>NC_092186.1:12214000-12554500 GCF_043641665.1 Enoplosus armatus
CATTGATCTGTCCATCCACCCATTTGCCAGGTCTGGTTCAAGAACCGCCGGGCCAAGTTCCGTAAGAAGCAGCGCAGCCTGCAGAAGGAGCAGCTCCAGAAACAGAAGGAGGCGTCCGGAGCTGCAGAGGGCTCCACGGACGACTCCAAGACGGACCTCACCAACACCAACGCCACCACCCTGGTTTCTGAGGCCCGCACTCCTCCCCCTCCCTCCTCCTCCTCATCCTGTCACTCAGAGACAGAGAGGCTGGCAGCCGCACAGCCCCAGCCTGGAGAGATGAGTGTGGAAGTCAACGTCACCTCCCCCGAGCCGTCGGACAGCGAGTCAGCAGCAGAAGATAACGCTGACAGAGAGGAGGACGAAATGAGAGGGGAGACGAGGGTGAAGATGAGGGAGGAGACACAAGGGGAGGGGGGAGCGCAGCCAGGGAGCAGCTCCCCATCCTGCAAACGGCTGAGCCCCACATCAGGTATAAATATACTTTTCCATTTATATTCCCTGATTATTTGTTTTTATTTTTATCTAATCACATTCATGTGCAAGATGTTTTACTGATTTGGTATCTAAATGCTAAACAAATAAATGTGTGGAAACATACTGAAGTCCTCCTCCTCTCTCCCTGTCTCTCAGACTCTCCCCTGTGCTCCCCCAACCTGCCTTCCTCCAGCAGCGCGAGCAGCGGTTTGGCGCAAAGCAACTCCTACGCTTCGTCTCCTCTCAGCCTCTTCAGGCTGCAGGAGCAGTTTCGGCAGCACATGGCTGCCACCAACAACCTGGTGCACTACCCGCCCTTCGACATGAGCACGCCGTCCTCTCTGCCCTACCTGGGCATGAACGTCAACATGCCGTCCACACTGGGCTCGCTGCCCTGCCAGTCCTACTACCAGACCCTGTCACAGGCTCAGCAGGTATGGAACAGCCCTCTGCTGCAACCAGCCCCAGGCAGCCTCCCTGGAAGCCTCAACAGCAAGACCACCAGTATCGAGAACCTCCGTCTGAGGGCCAAGCAGCATGCAGCCTCACTGGGATTGGACACGCTCCCCAACTGAAGCTCGGACGGCTCAGTCTGTGTTCGCCCTCTAGTCAGGGCCATACCTATGAATTATGGGCCCTGTGCACAGGATGCGACTTTGGGCCCCCCTTCACTTTCCTCTTGACCTCTCACTACTGTCAGCAACTATGTGTTTCCAAACAAAACTCAAGACACAACCACAAACACATTTCATAAGTCCTCTGTTCAAAATCTGTCCAAATTTCAGATTTGTGCTTGTTTCATGTAATTTAAACTGAACAACTGCTGAGAATGTTTTGTTTGCAGCTTTCTAGATTTCAAATAAACCCAATTTCAAAACCAGAGCAGTATGACACACAGTCGAAACATATTTTTCAGGCACATATCATGACTACAAAATGTGTTTTAGATCAGGCACTTCGGGGCCCCTCACCTCATCGTCATCATCATATGGGCATGCAGCTCACTGCTGGGAGCACACACACCAGAACACAAAGACCATCTTTGCCGGACAGACTTAACAGAAAATAAGATTATAACAAGAACTCAGTGGACTTAATGAAAAAAATCCCACCTGGACTGCAGTTGTGACTGAGCAATACTTTTTGCCGCCTGTGGATCTTTGCTTGTATTCGACTCCTCCTGGCATAAGCCAGCAACTTTACTAATCCTAGCTGCTCACTGTGATTTCAGCCTCCTCTGTGAAGTCAGGGCAGAAAGTCTTCAGAAAGAAAGAACTTCAGAGCTGTCGGCCTCATTCCAGGACAGATATAAGATATTAAAATATTCTATGATTCAACCCCTGAACATGAACTATGCATGCATGCACCCATCTGAAGCATGGCTTACAGCCGCAAAACACAGAATGAAGTCACATCAGATCTGATATCTGAAGCAGAGCTCAGATCACTCAATACGATCCCCCAGCCAACTGTAGTTTTTTCTGTAGATGACGCATCTCCTTGTTTAAAGTTACAGCACTCAGCTCAGCCTGGAAGAATCCACTGAGCATTGTAAATATCCCTCTGTGTTCGCCTCCATCTGCCTGGCTAAAGAGTAACTCAAACGTTCAATTTATTTCTCAATTGTGGCTTTAAGCAAAGGACCTAATAATAAGGGGAGAATCTGCGGAGGAGGCACAGTGACAAATAAATACGAACCCAGCCGACATATATGTTTGTTCACTCGGGTGCCAGACTGAACTCAACAGATCACTGCTTTTACTGAGCTTCGGCAGAAACACGCACAGGCCCAATTCTCTATGTATTATATCACTGTAGATCCAAGACATGTATTTCTCAATTGTTTAAAATGTGAGTAATTTATCTGTTTAATGCAAGGGAATAAATCACACATAAGAATGACTCATGTTGTGACGTGTCGTCGGTTGGAAATATAAAGTGAAAATATTTGCTTGTGCTGACTCAGATTGCCTCATTTTGCCATTTTCCAAAGCAAAGAGGGAGCTTTAATTAAAAAAAAAGATTCAACAAACAGGGGAAAAGGAAAACAACTGTTACTAAAAATGTAAGAAAAGAACAAACATGAGGCAACCTCTCTTGTATGAAATTCTTACATTTAGATATTTGGGAATGAATGGAGGGAATAGAGACACTGGATGAATGTCATGAAAAAATCCCATTTTCTTAATGGCAGTTTTGTATTTTAAGTTTTTGAACCAGGAATAATCACATAGCAGGACATCAAACGAACATGCAAACATGCACACAAACATGCACTCACATATACCGTAGGTAAAAAAGAAAACAAAAAAAAAACACCCCAAAATATTTTCTCAAAGTTTCGTGAGTGAGAAGAAGTTGGTAGCAAGAGGGATTAGTTTGGGGTGTGCTGGATTCAGCTCCTCTCTGGATGGCTGACAGCGCTGAGAGGGACTGACAGAAAACAGAATCTTAATAAACAGTTTTCATTTCCACACACATTACCTTCAACCCTTTATGGTTAAAAATTAAGTTTGGTTAATATGTTCCACTGAAGACACCCTGATGAACCGTAAATAATTTAGACACAGGAGGTCTAGCATCCTCGATGGTGAGGTTTACACACCACATAGGGGAGAACCTGGCACTTGTTCACCCAGTGCAGAATAACTAATCCTAAATGAAATGACTGAAGCACAGTGTCAGGCTCTAAAGAGTCTCCAATCCACCACCCACCCACCTACCCTTCACACTCTCTCTCTCTCTCTCTCTCTCTCTCTCTGCTCCCCTCTTCCCCCACCCTGTCAGCCGAGGTTTGGCTGCACCGAAACAGAATGCTTTGCCATAAGAAGATTACCTTTGGTTGGGATATCGATGGATTAAGTAAGAATAGAATGAGATAAAATAGGACTGAAAGGGTTCCTGGAGTCAGCAAAGTTCAGACACCTGTTTTTTCCTGGTCTTTTTTCCCGCTTCCTCGCTCCATGACCGTAAAGATTATATCACTGTCTAACTGGAGAAAAGGAGGTGAGAGGGGTGGGTGGTTTAGAATAGGGCAGGTTACAGTGCTTAAAAATAATTTTGGGGCAGCAAAGACAACTCTAACAAACACTTTTTTCAGGCACACTCTTTAAATACGTGGTCAATTTGTCATGAACGTCCGGGTTTTGTGTGTTCGTAAAGATCATATGGGTGTAAATTAATGGGAATACTGTGTTTGTGTGTGTGTGTGTGTGTGTGTGTGTAAGAGAGAGAGTGTGTGTGAGTGTGTCTATGGCAGCTAAGCCGCTGAAGGTTTCCAGGAGCTCTTTGATGTGTATCTGGGCAATGCGCTATTAGAGGGATTTTCCTAGTTGACAGCTCAGAGAATGTGTGGAGGAATTGCGATGCCAGCGGGCTAAAAGAATGCTGGAAACAGGATTAGGATCATATTCTGGCAGCTCCTGTCACTTCATCAATGGGCTAAGGTTTCCTCAGTGACAGCCCTCCTTCTCTGCCCAGCTAAAACCTTTAGTGGGACCATAAAAGGGGTGAGAGAGGGGAAAAAACAATGATTGAATGGTGTGCTATGATTTCTGTGCTGGGTTTGCTCTGAGGGCTTTGTGTTGGGAGGTCTGAGGGGGACGGCGTTGATTTGGAGGGAGGGGTAGGTCATGGGGATGAGAAAAAGGGGGCTTTTATTTGGGGTGGTGGGGGTGACTGTGGTCTTTCTTGGAAGTTTTACACCCAAATCCCCATGGCAGAGCATGTGGAGGGGTTTTACACTCATGCTAGCGGACAGGGACAGCAGCTTGGTGTCCCCCAGGGGACGACAGCAGCAGAAGCAGCAGCAGCAGGTGGGGAGGGAGAAAGCGGTTTCCTGAATCTTCAGGATCCAGTTTGTCTGTATAAGCCCTACCTGTCATCACCAAGTGAGACCTCTTTCACCTAGTGGTGCTACATCTTCTTAGATATGTGGGGGTGTCATATATGCTTGTAGCTCATTTGAGGAAATTACATTTTATTAAAATATAATATTATTTTTACGATATTCAATTTTTTTATTGTCAACAAATGAAGTGATCTTGTTAACAAGTATTGTGTGTGTAGCCAAACCTATTATTCCTGTCATAGACTTTACTACTTTCATAGGAACAAATGATTTTGGAGCCAGTGCCAGTGACAGACTAACACATTGCTGGTATTTGTCTTTTCATGGGATTTGTGGATGATTACAAAAACATAGATTATTGCCAGCCTTTAAATGCATTTGTCCATGATCATGTACAAAAATTTTAATCTCAAGCAAAAAACGATGCTCTGTACCACATTTAACAGTAAGCTAGCTGCCATCTGCAGGCCTTGAGTAAACACAACTACCTTACAAAAGTGCACTTGTGAATTTATTGTATGTAAAAAGCATTTCACATTCTTACCAAATGTGAAAAAACATTTCACGTCCAAATTTTGCGATGGCACGTGTGCCTTTTGAACTTTTCACAAGTGATAAATTCACATAATGTATGCAAATGAAAGACATCACATGTGAAACAAAAGTTCAAATGTGATGAATTTACATATAAGCACATATGGCTTTCAGACATTTTACATATGAAATATCATATTTCACATGTGAAAACATGCAATTAAGATTCATATTTAATCACCATCTGTATGGTCAAGCAGACCTGATCTTTGGGACTACAAATTTGTATTTGTTAATTTTCTTTCCAGAGCACTTTGGATCAGCCTCGTCCTACATATCACTCACCATGTTCAGGTGAGTCATTTATGCTGTAAGCTGAACATTTTCAGAGGATTTTGAGGTGCACCTTCTGTAGTTGGGCCTGAGGTTGTGTTGCAGAATAGTTCTTGACTGGGCTTAGAGGGTGGTCTCTGCCATGCATCTTGGACCAGCTGTCTCCATGCTGCCACCAAAACCCCTTCCCCCAAGAGTTTAACTCCACACTTTGCTCACCCATGTGAAACAATACTTTCACAATACCACAGGAGTTTGATTGTTGGCGACAAGTTATATAATGCCAGGAATTACAGACTAGCATGCAAATGCTAAATCCTCCTCTCTTTCTCCTGAGAAGTGGATGAGACGGACTATATCTGCAGGCTTCACTCTGGCTCCCCAGCTTTGTGCTACAGACGCTCTCCTTTCTCCCCCTGACTTGGGTGATAATCCTGACACGCACTGTCTGCATTTTTTACTGTACGTGTTTAAGCGCATTTGCAGAGCATTTATCTCTCCAATGTAAACCAATTTGGCTATAAGGGCCTTGGGCCAAGCAAGGCACTCGGGGGAAGAAAGGAAAACTCAAACCTAGCAGATGTGCAGAGAAGGGAGGATGGGACTGCTGGCGAGGACGCGGGGGTTGATGAACAACTGAATGCAGCAAAAAAGGGAAAGCGGAACCGTATGGGAGAAAAAGAGTGTCCCTTGTCCGAAGGGTAAGCTTTTGAAACTTGGGATAGGGGCCTTTAAAGCCGATAGAATGTGGATCACTGAATTGTTGAGTCACAGAATCTGAGAAAATCATACGGAGCTCCCAGTTAATCCTGTCATAGAGAAATCGGTGGGCATACTTTGGGGATCCCAGCCCCTTCTGAAGAAATTTGGAGCCTGCTGTATTGACAGAGCTGCTGTTTGATACCGCCTATACACCTGTATCAGCTGTCTGTTAATCTGCCTTCCCCTCCTCCCACTCGTCCTCCACAGCACGTCGCCTCTGCTGGTAGTAATGGCTGATGAAATGGACCAAAGACCTAAAAGCTGCCAATCTTGCTGCTTCTTGATGTCTCCTGTAAGTGGCTCTGGTTGCAGGCTGAACTTGTCACTTTGATCATCTGAAAGGCAGGAGCCCTGCTGTGTCAAACATTACTACCTGCAATTCTGTGGAGCCATAAAGACTATGGGCTCCTTGGTCCCTGAAATGGGACATTAAGACAGAATCATCCTAGTTTAGTTGGGGCGATATCAAGGTGTTTTATTTGCTGGCACACAGGCATGGTCTGAATGTGTTCGGATGGCTTTTAAAGTACCTGATCTTATAGCCTAAGGTTCCTGTAAATGAGGTGTTTGCTGCTCTTATTAATGAGACGTTACATGAGAAGAGCACCTTGGCCTGCCAGGGCTGTTGGATGGTTCTGCTGTATGATTACAACAGGCTGAGCTTTGGCCAGATGCTCTCTACATCTAACTTCTAAAACTCTTTCGTTATAACGTCTCACTTTCTGATGTTAAATCCTGGATCACTTTTATTTATAGCATCATGGCTACATCATGACATTTAGAAAGTTTTATTACAAATACAGATTATACTGATAAGGTTTTATATCACATATGTCAATGATAGAACAAGTAGTCTCGTATACCGACCTGTAGCTAAAAGTTGCTGTTGATTATAAGTGGGATCAGCAGTAGTACAGACGCTTTCACATTACATGGAGCCAGCTGATTTGTTGTTGAAATCACTAATGGAACATAAACACTTAAGTTTGTCATGAATTATGAAGAGTTTGATGTGACTATAACAAATATGGAGAGCTTTCGTCTGTAGTTTAAATGTCACAACTTGCTAAATGTCACGACAGCTGTGTGAGTTTGAAACACTAATACCTTGTGTTTAATAAATACATGGTAATAGTATTTTTGATCTTTTACGCACACATGCACCATTCACACACTCAAATATATAGTGCACAAATACAAATCAATACATTTATTAAAATGTAAATGCTTGGTGTTTGTCACAAAAAGTTACATGTATGTGTACTTGTATAGTATTGTGTATTGTGTAAATGAAATAAGATAATGTTAGGGTTAAATGGAGTTTAGATAGGCACCATTTTTCTTTTAAATATGGCCATTTTGTTGACACAGCTATATTGGGCAAGCTGATAAATATTCATTTGCACTAGATCACTTGTGCTTTGATCTTCTATGATGTCTTTAGTGCTACAGTATAAAAATAACGTTTAAATTGATTTGAATATGTATAAAATAATACGCACGACTGCCAAATTGTAATTGGCAAATGTATTTTATGGGCCAATTTGAAGGCTGACTTTGTGCATGTGTGTGCGCGTATTTGTCATTGCTTCTGTCTCAGATCCTGAGGGATTTATGAACAATGTCAAGTTCCCTCTGAAGACCTGAGTCTCTTCACTGCCTCTTAAAGCTTAATGCTCCCTGACTGAGTGGCACAGTGAGAGCCACACACTCTCTCTCTATGTGCCACAGATAATGCTAAGAACAACCTCTCAATTCCAGCTCTCCTCCTCGCCTAATGTGCCCTCCTTCCTCTACCACACGCACACGGCCATTTCCATTCAATGAGACAGCAGTGCAAACGTGGGCGATTGAAATGGAAAACACTAACATTGTCCCTAATGGTTTCCCATCCCAGGAGAATTTTAAAACATATGTAAATTTATGTAAACCCAACAGAAACACATATTTACAATAGCACAGGGTAATCACAATATGACGACATGGTGCACTGGCCATGTAGATGGAGGCGCCATGTGTCATTAGTCTCCTTTATCTCGTTTCTGTTTCCTGTTATGGCATGAGTGCAACAATCACTCACAATAAGAGTGAAAATGATCTGCGCTCATCTGTGGCACAGTGATGGAGAGGGAGAGGTGGAGGATGAAGAAGAAGAAGAAGAAGGTAAAGAAAGATGCCTTGCTGCTTGATGCCTTGAAGGTGCAATACACTTTATAAACTCAGTTCATTAAATATTCAACAACAAAAACGGGTTTACTGCACAGGTTTTAAAAGCTGTAAATATCAAATCAAAAGGCCACATCACAAAATGCATCATGACTGATGACACAAATGAGCAGAGGAAGGATCGCGTCTTACCTGTTTAGAACGCGTTACTGTTGACTTGTACCAACACCTGAAAACAAATTTCAACATTTCTATTGTAACAAATAACAGCAGTGGTTCCTCTATGAGAAATTGGATACTTTATTGTACTCTCAGTCATCATATCAGGAAAGCGTACAGTTCTTGTAGAGAGACAAATATGATTAAGGAGACAATATTATTTTCCATATTCATTATAATTCCTAATTTTCAACATTTTTCGCATGTGGTTGCGGTGCCTATTTGCCTAATGGTGACGTGAATTAAATTTGTTCTAAAGCATGTAGTTCCTCTTCATGCTATATTGCATGAAATATTAAACAATGCCAGGAGTGGCAAAACAGAACAAAGACTTGGCTTATTTCACACCTACTAATGTCCAAAGAGGATGCTGAATTTTGAAAAAAGAAATAAAACCCATAAAGATCAAAAAATCAAAAAATCTGGCCTGTCAGTGTCAGTTAGACTTAATTCAATAAGCAAAAGGTTTAACAAAAGCAAAAAATGTCTGCGTTTATATGTTAGTACAATACAAATTTAAATTTCAAAATCACAAGGTTTGTCAATGAATGAATTAAAAACAAGCGAACAAATACAGAAAAGAAGTGAACCTTCAGTAATCAGTAACCATGAATATTACCCTCAACAGTTCAACAGTTAATGTAGGAGCTTAAATGCAGATAATCGATATTTGACAAATTAGCATGCAAGTTTCCTTGTAGAGCAAAATAGTGAAACTCAAAATATTAAAGATTTTCAAATAATTACCTTTTTTAAAATCAATGTTAATTGTCTTAACTTTTAGTCAAATTTAATATATTTTATTTTGTGTGGTTAACAGGTGTTGTGTTTTGTGCAGCTACTTAAAAGAGCATCTTCATCATCAATAATTTACAGCAAATTTAACCTGTAGCCCCTGATGTTAGCTGCCACACCTGTGGCCTCCGGGCCTTACTTTCTGCTCTGTTTGACCAGTTGTTCCACCTCCTTCATGAAGCGCAGACAGAGCTCATCCTGCCACGGCAGGGCGACACACTGAACCGCAACGGGCAGACCCTCGCCTCCAGTCACAGCCTGAACACAAACACAGGATCCAGTCAGTCAACATTCGGCAACCAGAACCACCACAGTCTTCTGCCTCCACCTACTGAACAACTGTGGAACTACTGTTTTAAGAGAGTCACTAAAATTGTCTGACACTGAAGTTTGGGTGGATACACAGGAACCTTATTATTGTTTTATCATTATTAAGCATTATCATTATTTAAATCATTTGGCATCAGTCACCTCTCACTGTCACGTGTGTCTTACCTCTTTGAAGAGCTTCTCCCAGTAGTCGTGATAAATGCCCTTACAGTGCTTGAGTTCCTCCTCATCCTCTGCCGTCACCGTGGAAACAGGAACAACACCAGCAGGAAAGTTGAGGAGATTGTAAAGCATCGTGTAAGTGGCAACCTCTGGGAACAGAAAATTGAAACACTGAGTTATACTGGGTTTCATAATAGTCATAGTATTGCTGTTCTGTACGGTAATCATGAGTATGACGATGTACAGTGCTGTGATAAAGCGATTTTTGGCAAAGAATTAAGTCAGATTCCTTTATGCAATGTGGGAGAAAATATTCAAAGGAAAGGTGATGAAAGAAGGAAGGGAGGCACTGTATCAGTGTCCCCTGAGGATTAAACGTTAAATACAGCTGATTTTAATTTAAATGTCAAATATAAAGAACATTATAGCAGTACGGCCCGGACAATATGTTTTTATGGTGTACAGCTATCCATGATTTATGGAAACTATCAGCACAGACAAAAGAACTCTGACTAATATCTTGTGTTCACAACACACATTGCATACTGAACATGACAGCTTATAGAAAACAGAGGGATTGATGGATGGACACTATTATATCTCGTACCTCTCTCTAATCATTCACACTGCCCTTTCAGGAATTACACACACATAGCTGCTCAGGTTACCGTACGGGTATTCTTGCTGCAGTATAAGAAGTTGTAGGCTGGTCCGATCACAGGGCACAGCAGCACATCTATGTTGCATCTTCTCCAATCTGCTATCGTTTCAGAAATGTAGTCCTAATAAAAACACAAGAGAATTAAAATTCCCCTGTATGCATTCATACATGCATAAGCATCATCATTAGCTGACAGCTAACAGTACCTCAACAGCAGCATGTTGCTTCCACAGATCTGCAATGGATCTAAAAAAAAAAAGGCAGAAAAAGAATCAGTATGTTTTGGAGTTTTGCTCATTACATGCAGTGGGTGATTATGTAACAAAACTTCAAGCACAACCTGTCAACTTCAAAATTACTTTCTCACCCAAGTCCAGAGACAGCACTCAAGATGGCAGAACCACGAGGAGACTGCAAAAGACAAGCACCACATAATACAAATCAAATCAAATCACACAGTAACTGTTTTTATTCATATAACTGCCATGGTCATTTTCAAGCCAAAATCATGCTCAACGTCACTGAGGATTTTATTTTCTTTATTTATGCATGTCTGTCACAGCAGGAGATAACTCACCAGGGGCTTGAGGAGGAATGAGAGGGTTTTCTTCAACCACCTAGGAAGACGGTAAGGGACAACCTGTGCTCTGAGACAGGGGTCCACAGGGCCCCCCTCCCTAAAACAGAAACAATGAGGGATCATTGGCAAACAACAGAACTATCTTTTCAAAGGAATATATGTAATATAGTTTATTGTAATAGTTAGACTGTTATAATAAAGTTTCAGAACATAGCAAAAAAATATATTATAGCTCCATGAGGCTGCACAGCAGAGCTTTGAGCTAAATGCTAACATCACCATGCTAATATGCTTATGTTTACAAGGTATGTTTACCATGTTCGACATCTTAGTTTTGCATGGTATTTGGTCATAATCTAAAGTATTGGACAAACTGAAAATTTGACCTGATGATGGAGCTAGATGAAAAGTTAGGTGATCACCAAAGTTTTTGCAATTAATGCTGAGGGGAACATACAGTAAATGTGTGTACCGAATTTATTTACATTTATCATCACTATCGAGCCCCCATACCACACCCAACAGGTCAGCTGTCAACAACTCTGCAAAACATGTTTACTTTCACTAACAGCCTCAGTCTAACACAATAAGCAAATGTAGTTTCACTTTCATTTCTGCAGTGTGAAAGAACAGCTGCCATTTCTTGTAAATGGTGGAGGGAGGAGTGAACAGCTGTTGAAGTGTGGAGTTATCTGAAGGCATAAGCAGCATGCTGACTAGGTGTGCCTGCAGGTCAGAATTCCTCTGGGGAAGGCAGCCCTTCCTTGTGGGTTGACAGCCTTGAACAGAAAACACTAGAAAAAATGTAAAGCTCTCTGTATCTGCAGTTTGACTGATTACAGCTCCTGCAGGCAATACTGCTACTGACCTTGTTTTTTTTCTTTTCTGAGGTCTCGTGGCCTCCGACAGTGAGTCTTGGAATGTTTTGATTTGAGATAGCACACCGCCACCTTCTTTGAATAGAGACACTTCCTCTTTATGAAAGCAGGTTGTTAATATACAGTATGTTCTTTATGGGAAAGTGAAGGAGTTCCTGTATGACCAAAGAGCTTTGGAAACACTTGCTCAGCTTTTGCTGGCATATGAAGGATTATGCCTGACTTTTTTAATATCAATAATTGAATGAATTAATAAAATCATTAATTGAGAAATGTTTTTTATGTTACCCAAAAATAAATAGTCCGTTTTCTATAAAAAAAATAGGATATAAAAGTCGTACCAATCACTTATGTCATGTTGATTATGGTGGGGCATTATTCAGATAAAGCGTCTCTTGTTCTTTCACTAGATATATTGATTCAAAATGGTCAAAGACTGTATATCGTGTTTTGAATATATTCCAATTTATACCCTCATCTAAAATCCTTCCGTAACTGAAACAATCTTGAAGCTTTATTTTCACTTTCATTGTGTAACCAGTGCAGATATTTGTGGGTGTGGTTTGGTGTATAGGGCCATTTTCAAAAGTAGCTGCAGCAGACACTCTGAACTCTTTAACCCAAACAGGACCAGCAACTACTACAACCCAAACATGGCCAGCAACTCAGGTAAGTCATGATACAAAAGACAATTATTCTACAGTGATCACAGCTGAATCTAATTTTATGTAACGCTAATGTACTACTGTAGCTCCTATAATACTTCTATAGACTTATACTGGGTAGAACAGCAAAGACATATTCATTATTTTGTATTTCTGACCTGACCTTAAGTTGCAAGACCATAATCTGACTAGAAACTCTGAAGTACTTTTATACATTTATGAGATTTGTTCAGTTAAAAATCATGATTTCTTAGTCAGCAGGAAAATGATTAGATGAATGCCATTTTATTCGAAAGAATCTGAGTCCTCTTTTGGAGGGAGGTTCAAAGATGTGCTTTTAAACTAAGCTGTGGTATCAGCGAAACGGATGGAGAGCCTGCAAAAGAATATAACGCTGAATAGATGTTTCTTCTCTCCCATCTTTCTATGAGTTGCATTAAGTACAATGTATGCTCAACTTCTACACAGGACGTAACAGAACAAATAATAAGGAGCTGAGGATAGTGATGGTGGGGAAGACTGGGAATGGGAAGAGTGCCACTGGAAACACCATTCTGGGACGACAGTGCTTTGAATCAAAGTTCAGTGCAAAGTCTATGACTGTAGACTGCTCGAAGGGCACAGCTGGGGTGGATGGGCAACAGGTTGCTGTCATTGACACCCCGGGTCTGTTTGACACCAGGTTTGGCATGGATAAAACAGCTAAAGATATGAGCCAATGCATCTCTTTTGCTCTTCCTGGACCCCATGTGTTCCTGGTGGTCATCAGGCTGGGCAGATACACTGAAGAGGAAAAGCAGACGGTGCAAAAGATTCAAGAAATCTTTGGCCAGGCCGCAGACAGATACAGCATGGTTCTCTTTACTCATGGTGACCTTCTTGAAGACACCACTATCGAGGACTTCTTGAATGAAAGCTCAGACCTTCAAGAACTCGTGGACAGATGTAACGGCCAGTACCATGTCTTCAATAATAAGCTGAAGGATCGCTCTCAGGTCACCGAGCTGATCCACAAGATCAGAAATATAGTCCAGAATAACGGAGGAAGCCACTACACCAGCGAGATGTTCCAAGAGGCAGAGAGGGCAATCGAAGAGAAGAAACAACAAATCCTGAAAGAGAAGGAAGAGAAAATACGAAAAGAACAAGAGAAACTGGAAAGGAAACTTCAGGAAAAATATGAAAAAGAGATGAAGAAAATGAATGAGCAACTCCAGGCTGAGACAGAGAGGGAGAGGGAAGAGAGAGAAAAGGAAAGAATAAGTAAAAAGGAGATGAGGATGAGGAAGATGGAGGAAAGAGAAGCAGAAAAGAAGAGAGAGGAAGAGGAAAGAGAGAGGCAGATTGAAAATATGAATAAAAGTTTAGAGGAACAGCGTGAAAGACAACTGAAAGCGTTCACAGAAATCTTACAAAGGCGAGCTCTGCAGCAAGCTGAGATGAATGACCCTTGTACAATTCTCTGATTTGGTTTGCTTTTGTTTCCAACAAGCAACTTCAGCTTATTCAACAAGCTGCTGCCAGAGTTCTAATGAAGACGCAGGAAACTGAACACATTGGACCCGGAAGAATATTTTTCCTTCTACACAAGATATTTTCTCATTTTCTGTATGTTCATATATTTGTATGTATGCATTTTTCAGCTGAGGCTGTGGCTGTTACTTTTTAGTGGCTGTACACTACCACCAGAACAAAGCATTGAAAGAGCTCCCTTATTAGTGTAAGTTTGTGGTGTGCTGGCTGGAAAATAAAGTGGTGTCATCCGTTTTCATGGCAATTACTGTGTACATACACATGAGATGTAAAATAAAGTGGTCCCTTTTTGGAAGCCTCTGGACAAAACTGAAATCAACAAGGTAAAATGTTAGCCAGTAGGAAACATTTAAAAGCCAATATGTCACAATTTATATACAGTTGATAAAAGGGCTACACGATTATGGCCAAAATGATAATCAATTATTTTGATCAATATTGAGATCATGATTATTTATGACGATTATTTTTAGGGACAAAATATTTTTATTGCACTTTCCCATTCAAATAAACAGAGCACTTCTGTCACTTCCATGTTGTGCAACATTCCTGCTAATGTATACATACTTCGCATCAAAATAAGTAAGGTCCCTACTCACAGTGCATCTCCTGGAAGCAAAATAAAACTGTACTTTTTACAGTGACGCGCTGTACAGCGTCTCTGTTATGGATGTCTGGATGTCTAGGGATGAGTTGACACTGGACATGGATGGGAATTCAGTGAGGTACTTGAACGACTTGCCTTAAATCCGAAATACTTCTAAACAGTGGAGTTTTATATGAGCAGGGCGCGCATTTTAAATGTTAATATCGTTGTCGATCATCTTCATTTAATTGTGGGAAGCTAAAATCGTGATCGAGATTAATATTCAATTAATTGTGCAGCCCTAGTTGATAATAACGTTTTTTTGTTTGTTTTTGTACTATGTGAAAGTGTTGACATGACATTTTGGCCTTGTATGTATCAGGTAATTAGAAAACACTACTGACTTAGAGTGCAGTACTTATAGTGTAATTTATTTCTAGGTCCCTAAAAATGGAAAATTTGTTACAGGGGTACCCAGTAAGTATTTCACTGATATTTCATTTGTGCAAAATATTAACACAGTAATCTGTGGGCTGTAATCTAAAGTGGAACTAACAAATACAGTGTACAGACACATTAACTGACCTCTATGTTCATTTAGCCAGCTAACTAGTTAAGTTGGTTGTGAGCTTGGATTTTCACTTGGCATCAAAGTGAAGCGCCAATATTAATGGCAGCAGCCAGCTGCTTAACTCACACTTCATATTCTAAGAATAGCCCTGGGCTAACTTAGCCCCTTTTCACACTGGCACCTTAAAGCCCCGTGTTTTCAGGAAATAACCCTGAAAGCGGAGGCCACTAGTGACACAGGTTACAGAGATAAAAGATCAGTTATGGTAAATCAAAACATTACACTTTGTAAAAATCAGACACAATACAAAACAGACAGTTCATCAATACAAGAATTTACCAAAAACTCAGTACCAATGCTGGCCACATTCAGTGTCTCTTAGTTCAATGCTTACAGACCTGATTGTCCTTCAACCATGTTTTCAAACTACATTTAAAATGCTTAAAAGTACTGCATTCTCTGATACTCAGTGGTAAAAGAATTCCATATCCCGGCTGCCTTAACTAAGAAGCAGTTTTGCCCAAATGTTGTGGACGCTCTGGACCTCGGCCAGCAAGCGCTAGGTTAAAGTCAGGGTCAGCCCACTTGGAATGTTCAAGGATTGTAGCAGTGTGAAAGCTTTCTGAGCCTGGGGCTCCTGAACTGCTGGCATTTCTTGTAAATGGCAAGGGAGGGTGGAGCAAGGTTTGAAGTGTGCAGTAAATACTGGGACTTTCCAGGAAATGAATCAGCCATGGATACATATGTCAGATAAACAGACAAACTAAACAGGAAAAACTTGTTTCTCCACATAAGTTTCACATATAACTGGGACATAAAAATTACATAAAGTAATTAGCATGACTGTATGCTTAATATTGACTTTTTTCTCAACAGTAGAGATTTCCAACCCCAGGTCATGCAGGCGTTTTTGGAAAAAAGCTCAAGACTTTGAAAGGTTTTGAAGTATTCTGTGTTCTACGGAGTACATGAACTCATTGGATTTTGGATGACAAAATATGTTACAATATCTTAAGATATTAATTTAGAATAAGTAGTTGTCTTGGTGATTATGGTGGGGCATTTTTCGCATAAAGTGTCTCTTGTTTTCCAACTAGATATATTGATTCAAAATGGTCAAAGACTTAATATTCTGTCTTGAACTTCTGTAACTGAAAAAAACATGAAGCTTTATTTTCACTTTCACTGTGTAACCAGTGCAGCTATTTGTGGGTGTGGTTTGGTGTATAGGGCCATTTTAAAAAGGAGCTGCAGCAGACACTCTGAACTCTGCATCTTCACTTCAGCTGCAGTATCTACTCTGAACTCTTTAACCCAAACAGGACCAGCAACTACTACAACCCAAACATGGCCAGCAACTCAGGTAAGTCATGATACAAAAGACAATTATTCTACAGGGATCACGGCTGAATCTAATTTCATTTAACGCTCATTTACTAATGTAGCTTTTATAGACAAATACTTCTAGAGATTCTTCTAGAGACTTCATTATTTTGTATTTCTGACTTAACCTTATGTTCCAAGATCATAATCTCACTAAAAAATCTGGAGTACTTTTATACATTTATGACATTTGTTCAGTTAAAAATCATGATTTCTTGGTCAGTAGGTAAATGATCTTTTGGAGGGAGCTTCGGAAGATGCGCTTTTAAATTAAGCTGTGCTATCAGCTAAACCTTTTCTCTGACGTATAGGGTGATGTAACAGAAACAAATGGTTATATTATTTTGTTAATGAAAAGGTTTATGAGAAGCCCCCTCACTGCAGTGTACAATGAGGGATCCTTCTGTGCTGAGCATGGATCCCTTACTGATTCATTTAATGAAGTGGGTGTGTGTTTGTGGTACCAGACGGACCCAGTGACACTATATATAAACTACATCCTGTTTCGCCTTTATCCCACTAGCAATAGCCTTAGAGGGCAAGGCTATAGCCCCCCAACATAACCAGTCCTCTGCTGACATATGGGAGGTTACTTGATACTTGTAAAGGATGTATTTTACTGTTTTGGTATTTCCTACTGTTAACTATTTGATATTGCTTATAAGGGACCCCACAATTTATTTATTTTAATATAATTCAACTTCATTCAGATATAGCACAAACAACCACTGAATGAATGTTGACGCAAAAAGTGTTTTCAAAACTCCCATTGTGCCGCTACCACTTTATATAATATTTCTTATGATCTTAAAAAATACTGCGTTTGTATTCAACATGTGCTTTTGTGCACAACTGTTACCTTCAACATCAACCTCAAATGGACCAAAAAACGAAAAACAGGATGGGAGTTGCTCAAAATCCCCAAAATGCACACTGCAGTGAGGTCTGAACAGGTGGTTTCCATCATGCAGTTCTACTTTCAGCTGACAGAGGGGGCAGTTTAAAAGAACTGCTGCCTTTTCCTGTAAATGGTGAACTGAACAGTGCAGAAGTACTGAAGCCACATTAGATCATGGAGAATGGAGAGTCTGCAAAAGAATATAACGCTGAATAGATGTTTCTTCTCTCCCATCTTTCTATAAGTTGCATTAAGTACAATGTATGCTCAACCTGATGTAGATTCTTATTCAGTGTCATTCTTCTACACAGGACGTAACAGAACAAATAATAAGGAGCTGAGGATAGTGATGGTGGGGAAGACTGGAATTGGGAAGAGTGCCACTGGAAACACCATTCTGGGACGACAGTGCTTTGAATCAAAGTTCAGTGCAAAGTCTATGACTGTAGACTGCTCGAAGGGCACAGCTGGGGTGGACGGGCAACAGGTTGCTGTCATTGACACCCCGGGTCTGTTTGACACCAGGTTTGGCATGGATAAAACAGCTAAAGATATATGCCAGTGCATCACTTATATTGCTCCTGGACCCCATGTGTTCCTGGTGGTCATCAGGCTGGGCAGATACACTGAAGAGGAAAAGCAGACGGTGCAAAAGATTCAAGAAATCTTTGGCCAGGCTGCAGACAGATACAGCATGGTTCTCTTTACTCATGGTGACCTTCTTGAAGACACCACTATCGAGGACTTCTTGAATGAAAGCTCAGACCTTCAAGAACTTGTGGACAGATGTAACGGCCAGTACCATGTCTTCAATAATAAGCTGAAGGATCGCTCTCAGGTCACCGAGCTGATCCAGAAGATCAGAAATATAGTCCAGAATAACGGAGGAAGCCACTACACCAGCGAGATGTTCCAAAAGGCCGAGAGGGCAATCGAAGAGAAGAAACAACAAATCCTGAAAGAGAAGGAAGAGAAAATACGAAAAGAACAAGAGAAACTGGAAAGGAAACTTCAGGAAAAACATCAAGAACAGTTGAGGAAAATGAATGAGCAACTCCAGGCTGAGAGAGAGAGGGAGAAGAAAGAAAGAGAGGAAGAGAGGAAGAAGGAGAAGCAGGAGATGGATGAGGAGAAAAAGAGGGAGAAGGAAGAGCTAGAAAGACAGAGAAAGAGAGAGAGTGAGGAGATGACAAATAGGATGAAGAAAATAACCGAACAACATGAGAAAGAACTGAGAGAGGAAAAAGAAAAGTTGCAGACCAGGTATGAAAAGGAGTCCAGAAAGGAAGCTGAGGACTTCAATCCATTGTATGCTCTGGTAAAAGCTGGTGAAGTCATAATTGGAGGAATTAAAGCAATTGGAAAGGCAATTGGGAGCTTGTTCAAGTGAGTGGTCCCAAATTCAGGCTGTTTAACCATAGAGGAAACCTCCAGAAGCTCCCACACACAGGAACATATGAAATATAAAATGATAATTTCATCCACGTTTCATCAATTATATCTTATCATTAAAACACCATAGAGACATCAGGGCCACCAGTGTATTACCAAAGGGCTTGTTGAGACAAGGCTGTTCTGACAAAGGATGACCATGGAGGTTAATCGGCCAGTAATCTTGGAGCTAGCAGGCCAGCACCCAAGAAGATTGGCCCTCATGTCCAAAAACGTCAAAGACATTTTTAGAAATTGACATTCAGTATTTGAAATCTGAACAGTTTACAAGTTATTGCCTTTGAAAATCTCAAAACTAAATTTTATGAGACAGTAGTATTTGCAGAATGAAAATGAAAAACAGTGAAAATGAAGAACAGTTGTGGGTTTGTCTGTCCACCATTTTTGCTGGTTGATTCAAAATGTATGCAAGGATATTCATCATATCAGAGTATCATATTGCCATCTAGTGTCCTTTTGACATGATTTTCTGAATATGGCCTAAGGAGATATTTAGTGTGTCTTTCCTAACGTTTGACAGTATAATATGTTTGCATATCATTAATGTTTTTAAGATTATATAGTTACAATTAATTTTGGTTGGTTTTAGTTGAATGTATTGTAATGTTTTGCAAATCCTCACATTATTTGATTTTGTTTTCTTGCTGAAGCATTAATTGCATGGCTTATGTTGATGATTTATGCGACTCAAGAACAACTATATGTTCATGCACGAAACTGAAGAAGAAATAAAGATGTCATATGAACCTTATTAAACCTTTGTCAGAGAAACAATTAACTGTCCAATCAAGAGTTCAATGGTCACAGATTTTCTTATTTAAAGGAACTAGGAATCTTACGCTGAACCAGTTTTGAATACCCTAACAGTCCAATTTTTTTTAAATGGCTTTACATGAGGAAATGATAAACAACTATCAGATACATGTTTTAAAAGTGAAGTTTTTTCCTCACAAACTCCCTGGAATGAGTATAAGAATGATGAAATGTTTGTTCCAAGCAGGGACTTGCTTTTTGGCCACTTGGGGGCAGCAGTACCAAGTTCTGGACCCATCAATGACGTATCATCACCTTTTCAGTCTATATGGAGAAGTTGTTAGCAAACAGCTGGTTGTTTACACACCTGCAGTTACGAAGCAACATTATCATTCAATTGGAGACGTGTTTCTGTCCACCTGACAAATGTCCAATATTCCAATATTATATTTTATATAACTTTTTTTAGCTTTGGTCTCCTCCAACTTCTGAGGGAAACATCAGCAGCTAAATGCTTCACTAAGTTCACCAGCTAGTCTCAAACTGTGTCTGTCTGCTGTTTGGAGCTGAGGAGTGAGTTTTTTTCGCTCAAAACAGCTGCCTGATGTGGCCGAGAACTATTCTATGAGAGCGGTGAGAGTGAACCAAAACAGTAGAACTGCTGGCCGGACATTGGCTGAAACTCACTATAAAGCTCCATAAAGCCTGGGGGAGCTGCAGATTAAGGTGATGAAAAAAAAAGGTTTTGTGAGTTTTCGGGGAGGCCTAGCCCCTCTGAGATGTATTTGATTTTTAAAAATGAAAAAAAGACTAATTTCTTGGATTACAGTTGGGGTTTTGCACCACTCGGTGCTTAGGCCCTAAATATGCTAATTCTCGCACACTTTCAATGAATTAGGTTGATGACTACACTGATTAAATAACTGGCATCTTAAAAGGAATTCTACTCACAGTTTTTGAAGCAGGGTGTTAGCTCCATCTGCTAAGACACCCTTTACCAACAGTTCAGTGGCAACGTGACTGATCTTCAGAGGACAGTAGGGCACCAACTACAGGCACAAATGACAGGGAAACAAGTAACTGTATTAAAAACATATAGCTCATATCACATATTTGACATGGCTGTAGATCATACAGTGTGTGTGAGTGGTGGGGTCTTACAGTATGCCCTGCCTGCTCTAACAAAGCTTTGACCTCTCTGATGCCTCGGGCCATGCTTGGAGACGGGTATGAGTAGCCATCATTTTCTAGGTAACCGATCCTCAGAGGTTTGGAGCTCTGGTATATCTGAAGGACAAGACATTTTCATTCTGTAAGATTAGTAGGGAGACATTTGAATGGAAGCGCACATAAATAGATACTTTTTTGGTACATACTTAATAAAAGTTTGTGAATAGGAGATTGAAGCTTTTTAAGGCTTTAATTTTGGCTTTAATTTTGTTTACTATGTTTACTTCTATTAAAGCACAGTAAAGGAATGGGATCATTCCATATTTCACAGGTGTCAAAGATAAGACACCTATGACCCCCCCCCCCCCCCCCCCCCCACCCACCCCCCATTAAATGGTGACTTGTCATTTTTACAGTTCATTTGTTTTTGTAGTGGACAAACCTGCTTATTAAAAGGCAAGGGTGGAACAGTGGGGTCCAAGGAAAACATGTGGTCGCAGAGCAGAGCCTGCATACACAGAGCCAGACTGTCCACATCCCTCGCCATGGGTCCAGAAGATGACAGCACTAATTTAATAAGAAAGATAAGAAAATGTAACCACGTTTTTCAAGCGACACATATATTATGTAGGCAATGACGATGCAACTGTAACTTACCTGATTTTTGCCCTCTATAAATGGGTCTCACACCCTGTGCACTGACACAAGACACAAAGAAAAACAACATGTAAACAAAGCAAAGATAAAAGTGGAATAACTTTATCCATAAAACTGACCAAAGCAGAGACACTCACCTTAGACGACCTGATGTTGGCTTAAAGCCACAGATGCCACAGAATGAGGCAGGAATACGGATGCTACCCCCTATATCGCTGCCTATACCAAGCACAGAGCCTCCTCCCCCAATGAGCGCCCCCTCTCCCCCGGACGAACCTCCGCTGGTCTTCTGGAGGTTACAGGGGTTCACGGTCTGCCCATAGATGGGGTTACTGCAGTCATAACTGGAGATGAGGCAATAAAACAAAAACACAGATAAGCAACAAGCACCACAGCCTTTGTACATATAAAAATCATATATCACCCTTTGTGTTGCACTGTGTGACAATAATGTCAGTTTGACATTGTGAGACAGCTTAACGTTGTGATAACTTGATTGAGAAATGACCTACTTCAACAGGCCTTGGGGCAAGTTGGTTTTCACAAAGGGAATAGCTCCTTGTCTCTTCAGAACTTCAACAAGCACGCTGTCCTTCTGGACGGGCTTGTCCAAATTAATGATCACACCGCAAGAAGAGTCGTGATTCTTGTGTGTGTGTGTTGTAAAATGAAAAAAGAGAGCAGTGTTAGATAAGACCACATCAAAGACATAAACCTGAGCTATATTGAGAACGCTGTAATGGTTTTACAAGTGCATACATATTTGGAAACCCTGTCAGTAATGAAACTAGTAATACAGAACCACGAAATACCTTGTATGCAATGTTTTCTTTGATGCTAACTGGAACTCCATACAAGAGGCCGTCCTTGTTGGAGGAAACAGTTTTCAGCTGGTCAAAACTCTCCAACAAAATCCCCGTGCAGCAGTTCAGCTTTTTGTTTACATCCAGAGTCTGTGGGAAAAGGAGAAAAAAACAGCACAAACAGGTTCACGTTATGCCTTATCACCAAAAAAACATGAAAGTCTAGTAAGACATGAAGTAGCAAGTAAATAAATATTTACTTGGTAACAGCGGATTAAATCTACCCTGGGCCAAAAGCCTTGAATGAATGAATGTGTGCGGTGCTGTACTAGGGTACATGCAAACATTTTTCTTGTAAGTCAATAAAATAAGAAATGTGTTGCAGCAAGCAACCAAGGTTTCAGTCGGAAGACTAAGGATGTGTTTCAGCATACAAACAGGAATTAAGTAGATTTGCATGTGGCTGACTCTAAGTGAAAGTTCAAATTGATTACCTTTTCCCATGTTTGTCTGTGTTGGTATGTAAGAAATGAGCTGTGTTATGTGTGGGTTTTGAACCTTTTCCATGTAAGAGTAAAACACGTCCTCAGGGCTCAGCGAGCCTTCCTGCAGTTGCTCTGTCAACTCAGACAGGGACAGCGTCAAGATGAGAGCAGAGTCAGTCATTGGATGCTAGAACACACACACACACACACACACACAGCAGCACATTTGTGGAAAATTAGTTCACACACTAGGTAATAATCATCCCTTTTCAAAATTAGCTAAAGGTTCTTCACAGATGACAAATATAGGCCCGTAACAAACTGTTATTTTGATCAACTGATCTGCTGATTATTGTTGACATTAATCAACTAATCATTTTGTCAATAAAATGTAAGAAAAGAATGTAAAAATCCATTATAAATTGCCGGAGCCAAAGGTGACGTCTTTACATTGTTTGTTTTGTCTAAACAAGAGTTCAAAATCCAAAAATATTGCATTAACTGTCTTACAGGACAAAGAGCAGAAGAACATGACCATCTGAGCCGCTGGAACCAGTCAATTTGGTGCATTTTTTTCTCTTTTAATTAACAACAAACTAATTTTGATGATCAATGCAGTTGCCAGTATTTTTTTCTGTCAATCAACTAATCATTCTAGCCTCAGACAAATACTCTGTGTACATACTACATTTCTTACAATTTCTACCTTACACTGAATGAAAGACCCCTTAAACGTCAATAGCAAATGTTTCAATTCCCCCTGTGAAAAATTAAAGGCTACACATTAAGGCAGCATATGTGTGACAGGCACGAGAGGTACAGGTGTAAATACTAGCATAACGATGGCTCCATTCCATTCGGTGTCGCAGTAAGTTCATGTCAGTGAGTGAGC
The DNA here is from genome assembly GCF_043641665.1 of Enoplosus armatus. NCBI lineage: Eukaryota > Metazoa > Chordata > Actinopteri > Centrarchiformes > Enoplosidae > Enoplosus > Enoplosus armatus. The sequence goes on from NC_092186.1 coordinate 12,237,596, forward strand.
GTGCACAATGCCAGAGCCCTGGAACTGGCCGAGCTAAATGGAACGCAGCCGTCATTTGTGCCATACCAGTAAGTGATGAAGTGGCAATGTAGCCATGACCCTGTAGTGTGTAGTATTGAGCTCGCTCACTTGATAATATAAATGTGACGAGGTATCATCTATAAAAAGCAGCATGCTATTGGTGAGCCCGTCCTGCTATGACAGACCAACATGTCTGCGATGAGAGAACAGATAGTAACAGGTGCAGCATCATGCTAGACTTTTTTTCCCCCCCAAAGCTCAGATAAGCGTGTTGACAACAAATTCTGTAATTTAGTTATTTGTCATTCCTTTCGAAAACTTCATTGTATGCAAGTCTGGATTAAACGCAGGTAAGTACGTGTGTTTTAAATTCCTCATCAAACAGACAAGCCCTCCCCTCGAGCTCTCACCGACTTCTTGTACTGGAGCACAGCCTGCTCCGCCCGCCGCAGACTGTCATCCCTCCGGTTTCTGGCTCTCTGGATCTTTTCCTTCGTCTCTTGGTGGCCGGCGAACCTCCGCACCAGCACCACCAGGGCCCCCACGCCGCAGGCAGCACCCGTCAGTAATGCAGCTGTCCAGTTGTCAAACTCCACTCCCTGAAGAAACTGCTGAACACTTTCCATTGTTCCCACGTTTGTCCTCTCGCACCAAGCACAAGGATGCACGTCGGCTAACTCAAGCTAACGCAAACAAGAGTCTTCTTAAAGCATGCGGTTGTTAAGACTTTTACGTCAACAAGTGGGCGCGGTAAACGCGGTTGGTTACAAGTTCATCGTGGAGCTCCTTAACCTCGAGTTACCCTACCATAAGATTACTGAGCACATTGGTCAGATCTGCTCTAACCACCCGCCGGTGAACCCGGATTGGTTTTTGTTGAACAGCAACATTTACAGGGTAGAGGGCGCCAGCGCTGCCTCGAGTGATCATTTTATCCGAATGATCAATCTGTCCAACATTACAAATATACTCCACACTCCCCAGCTGACAGACCAGTCTGTGCAGGATGTCTCTCCTTCTCATAGACCCTTTAAAAAAGGCAGGAATGAGTAGTTTTACAGGACGTCCAGCGCTGACACTCACTTCACTATCAGAGGCTGGTGTATATGTGATGCTGCTGGAGTTCATGTTAAGCTCAGGTTTAATGCAACGCAGGGGGGACAGGGGCGGTGTACGCTAATATAACGTATAACTTGTGTTTGTGTTGGGTGGGGATCAGTGCAAGTCTTTGGCCGTGTTCGTCAGGTTGACTGCAGAGGGGAAGAAACTGTTTTTGTGGCGGGAGGTTCTGGTCCTGATGGACCGCAGCCTCCTGCCAGAGGGGAGGGGGTCAAACATAGTGTCCGGGGTGGGAGGGGTCGGCAGCGATCTTCCCTGCTCTCCTCAGGGTCCTATAAAGTTGCAGAAAGTAGGCAACTGACCCTGTTAAAAGCCAGTTTTTGCAAACAGATAGCAACACTTGTATGAGTTGTGTTCATTTTTGAAGTCACATCATTGAGTCCTTCATTCCCACCTGTGTTTCTGGCTACTAGAGAAGCGTCTCCAGATGAAAACGAGGAGATGAAAAGGAGTTGAGCAAATTAAATGTAGTGTAGTGTAATGTTTTTATACCTTAATACAGCTTCCAGTGTTGTTTTCTATGTGTAATTATCACCTGCACCTGAAATCTATTACGGTGAAACCTTCATGGCAAAATGTTGCTTTACAAGAATCACTGACAAACTTGTATTGGGTATCATAAAAGTCATAAAATAAACTTGTGACACAAGATAAGGTTTTCAAGCCTTCCACTTTAATGAAATGTTGACTCAGACAACCTTGTTAAATACTTAAGTTTCTTGACATGAGCAGATACAGTAAAGTATATATTTAAAGTTACAACATACAGCAGATCCACATATGGAAAAAAGCATGTTTTCTTCATAATACAATATTTGAAGAACATCATCAGCCTGTGGTGCAACAATCAGGGAGGACTTCATTTGACCGAATGGAACAGTTTGTGTGCCACCTGCAGAGGACATAAAGGGAATTCATTAATGCACACACACTACATGCAGTGCAAGGTATGGTAAACTAAAGTTTTAATGTCACTCAAGTTACTGCTTGTAACAAGCAGGTCGTAAACAATTCCATCATATATTTTTGTTCATTTCAAACTAATGTGCCAAAACTGTTGGCTTGTTCACATGGAATGATTGCCCTTTTGGCAATCTTTCACATGTGCCCTTTTGGGCAATCTTTTACATGTGCCTTTTTGGGCAATCTTTTACATGTTCCCTTTTGGGCAATCTTTTACATGTGCCCTTTTGGCAATCTTTCACATGTGCCCTTTTGGGCAATCTTTTACATGTGCCTTTTTGGCAGTCTTTTACATGTTCCCTTTTGGGCAATCTTTTACATGTGCCCTTTTGGCAATCTTTCACATGTGAATGATTAAAGGAAAATGTGCTCCCTGCTGTCAATAAACTTCTTGTTATTTTCAAATGTTGGGCAAAATTCCTTTGTGAAGGTTCTTTGATACAATAGGACAATGTATCCTGAAATCTATCAAGGTCCACCCTTGAAATAAAAAACAATGTGAACATTGTGAAATCCTGTAATGACAGTGAAACAACTGTTGTAAGAGAGATGTGTCAATCTTGATTGCAATTGATCTAATCTTGACAAAAGAATGTGAACCTTATGTGAAAATTACACTAAAAGCAACAACATGCTTAGGCCAACACAGAGCTCTCCAAATGACAGATTAGCATGAACCTGTGGTATTGTTAATGTAGCTTTTGTGTCCACCGTTGGCAAGACTAGTGTAAGCCAAGCTGTTCCATGATTAACAGAGTGGCTACTCATAATTGGCTCCTTTGGGGTGTATTTTCTAATCTTTCTGCTTGGTACAACTGGCAAATGTCACACTTACACAGTGGTCCCGAGCATGTAAGAAGTCAAACAGCTCCTCGGTACAATCCTCCTCCGTCGAAGACCGAGAGCCAACTCTGGTCTCACACTGCTCCAGACGCTCCCGAGTGTGAATGCAGTGCTCGGCCTCCTCACACTTCTGTCGCATCGTGTCAAGGGGATCCTGAAACAGAAAAGGCAGCATTCAGAATATTTACCAATACCTTCAACAAGAGAAACACACTCATTAGATGATCAGTACTACACTCAGTTGCCCCCACTGGGTAAGGATAAACTTAATAGTGGAAAAATCTAAACACCACCACAACAAACTACAGTAAGAGCATACACAGGGATTCAGGGGCGATATCTGTACTGTTATAATTGGCTATGTTTCGAGCTATCATGTATTCTGATTCTGTATTTCTCCACTGAACCTATGATCCTGTTTTGTACTTTTCTACTGAGCACAATGTACGTCCTTGAAGATAATATGACTGGTTAGAACTGGTTTTCATACCCTCTATTTTATCAGTTAGATTTACACCGTACCACCAACATCCACACATGATTTATTAAGTCCAACCTCTGTACAGGGCAGGCCCACCCTGAGAAGATAAATATGAATCATTTTCGGACATCGGGGCTCCTTCTGACTGAGATCCTGCAAGAGCTCTGTCACTCCGAGCCCAGCGCTGCATTTACTTTACCTGTGACCGAAATAAAGTTTACATCTGTGAACTGAACATTGCTCCAGTTTGTTCTTCGGCTTCCAACAAAAGAATCGGGTTAACAGTACCCAGAAAAAGACAAGGAGACACCCACAGACATGCCCAACCTTCTTTTCTTCAAGGTTTGACATATTGAAACTGTGTGGAGGTTGGAATCAATCAGTCAGAAGGAGGAGTCTATAATATGGAGAGGGAAAAAATGCCTCACATGTATTTATAGATACATTTCCAGAGGGGAGGGGTGGCAATGGAGAAGGCCTGAAACGACCTCACTGCTGGTTATTGTTGGTCATGTAGGGGGGAAAGACAGGAGGTCTAAATATTGTCTACAGCTTGTACACCTTTGTATTAAAACACTCCTTTCTGCTTCTCATATTTGTTAGTTTAATGTTTTATTTTCTTCCAGCTTCTACAAAGTAAATGCTCCCTTCATCGCTTGACAATTTGATATAATCAATGATAAGTGAAATACAATAAAAGAGCGGTCAGGCTTGTGATCAAATGCGTCATCTCACAAATACACAGAGGGACAGTTAACATAGTTTGATTCTCCAATTAACATACCACCATGTCTTCCTCTTCCTCCTCTTCTTCCTCCTCCTGAAATAGACATACAGGACCGAATCAATTACATCATTCACTTCCAGACATCATGACAGTTGTTAGCCATCGATTTTGTACCAACGACGAACTAGTAGCTGTTATGTCATTTTGATTCTGCTGCAAGAATTTGCTTCAACATGTGTCTGAACGACAATGGAAATGTTAAAGTTGGCTAATGCTAACGTGAGCTAACGTAGGGGATGATGTAGCTTGGTTAGCCGTGTTGTGTTAGCTTGCTAGCTAAAATAACAAAACGATACAGGCATAACAGAGTTGTCTTAAAACTGTAAAAGCTACTAACATCCTCGGGCTCTCCGTTCATGATCATCTTCTCCTCGAAAACCATGGTTTTAGTGCTCTTGCCCTTAGATGACCGGCTATCAGATCTCTAGTGTTGGAGGACACTGCAGGTCACACGCGCACAGCGGTAGCGGACAAGTTAGCTAAAACACACCACACAGTTTCCGGCCAGCAGACTTTCACAACAAACCTCCCGTTCAACAATTTTGTTTCCTTCCTTCCTGAAAATAAATACATCATCATTGATAACGTCAATGAAAATATACCGTCGTCTTTTTTTGAGCCACGCCTGAAGCCCCCAAACGGACTCAATTAGAGGCGATATAACTTGAGACAGCCTATAACCCTTTGATACGATCTTTTTTTTTACAACGAAAAGTTGTCCGGAGGCACTATAGGCAACAGAATAACTTGTGGAGACAGACAACGTTTTCTGATAACAAATAGCCTTTACCCTCACTCAGAAGCAGATGTTCACACTAAATGTCGATACTCGCAACTGTGTTTTATTTTGAAGTCAGAATCATCTGGCAGACTAAATGTGTGTAAATTACTTCCCTCGGCCACAATTATGAAACTCTGTACTACCATCATGTGTTGAAAAATAGTACTACATCAACTGGAATTAATTACTAAATATATGGCCACAAGCATGTGTGCTTTTGATCTTGGACTGTTTTCAATGATTTGGATTGGTCCCCTTAGTTAGAATTAAGGTAAACAGTAATGCTACAGCATACAATAATATTAAATGTGTTATAATAAAAATGTAAAATGTTTTCCCCTGTCTGGTGTGAAAGAAGGGCCTTCACAGAACCCTGATCACGCCCCTAACAAACACAGTTTGGATGAACTGAAACACAGACTCACTAATTATCTTGTGACTATATTGGAGAAAATCCCAGCAGACAGATTCCAAAATGTTGTAGACAGCCTTCCCAAAAGAGTGGAAGCTGCTATAGCATTATATCAATGGCCAGGATTTTGGAGTGAGATGTTCAGCAATCGCATATGGGCATAAAGTGAAGAAGAGCAAATTGGAGAAAGAGACAAGAAATACTTATCTTGAGCATGGCAGAGCTCAAATACAAGGTATGATGAATTCAAAAAGACACAGACAGAGAGGGCTGAAGATCTTGGCTGCTAAAACACGTCTTTATGTGATCATACAAGACAGAATTAATTGTAATTTAAATCTGCAAAAAAAAAAGAAGATACTGACAAAGAATTGTCATGATTAGAATCTTTTGAAAAGCAGAAATCACCATCTCATTCTCATAACAGACTGTAAGGAACAACATTTCCACACAGCTGATGTTGGTAAACCTTAGCTAGTTGTTGGGGATGGGGAAAATAAGAACACAATGAATATTAAGTTTTCATATCAGGTAATTTGAGTTTGGCTGTCTATTTGCCTGATAAGATTACATATACAACAAATAATATTGCCTAATGCTAAGTTAGAATAATTGTTTTAGGTCACTTATTAACAGTGTTTGACATCCCTTTTCTATGTATATAGAGGTCAGAGTCCAGTTCAACACGTAGGCCTTTGTTGTTGTGCCAAAAGCCAGTAACCTCAAGCTTCTCCCTGATGTTATTGGCTCCTGGCAACATACAAGCCTTGTATCTCACAGGAGAAGTAAGGAAAACACAGGCTATAGTTAGACAGTGCCCTTGTGTGCAGAATGAATTCAGTCTTTTCTGCAATTGGATTCTACGCTATCTGGGATGTCAGAGGTCTGCTGCTCTTCACGACAGTTTTCATCCTCACTGCAGATTATATTAAGAACCGTCGGCCGGCCAGCTACCCTCCAGGACCCCGGGAATTTCCTGTTGTGGGCAACATATTCACTGTGGACCACAACAGGGCCCATGAGAGTCTGACACAGGTAGATCAACAGATGTTAAAAATGAACCATTAAAACTACAACAGGTCAACTGATAGGAGTCATGTTTCTGTTATCTGTTACATGAAGCATCATGCCTTTCTTCCTCTCTCATATCCACTCACAGTTAGCAGGGAAATATGGAGATGTGTACAGCCTGCGAATGGGCCAGATGTGGTTTGTGGTGTTAAACTCATTTGAGGTTGTAAAAGAAGCTCTGGTAAATCAGGGAGACAGCCTAGTGGCTCGCCCAGTCCTCCCTCTGCAGCAGGACGTAGCCCATGGACTAGGTGAGAGGACGTAACACACACACACAAAGACGAAAAGCCTGTGTAGTCAACTCACTGCTGTTGTGATACTCCTGTGATACTCATACAGCAAAGCATTGTTGTAGTTTGTTGTTTATTGTTTGTTCAGACTAAGGTCATGAGAATGTTGTATTTTTAGGGTATATGTCATGTTGTAAATGTATCACATTTTTTATAATAAAATATCCTTTTTTTGGCAGTTACAAACATAAAGACTCTCTCCCAAATATGTTGACCATTCATAATATAACAGCACTATTGAAAGCTAAATTAAACCCCAAAAAAAGTTTTGTAGAACATGGACCGTTAATGTTTAATGTTTCCATATTGTAGAAACTGAGATTTCTATGTCTTTTTTGATTATAAAGCAGGTCTAGGCGCTATATAAATACAGTGAAAGTGAGCAGTCCACACAGCCCGTATTCAGAAACTGCCTTTAAACGAGCCGTCGCAACTTCCATAAGGTTGTGATGTCACACCGCACTCAGCCACTCCCCCAGCAGGTCATCTGATCCAGGCACAGCATGCCCACCAAGTACAAGGACAGGCTCATCCATTCGCTTAGTCTGTCTAAGATAATCGACCACTCTGCTCAGGACTACTCTTCAAGTTTGTTCAGTTTGTCTAAAAAGGCTTGTTTCAGACAGAGGGTGAACTGAGGGGCTGCATAAACGACCAGTATGAGATAAATAATAATAATAATAATAACTTTTTTGAACTGTGAATCATGCAAAGCTACTCTAGTGGAATCCCAGAATAAAAACATAAAGCTGAAATGAGCATAATATGGGACCTTTAATATTTAACGTGTAAAAGAATATTTCTTAGTTTTCCTGATTTCTATCCACTTCATTTTTATCTGCTTTTTATGTGTTTTATGTGTTGTATCAGGTGTAATTTTCAGTAACGGGAATATATGGAAGCAGCAGAGGCGTTTCGCAATTTCAACCCTCAGATACTTTGGATTTGGCAAGAAGTCACTTGAACCTATCATCTTGGATGAATTTACACATTGTGCAAAAGACTTCAACAGCTATAAAGGTAAAAAGTGAATGCACAGCGATGCATTTAGAAGGATACATAATGCCAAATACACAATTTACATGTAGTTTTCTGTTTAACTGTGGAGGTAAGCCATTCAATCCACACCTCATCATCAACAAGACTGTCTCCAACATCATTTGCTCCCTGGTTTTTGGTCATCGCTTTGAGTACAGTGATGAGAAGTTCATGAAACTGATGAAGTGGTTTGACAAAGGTCTCCAGATTGAAGCCTCCATTTGGGCACAGGTATGGCATTTTTTAAGCTATTGATGAAATCTTAATGCTATGTACTATTGTTGTGCAATACATTCCTCATTGTGAAACAGTTTATCATTCAGTCGAGTGGCTCCAGTTGGCCACAGATATGTAATATTTAGTACAGCGATTTGTAAATGGTATTTCAATATTTGGTACCGATTGTCACATAAAGAATTATCAATATGTTATTGTTCCAATCTGCTCTACTCTGCAGCTTTACAACTCATTCCCTCTGCTAATGAGACGTCTGCCAGGGCCACATCAGACAGTCCAGCACATCTGGAACAATACAAAGGACTTCGTAAGAGTAGAGCTTAAGGAGCACAAACAGAACTGGGATCCTTCAGACCTAAGAGACTACATCGACTGCTACCTGAATGAGATTCAGATGGTGACTGACACTAGATGCAGCTTTGTATTGCTTACACACGGTTGTAAGCAACTACATCAGAACTATAAACTGTTAATGTGTTGTAAAGACTTGACGTTTCATTGTGGCACCACTCCTGACTTGTGCGTGGTGAAAAGTGCCAAGACCAGATGAGCACTTTTGCCATGACCTCTACCTTACAGCCTTATCTCCATACAGCATGCACACATTTCAATCCAATAAAACAAAACCTTCTAAACATTTTTCAAGGTACAAGGTCCAATACACATTAAAAGCTTTTTACTCCTCGACAAAACATAAATCCAAAGTTGCCATTAGAAAAGATTATGACCTTGGCTGTAATAGCGCTGACATGAAGTTGTTCTGAATGTTTTAACACATGTATTTGTATATATTCTCAGAGTAAGGGGCAGGCTGACAATACTTTTGATGAGGAAAACCTGGTTATGAGTGTCTTGGATCTGTTTGTGGCTGGCTCTGAGACCACATCCACCACCCTGCGCTGGGCTTTCCTCTACATGACAAAGTACCCTGAGATCCAGGGTAAGAGCACCGACTGAGCCGATGAAGCTCTTTGTTCTTACTCAATGTGCAAATGAGTGACACCAAAACACATTTGTTGGTGGTAATTCTGTAGGTGTAAAAATCAACATCAGTGTTTCCGGTTCTCACCCACTGATGTAACTACTACTCCAAGGTGACAAATGTGCAATCAGCGTTCCCCACATTTACGATCAACTCTGTGCAACTAACAATATACAAAAAAAAATACTGTATATCCTTTATGACTGGTTCAAGGCTGCAAATCAACAAGAACACGAATCTGTATATTCAGTAATGTGGGAGTGCTACATTGTGCTTCATCTCTCCAGGGGTCTTTAAGATGTTCTGTTGTGGCCTGTTGGATGAAATACTGTTTCTTCTTCTGTCCGTTCCCCTCCTGTTGCACAGAAAAAGTCCAGGCTGAGATAGACAGAGTGATTGGACAGTCCAGGCAGCCGTCCATGGAAGATCGTGCAAACCTGCCCTACACTGATGCTGTCATCCACGAGATCCAGAGGATGGGAAACATAGTTCCTCTCAGCCTGCCTCATGTTACCAGCAGAGACATCCAGCTGGGAGGCTACACGATCCCAAAGGTCAATTCTCGTATGCAGTTTTTTTGTCACATACACAATCATGTTGCGTCATTACAATTTGTCATTACCAATCATCAGGGAGTTACAGTAATTCCCAATTTGACCTCGGTGCTGTTCGACAAGAATGAGTGGGAGACGCCCAACACCTTCAACCCAGGACACTTTCTGAATGAGGAGGGCAAGTTTGTGAAGAGAGCTGCTTTCATCCCTTTCTCTGCTGGTGAGGAGCAACACAATCACTTTTTATATTAGTGTCTTTACACATTTGACCCATGTCTTTCTCGTGATGAGTGCCAGTCACTGATCACTGCCCTGCTACACCAGTAATAACTGACTGGAAGTATTAACACATTAGCATTTCTTATGAAAGGCTCCCGACATGTTCAGGCCACGCTGGTGAATTTTGTTTTGGCTTTGCAGAAATAGTAACATTTATTTCTTCATTTCCACTGTATACCAGTGGGGAGCAGTTAAAAAAAGAGATCAGGAGTGGGAAGTGTTCATCTTTACTTTTGCCGTACTAGTGGCCTAACAATGCAGATGTATGACTAATGATTTTGGTGAACCTTTTATCAAGACCTAAAATTAGGACAACTTTTCTCATAATCACCAGAACAATTAGCAGTTCTACTTCCTTTGAGGGCCTTATGAACATGATTACTACGGTTGTGTCGGTGGTGCCAGCAGGGTATCAGGAACACAGGGTAAGGACCCAAATGCAGACGCAGAGTCAGAGCTGATACAGTTCAGTGAATTTATTAACATAAGAGGCAAAAAGGCTTACAGGATGGTGAAGCAGACAAAGAGGCAAACCAGCGAAGGCTGTCCAAAGAAGAAAGCAAATCCAACAAGGAACAGGCAAGAATCAAAAGTCCAACAGGCAAAGTCCCAAACAGACAGGTAAGGAGTCTCAGGAACAATAGAAAACAGGATACAGACGCTGACGAGCGAGACATGACACACACAATCTGACTTAATGATCTGACCAGGAACAAAGGAAATTAACTGGTATTTGTAGTGAAGGGTGATTAGGGAATGAGCTGCAGGTGGGAAGCTCAGGTGACTGCAGGGTTGATGAGAAATGGGAACAGGTGTGTGGATAGGTGAGGCAGTCAGGTGATGAGAAAAGGAGGGAAAGTCCAAGGACTTCTGATGGACAGCTAGAGGAAGGCAAGTGTGAACGTGGTTTGGGAGAAATGAGCAGGGGCTGGAGACAGGGACTGAGGGGAACTGAGGAGAACTGAGGAGCAAACTTACATGTTGTCTTCAATTAGTTTGACCTCTGGTCCAAAACGATGTGTCAAAGAAATTGTGTCAAGAAGGTTTTCCTGTCTCAGGTAAGCGGCTGTGTCTCGGGGAGAACCTGGCCAGGATGGAGCTTTTCCTCTTCTTCACCTCATTCATGCAGCACTTCACCTTCTCCATGCCTGCTGGGGTGAAGCCTGTGATGGATTCCCGCTTTGGCGTCACTATGGCACCACATCAATATGAAGTCTGTGCAACCTCACGCTAAGAGTGGCTCTGACAGAAATACTACAAAAAGCAACAACCTTTTTTATTCTGTTGTCACCACTTGATTACTTCATTGTTCGGGTTTGGAGAATATATCAAACTGATATTTGGTGTTAATAATAGATCACTGCTGATGTCTCTTTCAGGCAACAAAACTGTAATAAAGGTTCTTTGCATTTTTTTATTTAGTGTAATTGTGTTACCTTTCCACATGGGCTACAAACCATGGTTGTGAAGCCTCTGGTTTTTAGGCTAGTTTAGCCTAGTGTGGCTCAATTGTTTGATTTACATTTTTGTAAATCAATTCTTCATTTACAAAGGTAACATGAGAAACATTCTCATAGCATGAAAGTCTAATGATGTAAAATCACAAAGTATTATCTTAAATACAAAAATGTTTTCACTGAATGTCAAAATCCCTCAGAATTTAACATTTTAAAAGTGTAAAATGTGTGATACATCTCAAACATGTACCATTTTGGATTTCTAACACATGCCCCAGAGGATATGGAGGTCAATACTTACAGAAAATCTTTTATTTCATATTATCTCTAATCCTAAAACATTTGTGTCACACAACCACCTGACAGACACAACACCATATCACCTAAAAAAGGTTAGCTATTTACAGTGCACGTCCAGCAAACTAAGCTTTGTGTTTCTTTAGCTTGCTTGAATGTTTGACTTCTTCACAAGCTAGTACCTAACTTAACTATGACTTTCTCACATTTGGTGCTTGCCAGGTTAAACAATGAGCTACTTTAGGCTAAAGCACTGCATGGTGCAGTTAGGTGATCATTCATTGTGGGTTTCTCAACGTGAGCAGCTTTTTTCAAGTTGTGTTTCCATGTGATTCATCGTTAATTTAAAAAAGATATTAGTGGAGCTTAAAAGCAATGACAAAGAGTATACTTACTGTATTGTCACTGATAGGTCTGTATGTATATAGATTTTCATTTCAACAGTCATTTAGCTGTGAATGAAAACATTTATTTAACCTTGGAGGAGGACATGTTGGCCAAAACCTGCTTTTTATTAAAGTTTGACAGGAATATAAACAAGCTCATAAACCTCTGTGTGCTGGATAAGAGGGCAGATATCAGTACTACACAGCCGTTATCTCAGTTCCAACTGAACCTAATAAACAAAAGTAGACAAAGAACAGCCATTGTGAGTTGTTTAGTGATATGATTACAGCTTTGTTAGATGTTTCTGTCGTGAATTCCAACAGTAATTCTAGTTTAAAATCTAAGATATCAACCTCAAAATTGTGTAAATTTGTTTGTGTGACAGTTTTATCGGGAATAATCCTTGAAGTGAACTCTTTGAGTAGGACCTTACACTGGCAGTTATTATAATTAGACAATCATTGAGTTCACAGACTGAAAAGAATGTTCACAATATTGACATCATTTTGTAAAAAGACAAAAGAAATTCAACATTTAATAACTTTCAGCTGCCACATACAAACATGACACATAATGAAACCATTGTACATCTTAAACACTAAGTCTCATGAAATGTAAACATATGATTGTGTACAAAATGTATTTAAAGATAAATGTACGTCACAGATCAATTAAACAGTCTTTGTGATACAGCCCCGTCCCCTTTTTATTTCAACATAGAGGCTCGATTTAAGGGAGAAACTGCTCTCAGGGAAGCCACAACACCTCCTCACTGACTCAGTTACATTTACAGCTCGTCTCATTTCAGTTCTTGTGTGTTGCCTCGTAATGTTGCCCAAGATTGTTGTCTATGGGGTGATGTTTCCTCATGACAAGGAGCCTGTTTACAACATTGCTCATCTGCCCTTCCTCTCTGGACACTGGATTTTGTAGCCCACCCTGTAGGCCTGCAGGTACACACGTGCCTGGTTTATCCTGGAAACCACCACAAAGCAGACACAGCTTTGATATTTTGTATTATAATTTTGTAATATATATATACATAAATACTTCGATCTAACTTAACCTTTACATGTGTTAGAATTATGGTCCAATACTTTTATGGCATGTTTAAAATATCTAAGTATCAATTTAAGTAAATACATACTGTACATAAGAGTAGGTGACCGGTTTATGACTGACACTAAACAGTTCTGTGATAAATCTCCACCCATCTGCCACTCAAAAACTGATAACAACAACTTCATGAACTACTTAATCCGGATCTAGAGGATGTAGTAAGAAAACTGGTAACCTGTATTTAGTGCAGAGCTGAACTCCCAGGGGTCCACAGCGGTCCACATAACTCTCCCTGAACGCCTTTCTTACAGCTCGAGCCATACTGACCACCGTGGTGACCACTGGGCACGTCCTACAACACACACACAAACAAACACACATCCATGAGAATAAATAATAATAATAATTTTAACCACATGACAGCTATAGTATGTATCCGCAGGTTGAAATAGTTATCACATAACAGACACTCAGTAAAGCAGTATCATTGGTTTTCAGATTGACACGATGTGGAAAACAATGGGTGTACTCCCATATATGTTAGCAAGCTTTGTCTGTTCATCTGAAGGCCTGATGCATGTCGCAACACGGTTAACACTAAGCAGAGCACCAGAAATACTGAGACTAGTTTTTCACTTCATAATGTAATTATGTAGACTACATAAGGTCTTTAGTAAGTTGTACACTATTGATTTGATGCGCTTGAGTAGAAGAAAGCTTCACTGAAGCAGACCCGTAATGAGCAGTATACAGACTGCATATTACAGAAAGGCTGGTGTTATTTGTGACTCTGTTCACACTTACAGTCTCTCACAGCGCAGGCCTGCTGTGCCCTCTGGACAGGTACAAGTGTTGTGGGGACTGCAGGTGGCCCCGTGTTGGCAGGGCGGCACACAGGGGGTGGTCACTGCTGCAGACACAGCACACAGCAAGAGTCTTAATGCAAAGTGAAGGCAAAGAGAGGACTTTCACACACACACACACACACACACACACACACACACACACACACACACAAAGACTAACCAGTTTCACAGAAACTTCCAGTAAATCCTTTGGTACAGCGGCATCTGTTGAGGCCCACACACATTCCACCGTTCTTACAGGGTTTCTGACACTGAACAGGCTCTGAGGGAGACAGAAACGAGAAAACAGCAATGGACTCCACAGTAATCTAACTCAGTACAGCTGATGTCTACAACATGGCCTTCTCACTCACCTTTAAAAGCCATCATACAGTGAAGTTTATGTTAGACATTCATAGAATATCTACTACTCTGTTGTTTGGCTTTTATTTGAACTGGGACATCAGTATGAATTAGTAGTTAGAGCAAACAGTGACTGTGTTTGTTTTGTGAGTATCGTGACCTTGGTAAGGGAAGTAATTCTCTTTGGTTATAGACTATTCCATATCCCCATTTTAAGGCTTAAAAATAATTTTGAGTTAATGACTAGTGACTACACTATAAACTGTGGTGTTGAACATTATTATATAGGCTGTAAATCCAGCATTTGCTGGCTTACAGACAGCAGTCAATAATAGGTTAATGCAAACATTACTACCATCATTGTCACTTGTCACCAAAACCATCTATGGAAAACAACGACGAAAAAAAGAAGCCAGAAACCAGGGAAAACCCTGCTCCATCCACAGCTGGTAACAACCCAACTCACATTTTGCTTAAAAAGCCTGATAGCTGCAGGAATAAAAGACCTCATATACCAGTCAGTGCCTCCTCTAGGGAGGTAAAAGCTCCATCCTGATGGAAGCAAATTAAACTCGCTGTGTCGAGGGTGCTGGGAGTGTAAAGGGTGCTGGGAGCCGAGAACAAATTCAGCACTTTATCAAATTAAAAACCACACAAGTCATGTGGTCTTATTTATTCATTGTGTTTTCTGTTTTGCATAAATTAGCACAAGTAGGAAAGAATTCTCACGACTTTTACTTTTGCATTTGTTATTGATAATTATGTTCCTTAACATAGGTTAAACATGGGTCCTGTATGTAAAATGCATTCTGACTGTAATATTTCAATTATATAATAATGGATAGATGCAGATACAGCGAGTGTAATCTCACCTATCTGGCAACGAGCTCCTTGCCATCCACCAACACATGTGCATTTGTTGACATCAACACATCTTCCCCCGTTTTGACAGGCAGGAGTGCACAGGGCTGCAAAATACGCACACATGAAAATAGAGGTAAGTCTATGTAGGAAAATGACACTTGGAGGTAACATGGGTAGTCTAAACATCATGATTTTTAACCCATATTCAACCAGGCAGTGCTGCTAATAAACATGGAGGCAGGGGGTAGAAATAACATCTTGCTACCCTCCAGAAGTACCTGCATGCCTGCTGTAACTGATGCCAGATGTGTCGGTGGTTTTTATTACTCACGCAAGAGGCACTGGTGGCCAGTGTAGTCAGAGGCACACTGGCAGGTATCAGGCCCCACACAGCGACCACCATTAGCACAGGGCAACTCACACACCGCTGAGAGAGCCATGAAGAAAAGTTAAAGCACGGTAATAGCGTAGAGATGAAAATGGTGACAGATAAAAGGAAATTAATTTACACTGTAAGAGAAGTGTAAGAGAAGTTTGGTGTTTTAAACAAAGTTTGTCATAAAAACACAGAAGAGTGGCACATTATGAAGACTACTAAAAAAAAAACTAAAGACCTACAGCACCTCACATACTCATAGAGTTGGTGACCATAAAATAGCACTTAGCAGAGTACAGAAAATCACATTTTCATCCAGAAGACATGAGCATTTTCTCCTCAAAAGATGAAAATATGGGACCATCTTGTAATTGCTTATGCAACAGTGGTTTTTAGCACTGTCTGTGTTTACTCAATACAACACCGATCGGCCCGCGTTTAAAGACACTGTCTCTACAGTGCTTGCTTGTACAGGTCAGAGGTGAAGTACCTGTGTGGCAGCCCGCTCCGGTCCAGCCAGGAGGACACAGACACTTGTTCCAGCGCATACAGGTACCTCCGTGGGCACAGGGCGGCGAGCACATGGCTGAAACACACAACCAACATGGATTTCATGCATTCATTTCTTGCAGCAATGTTGCACCATTATACTGACTCCCAATCAGCTCTCCCTTATAACAAATTACAATTAAATCACAATCTTTAAACAACGACATGTCCTACCTAGCTTTTGTCAACAACATCACAGACACAAATGAAACCTGCAGGCTTTAAAGAAAACTTCTGCAGTGCTTTCCTTCACCTTTTGTGTCTGCAGGATTCTAGCACCATGTAGAACATCCATGAACTGCTCATAGGTTACATGAATATCACATGTAAAATGTTCATGGATAGATAGATTAGATTAAATTGCAGGGTACATAACTGAAACTTTAACTTTAAAACAATTTCTCTGTTTATCTGTGGGCAAGAATGATATTTTATACCCTCGGTCCTGTGATGATGGCGCATCATGACAATGGTAATGTACAGCATTGAGACTAATTTCACCAGAATAATCTGATTCAGTTGTTTAAGTGTCACTAAAAGGCCAATAACTGTGATATTAACAATTATCCATGTACAACAGTCCAGGTTTGTACCTGAGCAGCCTAATCCAGGGTAGCCTGGAGGGCAGTCACAGCTGTTTGGGGCCACACACACTCCGTAGTTCTGACAGGGAGGGTCACACACAGCTGGAAAGGAAGAGAAGTTAATAGGCATAATTTCATATTTTAACCCCTTTCAGTTCCTTTTGCTAATACTGCTGTTTGCAAGGTCCATCATGATCGACATATTAGATGTTTGATGTTTGACTCACGCTGGCACTTGGTGAGGTCATCAGTTTGTACTTTATACCCTTCCCTGCAGGTGCACTTGAACCCACCAGGATGGTTCTCACAGAGCTGCCCACAGCCTCCGTTTGTGAAGTCCCCGCACTCGTTCACATCTTATAACAAAAGACAGCGGGACAGTTCAACAGGCGGACATTTCAAAACAACAACAATGTTCATTTCGTCCTGGGCAAATGAGTGACCAGGGAAACTTGGCTGTGTGCACGAGGAACAAGTTTATCATCCAAGAAAATTTGGCCACAGCTGAACTGTGCACAGTCATCAGCCAATCGATGTGAAAAGATGTGATTTCTGAACACCTTCAGTCTGGAAAGTGTGAAATGGATGAGAAGATGATTGACAATTTAAACCATTCCAGCTCTTTACTGTTTTGACTACAGCAAGAAACGTTTACATTATATGTACTTCATACAGCTTAAATTCTGGGTCAAAACTTTGCAAGACTAAATGTCTACCACCAGAACCCTCAGTGTCATCAGAACAGAGCAACTCATCAGCAAAGGCGGCGGCAGTGTGAGGAGTGTAAATGAAGTCTCACCCACGCAGCTCCTCAGGTCCTCACCCAACTGCCAGCCTGCTCGACAGACACACTGGACCTGACCCTCAGCCCTCACAGTACATATGTGGTCGCAACCACCATTTCTCCGCTGACAAGATGTAACATCTGTTCAGGTGAAAAATAAATATAAATATAAATAAAAATTTCTTTAACATTTACAGATTATAACAATGTTTTGGGCAGAGCAGAAAAGATTGATTGCTTTCATCATCATCATCATCATCATCATTTTCAAGCAAGAATGCCCAAAACTCCTTCATTCCAGCTTCTAAATTGTGAAATTTGCTGCAATTCTCTCACTTATTTGAGCTTTGGGAAATCATGATGGGCATTTTAATGACAATAATTATTAGTTGCAGCACTAATCTTGGTTAAACTGGAGTTTTAAAATGACCGATCATATCATAAAATCCTCAAACAAAAAGTATTCCTCTTAGAAACATGCAGTTGATATAAATAATTTGTTAAAGCTATTGTTTGTAGGCTATTAAACATCTACTATTTCATATTATCTGATAATAAGATATAGATAGGTATACCCAGGGACTGTCATATGCGTCCTAAAGTAGTAAGGACCATTTTTTAAAAACTGTCTGGGGCAACAACAACCTGATCGTGGAAAACAAGAATTTAAGTAATAAGACCACAGTCTGGCTTTCTATTTGTGAAGTCTTAAATTTAAAATAGGTGCAATTCTTATATAACTTCATATTACTCAACCTCATTTTACTCAAAATAATGTGACGTCAACACCGTGATGAGAAACGTACTGCTGCAGGTGAGGTTGTCTATGTCGAGCAGCAGAGGAGGAGGGCAGTGGCAAATCTGTCCTCCTGGAGCGTTGCTGCAGGTGTGAGAGCAGCCACCATTCTGGAGTTTACATTCATCAATGTCTGAGCACACACACACAGACAAACACATACAGAGACATGGTAAACATATTTTTTTGGACACCCTTATCTCTGCTGTGAAAGGCTTTCTCATCTCATTAATCCTCCAAAATGTGCCCTCAGGACATCCACTTATGTCTGGGCAGAAAAGATGCACACACACAAAATGAGAAAGTGAGATAACATATTCATAGCAGTTTTCATCTCTGCCGCACGCTGGTAAATCAGCCTGCTTAAATGACTGAAATGAGCAGGTAAACAGCGAAGTGAAGTGACTGACCCACACAGGTGTGGCCATCGATGTGCAGCTGGTAGCCGGGCCTGCAGGAACACTGGAAAGATCCCTGAGTGTTGACGCAAATGTGCTCACAGGTCCCATTCAGTGCCAAACACTCATCCACATCTGGGGGATCAGAGACATTTAGTTAACTCTTTTAAAACACGACTCCATGTAAGGGCACATTCAGACTTGCAATTCATTTTGGCACTTGTTTCAACAAGCGTGTAGGGCCGGGGGAGAGGGGCTTTGCAACAGAGGAAAAGTTAATAAGAGGCAGCTTGTTTGGATCAAGGGACCAAAACCGGCTTTGGCTTTTGATGAGGAAATACTGGTCCAGGGAGAGACGATCCCTTTGGTGCCCTCTACTGACTAACAGCAGGATGACTTGGAACTTCCCTTCACCTTGGTGAAAATTGGGGATTACAACTCATTTTGTAAGCAGACACAGTCTGTAAATTCTTTCACACGCACCAAAAGTAATTTCAATTAGACACACAAAAGGTACCCTGCAGAGTTTTATGTTTATATCCTTTGTTTCTCACCTAAACACATTATGTGTATCCTTGAGGCCTAACAAATGCGTTGCATCCATTTCCTTCCTCACAAGACATTTGCAAAGCCGATCTGTTTGTTTTTTAACTTCCATTGTTCACATTTATGTTTAGATAAGCTAGCAGTCTTCTTTTTCCTGCCTTTACTCCTCCTGTCTCCTGGCATGCTGCTGCCGCCAACTGTGAATCAACACAAGACACAAACAAAACTGGGACGCCATAATAAAAACATTGCTCCATAGCACTACTAGTGGTCAAATACTCCACAGGGTACCTTTAAAGTAAATGCTATTTTTAATACGCTTTCCATGTTGTGGCTAATCTACATTAATACAGTAACTTCTTGCCACTGGAATAAGTTGAAGGAATACTTAAACATTTTTGGAAATATGTTCCTTCGCTTTCTTCGAGAGTAAGGTGAGAAGATCGATACAACTCTCATGTTTGTACATTGAGTATAAAGCTTGAGTTTTTGAGACTGTTAGCTTAGTTTCGCTTTAAGACTGAAAGCAGCAGGGAGAAACCATCCTGACTCTGTCTTAAGATAGAAGAATCTGCCTGCCAGCACCTCTAAAGCTCACTAATCAACATGTTATGTGCTAGCTGTTTCCCCCTGATTTGAGTCTTACCGCTGAGCTAAGCTAAGCTAACAGTCTCCTGGTTCTAGCTTCATATATAGTGATAGCGGTATCCATTTTCTCGTCTAACTCACGGCAAGACAGCTAACAAGCAAATAAACATAGTGGTTTTAATTATTTAGTAGTTTAAGTGTGAATCAAGGATCCAGGATAAACTTGTGTTTGCAGTTGGTGTCGAGGGATTAACAGCCTCGTCCCAAGCTGTGTTTTACCTGTGCAGTTGTGTCCATCCTGGTTCAGCTGGTAGCCTGAGGCACACTGGCAGCTGTACCCTCCCAGTTCGTTGGAGCAGTTGTGTTCACAGAGGCCGTTATTCACAACACACTCATCAATGTCTGTGAACAAGGACAATACTGAGGGACTGATGTCTGGTGAGTGCTGTGTGCCCAAGTGCTGCTGGCACACGCAAGTATTGTTTGCATGACACAGTATCACTGGCGGACACTTAGTGATACTGAGCACCATAAGTGGTGTGCACATATGGAAAACACACACACACACTGCTTACCCACCAAAACAAGAGTGTCCATCTCCATTGAAACCCTGGTAGCATTGGCAGAAATAAGAGCCAATGATGTTGCCACAACGAGCGTTGGTGTCACACCCGTGACCACCTGATGCACACTCATTCTCGTCTGGAAAGAGAGAGAGGACACGCAGATGTTGTTAAAACTCAGTTCATTTCTATTCAATGAAAACTATTCTGCCACTCAGGATGATTTTAATGGAAGGCATAACAGCAAGCATTAAAGCACGCGCACACAAGGAAGCTGACCCCGTCTACAGGAAACAGAGCTTTCCACGGAGGGACGTCAGCACTAATTGCTTACCTTCGCAGTGTGTGCCGTTTCCCCGGTAACCTGGTCGACAAACACACTTGTAGCTCCCAAGCGTGTTCTCACACACACCCTGACCGTCACACAACGCAGGACTCTCCGCACATTCGTCCACGTCTGGGACAGAGACGAGGGACAGAGAAGAAGAATGCTACATTCATACAGTATCTGACTTTTTCATTCACTTATAGTTCTGACATCATTTGCAATGAAACATTTTATTGCAGATTAAAAATCAACTATTGTCTGTGCAATGCACCCCCCTAATTTGACTACGGGCAACAGAGTTATTCTCATGTCACCAAAAACCCCAAATCAAGTCCTTATTAGGCATAAGTCATTAAAATGTTGTTCCTGCAACACTATGGGAAGCTGTTGTATTAATTTAAGACAATATATTCTTTTCCCAGATCTTCGATTTCCCTTTGTCCAACACCACGGCCATTACTTTCATGCAGCAGTTTTAAAGAATTGGTAATGTGGAATTAGTTGTAAAGTATGGGTAAAAAATAACAATATATTACAAGAAGCTTTTATGAAATAACACAAACAAACTTTGCTTATGATTTGGTTGTTACCATGACAATTTAAACCCTCAAAAAGCAAGCAGCATGTGTTAAGCATGGAAAGCACATCATACCTTGGCACACGGTGTAGTCTGGACACACAGGACCTGAGACCAGAAGTGCAGGAGAGTCACAGAGAAGAAAAAAATAGAGGATTGGGAATATTTAAGAGGACAAGAGAGGAAATTAGTCATTAAAGAAAAGGTGAAAGAGGGGGAACAAAAACAAAGAGTAACAAAGCAAGCAAGCAGCGAAGCAGCAGGTTGAAGCTCTCTATTCCTGCAAAGCCCTCCCTGTCAGCAGGAGTTATTAAGTCTGGAGGGGCAACCCAAGCGAAATATGAGAAACTCACAACACAAGATCAAATCTGGACATCGCTGTTATCCAGCTGTGGTGGAGCTTAATGGCAGACTTACCAACACAGGCGGGGGCCTCTGCTCTGAAGCCCGGCTGGCACTGGCACACAAAGCTTCCAGGAGTGTTCACACACACGTTTCCCAGCTCACGACGACACTGCTCCTCAAAGCTGCACTCATCCACATCTGCAGAGGAGAGAAACCAAGGACTATAAATAGGAGGCTTTCATTTGACAGATATGTATGGATTATACAGCATGGCAATGTTACAGAGGTCACTGTTATGATCACCCTTTAGACCTCTCCAAGTAATTCAGGGTTATTTCAAAGTATCTCAACCTGTGTTTTGCCATAAATATGCTTTTTTTGTACATTGCTGTTTTACATTGAGTTAATGATTAGTTTGTATGTAGGCTGGTGTGTTGTTTGAGCGACCAACAACACCCATACATCCTGTCAAAGAGTCCTTGGGGGAGACATTTTACCCCATCACTGCTACAGGTATGCATGCTAGTTAAAATGCTTCTGAACATACGTTTTTCATTGTGCATCCTTATTCCACATGATACACACCAGATACCAACATCAGCCTCACCTACACAGCTTTGTCCATTTAGAGCCATTACATATCCCAAAGGGCACGTACAGGTGAAGGAGCCAGGGGTGTTTCTGCATTCGGCGTCCCCCTGACAGGCCTGCAGGCCCGTCACTGCAGCCAGAGCACACTCGTCTACATCTGTAAAACCCCATGAGGCACACGTGCATTATGACCACACACACATAGGCTGCATGGTACAGATAATCATTTCTTAAACTCTCCTTCCAGCATGCTCTCACACGCATACAGTACATCCTCTCTCTCACACACACACAGATGCTGACGAACCCTGGCACCCTCCAGTACCCATCAGGTAACCACGGCGACAGCTACACGAGTAAGAGCCGGGGGTATTAGTGCAGCTGGCATGGAGACCACACAGTCCTGGCCCCTCTCCTTCACACTCATCAACATCTGTCGAGCAGAGAGAAGATAATACGCTGCATCGAACTGACGACACTGTATGCAAATGAGCATGTATAACAGCTTCTGCTGCCAAGGAGCTACATGTGGTGTACCGATGGATAATATTTAGTTTTGCATTGAAATATCAAATGCATCATTATTGTAAAGAAAGCAGATTATAGTTGAGACAAGTGGCAGCCTTACTGTAGAGCATAAACATGTTAGAAATGATTTCTCCTTTGCCCTTTTACTTACACATTTCTGCAAATAAATTGGTTGTAAATAATTCAAACTGCAGAGTAATTACACTTATTTGTGCTGATCTATTGAAGTTCCAATGTTACTCACAGCACCTTCAATGAAGATTCTGCACCTCCTCACCTTTACACCCTGCTCCTCCGTCCAGAGTAAAGCCCTCGGAGCAGGTACAGCTGTCGCCGTTCTTCACCAAGCCAGGTGGACATCCACAGCCTGTGCT
The DNA here is from genome assembly GCF_043641665.1 of Enoplosus armatus. Lineage (NCBI taxonomy): Eukaryota > Metazoa > Chordata > Actinopteri > Centrarchiformes > Enoplosidae > Enoplosus > Enoplosus armatus. Next base: position 12,260,653 of record NC_092186.1, read on the forward strand.
GTTTTCCTGCATCACCTGTTGTCCTGGACACCACGGAGCAAGACTGGAGCTCGAGGAGACGGTGGTAGTCAAGGCAGCTGCTAATGTAAAAGAAAAAGGGGGCAATTTTAGGAGAAACTGAAGGGCAAGTGCAAAGAGAACGAAGCAAAAGCCTAAAAACTTACATGTGGTCGGCGTGTGGCTCGGTGTACTGTCACTAAGGTTTCCGATGGCATTCTCAGTCACCTGATTCTGAAACAGAAGAGACCAACAAACTGAGTTTACTTCATGCCATCACATCCAAAAGAACATTTCTAACATGGACAACTGAACACTAGAATATCTTTAATAGCATGGAGGGTCTCCTCGGTCACTGGCCTGGCTCTTGGTGAGCTCCCCCACTGTGCGTTTCAGGACTTCATTTTCATTTTCCTCAAGGCTGCTCAGAAGTTCGGCCTCAGTCGCAACCAGCAGCAGGGCTGACAGGAGAGTCCAGAGGAGAGTCATCACCTGAGTCTGTGTGGAGAGCAGGAGGCCAAATACAAAATTCATGATGATAATAATACATTTAATAATGCATAAAATTACTATTGTACTGAGCATATGGCAGTTAATGTGAAGGTGAAAAGAGTTCATAGTGAAATCAGACTCATATTCAATTGTGTGCAGGAGTCTCTCCAGCCTGCATGTCTGGGCAGGCAAACAAAACAGGGGTAAGAGCACCCTGTTATTAAGTTAACATCAACCCCCTGGGCTGTCTACACAGCACAAAGGAAACGTACAGCTGCTGCAATACAACTACAAGTTTTACATAAAGTACGTTGAATTTTGTGTGAAGTTTATCTATGAGAAGCAGCGTTCATGGAAAACGTTTGCGACGAGAAACTGTGGAAAAACCATAAGGACTGGCGTGGGACTCATTTACAGAGTAATGATGCGATACACAAGTAAAAGTGTAACAAACCCGCTTTAGCCGACTTACCCAGGTTAGATCACCTCGCACTCATAAACCGGGAGACAGACAGAGACAGCGAGTTTATCCAGACGACAAAAATGGGCTTCCTATCTTCTCCAGATCTGGACTCTTGCAGCCGCCAGCCTGCTCCTGTGTCAGTGTGTGTGTGTGTGTGGGGGGGGGGGGGCTGTACACTACAGCAGTGACTCCACATCCTGTCCAGGAACTCTGCACTTCCCATTCCACAAATCCCAAACCGCCGCTGAAGAGGAACAGCAGACAGGCCTGCAGGCGGCCGCTTCAAGGTGCCCCCTCTCTGAACCCTGACATGGAGGTCGTAAACCAGTCAGGAGGAGGGCTCGGTCATCCCGGGGAACACGGGAGGTCAAAGAGGCTTCACAAGCGAGTGCATTCAGCTGTGGAGCTCTCCAGTTGTATCAAACCACGGGGCTTATTTCATGCACAAACTCTCATGAATACCTTCAGGGCCACTCCATTTGTGTCCCATTTGAGACAAACCTGCCTATTAGACGTCCTGCCTGGTGGTGCAAACATCTGGGGTTTTCAGTGACAGCAATCTTCAGTCTTTGAGTGGAACTCTCCTTCAGGAAGTTTAGAGTCATAAGTTATAAAGAGGTCTTTTCCCAGTTTGGCTTCCTGATTGAATGTTCTGCACTTCTTTAAAACATTGACTAACGCTATTTTGTGCAAACTTCATATCTCTGCAAATGTATTTCGTTCATCTTGTAATCATTATCTCAGATCACATGACAGATACAGTGCTGTATATCTGTTGCATGTCCCTAATGTACAGAGATAGGAAAGAAAGCCTTCATGTTTTCTGCTCCTGATATCTGTGACAGAATTCAAGACCATTGTAAACTCTACAGTAAATGTTTCCCTTCATAATTATATTCTTATTTCTTAACTTAGTTCTTATCCTACTTTTAGCCCTGTTTTTGTATTACTATCTGTTTTGGGTATTGGTTTATCTGTTGCTTGTTTTGTCTGCAGCTGTTCATGCTGTGGTCTTTGCCAAACCTCAATGGGACTAACCTGGTTAAATAAAGTCTGGTCCCATTTCCTGTCCAGATGTTGTATATATCCAAACCTTATCTGGTGTCATCTGTCTCAATGTCTAAAATACAGCAGCTTGTATAAAACGTGTCAACTAGGGATTACATTGTTGGCATTTGCAGGATGCTTATCCAGAGAGACGCACACTAACCAGCAGTGGAAGCTTTATTACATGTCACTCAAGTTACAGCAAACCAAACCCAAGTGTAAAGAAAATCTATTTTTATGTATATTTATAATATGCTAGAACAGAAATTTATTTTTTTGTGGCTGTAGCTGTGACTTTTTAAATGTCAGTAATCTTTTGTATGCAGGTGACTAATGGAAATAATGGAAACCATCATGTGAATATAGACTGTGATGTGAAGGATCTAATGGGTTGTGATGGTTTTAATAGTTTTTCCCATCGGAAACCATTAGAATTCTTCTATTGGCTTCTGATGTTTCCCCTCTCCACCAGGATGTGAACCATGCACACACTCCTCCACAGTTTAACAGCGAGCTAAATAAGCTTAACAATACAACTGGAATTATAACATATAGTCTATACAGCTACAAAAAGGACAAACTGACAAATGTTAAGCCATTGTTTTTAAAAATAAAATGTATTAAGGTTTTACTTGTGAAGCAAAAAGAGACATTTTATAAAATACTTTCATACTGTTTCTTTATGAATGACAAATCTTCCTTAGGACTGAAGTTATGATCTTTTTTCCCCAAAAATCCTTTATGAATAATGACGTAGGATTTCAGTATCAGCACATTTTTTATCAAGATGGTATCTGTCTTACAAGTACAAGCAACAATGACTTTCATGGCTTTAGCTTTCATCACTGATTTGACATTTTGTAGCTGCCAGCTGATGACGTTTTCATTTCGTGAAAAGGTTGCAGAGAGCCTTACTGAAGCGGAGTAAACATTTGTTATGCACTAACTTGCAGGAACCTGTTGTTCTCAGAAGGCATTAAAACATCACAGGAAGAGGCACAAGAGAAGCAGCAACATCAAAATGCAACAACAGAGAAAAGTTGCTATAAAACAACAGTCTGACAGGGACTAGTTTACACATTCAAGAGGATCGTGGATTAATATTTTGTGTGACATTCATCTTGATGAAGTTGTTCTATCAGGTTATAACACATAAAGAATACAAACACTAATTCAGATTTCTCTCAAAAAGAGATCTAACACAAATTAGGCAATTATGGGAATCAAGTATCCAGTTTTATCATGCAGGTGAAAGCACTGTACAAAACATTAACAGGTATAGTTATTAAAATAATTTAGAATTATTACCATGATACAGTTTGCGTTCATGTGTCCCAGTCCTTTGCTGACTCTCAGATGGCAGTGGAGATTTCTTTCGCACTGGTGGAGTCACATGACATGACAGAACACAACACGCTGCATTGGCTTTAACCTTTAAAGTATACAGTAAAGTGGTTTTCAACCGTGTGCCATCGAAGTTCAAGAGTGCAGGTTTTCCCCCTCTCCACACACACTATAGCAGCTAATGTTGCTGCACCCCACAACATCGGTATCAACAGGGGTATTTCATTTTTACCTTGATCTTTACTGTGAATAAATAAACAAACAAATGAATAAATAAATATTATACAAAAAATTTAAAAAGCATAAACATACTGACAGTAGATCTACCTGTGTGCTGAAACAAGTCATGCCTCCTACAGTCTGATATAATATGAATAATATTATATGGATTATGTAATGTAATGTTATAATACCAATGAATAATATGAAAGTCATTAATAATAATCCATTTTAATTGAGTCAGTCATGTGAGTCAGCTTGATGCAAGATGACTAATTTGTCACTTGGCAGTTAGACCACAGCTTCATCGCAAAAAATATCAAATGTTCTACTGTACTGTATCTTACTTGAGTGTCTACACATGAAACGTACACTTGAAAAGACAGTGTGTTTTGTCGGTTTAAACCTATATCCGGTGAAATTAATTGACTTGCTAATTGAGGTTCTTAGATCATTAGGCTACGCTTACAGCTCAGCTAAATTGTCATTCTTTAATTTGACCAGTGAGGCCTCCAACAAAATCTTGAAGCTGATCTTTCTAATGCTATTGCCACAGTGTCCTATGAGATATGCATACAAGATTGTGAGGATCTGTCTTGAAATGTGTGTGTAAGAAGTTCACCTCAGTTCCTCCATTCTGGCTGAAGGAGGGCAGTCAGTAAAACAGGCAGTCAGTAGAGTTTGGAATGAAAACTTTACAGACTCTGGCTTCAATGGTGCATGGCCAACAACCACCGGCGCATACTGTACAGCCCATTAGAGACGATGACGTGCACGGAAGCAGTCCTCTGTGAACATTCAGTTAGCAGAAGACCTACAGGAGGAGGGTGATGGCATGTCAGGACACCACTAGAAGGGTGTGTCCATCTGGCTGCCCTTTGCAGCAGGAGGCACCACGCCATAGCTCCGCTCCTGCCACCTCAGCCACTGCATGTGGACCTCTTTCTGGACCTGTCAAACACACACACACACACACACACACACACACACACACACACACACACACACACACACATAGATATAAAAAACAATGCAGATGATGCTGTTACAACTCATATGTGTTTAAATTGTTGGTTTATATAATATATTGGTTTCAATATAAGGCTACAGCCAGCATAGCATAGCTTAGCACAAAGTCTGGGGGAAACAGCTAACCTGGCTCTGTTCAAAGGGAACATATATCTCGTTTTAATTTGCACAAAAAGTGTTACAATGACTTGCTGTTTTACGAGGGGTTATGTGCTGGACTATTTCTTAGCCAGGAGTGTACGCTGGTTGCCTGGCAACTGCTCGTGGCCAAGAGATAGTCGTTGTTTTTGATTGGAGAGCTTTAAAGATGCTGGTAAGTGGATTTTAGTACCTTTGGACAGACTGGTTGTTTACCACTGTTTCAAGTCTTTACACCAAGCTAAGCTAACCGGCTGCTAACTGTAGCCTCATATTTAATGAATCAATCTACTCTCTGCAAGAAAACGAAGAGTGTATTCACCAAAATGTTCAACCATTCCTTTAAACTTCAAAAACAGAACCAAAACATCCCAAACCTGAACACTAAATTCAATCATTCGTTCCCCTTGCAGAGATGACAAGTCATTTTATTGGATATTAAGTCATTTGAGTTATGTATTTGGTGTATTATTATATTTTTTGAAGAGTATTAGAAATAATACATTTCCCCAGGCATCAGAACAATATTCATTGATAAACCACAGCTGTACATTTTTGAATCAGTTTTTAATCTGCAAGGGGATATACAGTAGATGTAGATTAAATTAACTAAGCCATTAGTCTATGTAATAATTCAGATACCCCATGTGGCCCTAAAGCACCAAACAGATGAACATGAGTTATTGAGTACTGGGTATTAAACACAGACTGGTGCAGCCCTCAGACAGTGGGATGTTGGCCTCACATTAGTCTTGGTTGTTACATAAGTGCTTGGGGTCCATCCCTTATGTAATGAGGAGAAGGTAAGTGGCATTTTAAGCCCTGACAACTCTCAACCACTCACCCCTCACTGGGTGATGATATGATCTGGGTATGCAGGTTCGATGTAAATTATCTGTGTGATTTGTTGAATACATTGTAGTAAATGCTTGAGAGAGTGTGGCTTGTACTGACCTCTTGATTGAGAAAGCAATAGAGAATTGCTACAAGAAGGCCCTGTAACAGAGACGGTTTTAATCATTAACATTTAGAACAAGCCCGCATCATTAAAAGGTTGCTCATGCGAAGATAGCTTAAATGTCAGACACAAATGAGAACTGATAGGCTGAAGAACGAGAATAAAAAATAGGTCAGGAAAATCTATTATGTTTCGCTCACACATCCAGCAAACAAGAGTGGAGTGATGAATGGTTTGGATTTATATCTCAATAATACACTGCTGTAAACCATGTATACTCCGAAGAAGAAGGCTGTACACTCTGCTGCCCTTCCTTTTATCTTTACACTAAAACAGGCAGAATGAAATTGGTCATACTCTTTTATACACAAAGCCTGTGTTACAGTTATTTAGACACTTTTGTTACTATTATGTTCCATACTCATTTCACACTAATTAATTTAAATTACCAACAGGGGGGGGTAGGAGCAAAATCCAATTTGGGGAGCTGGCTAGCAAACCAGCTTGTGCCACGTGTGACATAAAGTGGAGGAAGCCATTTGCCCATGCAACACAGCATTGCTAAGCCCTTTCCCACTAATTAAAAACATATTTATTAAGGGTTTTCAAGCATATAACTAGTGTTGGGCTTTAAAATCATTTTATCAAATTAGGAATTTGGTATTAAATCTGCCGCTCAAATTGAAATGTCTTTGATAATAAAAGGGATGGCAGTGTCGGTCAGGTGAGTGTTCAGTCCCGCTCTGCGATCCAGATATAAATGTCTCAACAAGTATAGGATGGATTGCCAGGATATTTAGTACACACATTCATCCCCTGACTTTTACTATAGCGCCATCACCATTATGGCCAAATACTGCATCTCAAGAAAAAAAAACTAATGACATCAGGCTCATCAACACCTTTGTGTTTAGTGCTAATTAGTGTACTGTAGACACTCAGTCTACATAAGTTGTCTGGGGAAAGAGAATTTCAACTTGAAATGTCATTACCTTATTCAACACATTTGTAAATTAGCACATATAAATACAACATTACTGAAGGGAGTATGTATAAAAGTGCAAAAAGCAAAGCAAATCCAATTATCTATAATTATCGAAGTAATGTGAAGAATTAATCTATTCAAGATATTGTCTAAATTAGCATGCACTTATTTTGATAGACGGGACTCCCATGTCCACTGATCAGACAAACAATGAGGGCTTATTACGAGATACACCACTCTAAAGAAATTACATCCTGTGAGTGAGTGTGTGTGTGTGTTTTCCGCGTATTTGAACATGTACAATATATCGCTGTCAGAATATTGAGTGTGTACCTGGAAGGATCCCATGCACAGCTCGATGCAGAGGCGCAGGTTAACATTGAAGTAGTCGGGCAGAAAATTGAAGAACATGTAGTGAGTACCAAACAAGGGGATGAGGAGGAGGGTGGACTTAGTCAGGCGTCTGTCGCACAGAGGGAAAGAAAGAAGATGCAGGAGACGAAGCCACTTCAGGGAGTCATTTAGTGCATGTCTTGTCTGAATGCTGCCCCGAATAACATCACGCATGAAGACACGCTAATCATCAGATGCCAATCAAGAGGATACTTGAGTGTGCGTCAGTCTGTGTAAGGCTTTTGTTTATGAGTGCAAAGGTAGTAGCAGGTGCATGATTCAAAGTGAGGATATTAAAATGTGAGTGCAGAGGTAACGTGTTTTTTGTGTGTGTAAGGGATCATATTAATCTAGCTGGTGCAATCAAGCATCACTTAACTTACCTTTGGTATGTCTTTTATAAGATCCGGATATGCATGATGTCCATGAACACTTTCAACCAATTAGTAAGCCTATTTCAATTAGAAATTCTGATAAGCCTCATGGGAAGTGGAAAGGGGGACGTGGCCAGACTGACTAGTTTGAGGTTCAGTAGTGACTGAATGAATTATACATTGCTCGCTGTGGTGTATCAACAGTTTTCACACAACTTCACACTTTCTTTAAGTGTCTACTTATCAGAGGGAAAAAGTATCAAAGAGAGTGAAAAAGAACTTGAAAATGTGCTTAATAGTTCAAGATAAAGAAGTGACACAGACACAACTTTGAACATTTGAAAGACTGTGGGAGGAAAAGATGAAAGCTAAATAATTTCTGGACTTCTTCTTCAGGTCTTTCTGTGTTCAAAATGGAGAAATGACTGGAGTCAAAGATGTTGTATTGCTGCTGAGTTCAGCCACTCATACTGCATGCACAACTGTGTTCGCAGCTAAAGGATTACCTGTACTGCGAGGAGTTATTGAACTGGATCAGTCGAGGATTGAGCTTCTGTATCAGGATTCTGATTATGTTCATGAAGAGCATAAAGTTGACCTGTTGATAGAAAAAGCAAGAGAGCAAAATGAAGAAAAAGATGTTGTTTTAATGGGATAAAGCCTTGACAGGTACTCAACAACAACTTGATTATTAAATGTCATGGCAACAATATGAGCAGCCAAGTGTGTAATTGACTAGGACTGGTGTGAGGGCAGTTTCTGGCACTCTATTCTAATGTGCACAAAAGAAGGTTTTTTCAAATAATTTCTCAGAAACCATCTCTAAAAAGAAAGTAAACAAATCATCTGCATAACAATCTGTAATCTGCTAGGAGCATAATTAACAGCCCATCATTTTGTTTGTTTCAGCACAATGGGAGCTTTTACCGCTATAGACACAACAATCGGTCCCTTGATGATCCACCAATAGGGCGAGTCCTCGTTGATGTCCCAACATCTACACGGGAAGACATTTTGAGAGGTGCGCTTTAGTCGGATATTCTTCTACGGTGTGATGTACAATGAGTTCAACTGACTGTAGAATAAAAATCAACTCATAACAAGTAGCACATACAGAAGTAAATTAACATTAAAAATCTACCCTCACCTTCCCTCCTGAGGGTGTATTTATTCATCATCAAAACCTATAAAGTGTATCATAAAGCTATTTTATGAAAGTGCTACACTGTGGCTCTAACTGTTGAAGATCTTAGTGTACTTCTGCTTATAATGTTGGTCATTAAGTGTGTTGCAGTGTGCTGTAAATGTATATAAAAAGTGTTTGATCAAGTGTTAGTGGAGATGGAAGTGGTTGTGGAAGTTTATACGAACTCTGTGTCCTCAAAATACACCCTGGATCCAATCCACAGGATGATGAAGAGCACAGGTACACCTGCGGAAAGGCAGAAAAGTCAAGTAGGTTGAATCATAATTAGACAGTTATCAGTGTGTCAGCTCTTCCAATATCTGTATTAATCTGTTCAGCAAGAACTCAAAATAAATGGAATATTTTAGAGGCTTCTTGCACTGCACATTTACATTATGTGCAGTGCATAAATCCTCACTGCCACTTGGGCAAATTCCTCTATACTCATTGTAGTTGGCAAGTTAAGTGGCAGTGACCCCTTTCATTGAATCATACATGAGTTCTTAAGAAATCAACTTGAACATTCTTTGAAGAAACATTCAACCCACAAACATAATCTAATACATTATTAGTGACCGCCACAGGGGTGTAAACCTTAATTCAGTTTGTTTGGTAATTACAGCTGATGCCACTGAGCCACGGGAGTTTCCGGCTATATTCAAATAATAAGTTGGGGATGTTGGCTGATGGCCTCTTGTTGTCCCTAAAGACAGCTGTGAATCTACTTTGAAACACAGAACTGTAATACATCTCTAACTCTTCAGCTCAATAGGTTTCAATCACTCATCTGACTTTGAAGGATGATGCATCTTCCAGTGTGTTTCAGTGTTTAAAAAATACACAGTTTGGCCCTCAAATTGTCCTCTTAGGCCCCATGGCATGATATTGATGTTATGTTTGGAATTGAAAAATACACGCTATTTGGAAGTAATTAGAGGTCAAAATTTCAAATTCTTCAGTAAGTGACCCTGTGGAGACATAAAGTAAATGACACAATTTGAAACTGCAAAGCTGCTCATCTGCTCATCATTTTTACAATACAGAGGGATGATGGCTCATGACAAGGCAGCATTACTGTGGGGAACCTCATATTACATATTAACAAAACTCCTCATTTGTAGATTGAAAAATCAAGAAACCTGGCATGTGAATTGATAGAAAAAGCTTATCTGCAACGCAAGGTAAATAGTTGTCCAGAATAAAGAAATATGTTCCAAACCACATGCAAGTTAGATGGACCTGAAACTGTCAAATTGCACAGTGTGAGTATTTGTGCACTCCAAGAAGAATAACATAATCTTAAACATCAAATTATAGGGATATTGATAAAAAACATATCTATTTTATCTAAGATCAAAAAAGCAGAAACTCATTCTGTGCATAATGTACTGGCTGCATAAACAGAATAAACAGCGGTGCCTCGGCCCACACAAACCAATGTGGACTTCCACTCCCAAACTTTTCAGGCAATTTGCATTGATAACTGATATACTTGCTGATTTTAGTCACTAATGGTCAGATAAAACTTTTTTCTTCTGACTTTTTCTCTTTCTCCAATTTTGTAATCCTTGCATCTATTACCAACTACTGTTTAAGAAGTATCATACTTTATTTTCCAGTCCTTTTGTAAGAGCAAGCTTCATATAGGATACTGTATTTCACTTGTGGGATCCAATATAACCCATATTGGAACCAAACTCTGCAGCTCAGCATAACAAATGTCGGGTAAACTGCACATCAGGGTCTCTCACCCCATCCCAGCAGGCTGAAGCCCCAGAGGCATCGACGGCTGTGGTAGAAGGACGAAAGCAGCAGGGAATTGAGGTAGAGCGCCTCCACCAGGAGCCAGAAAAAATTGGCCATTACACAGTAGTGACAGAAGACTACAGAAGCCTTACAGGCAAACTGGAAACAAAGACAAAGAAGGACATAGAGTGAATCAGAAGGAGGGATTAGTATGAGAGAGAAGTACGAGAACAGGGTAAATCTGCCCATAGGAATTTCTTAATACAACCAAAAACCTCTTGTCCTCAGCGTCATTATCTTACTGTGGAAAGGGTGCAGTGGTTGGTGTCGTCACTTGCAAAGAGAGTGGAATCCTTTATGAACACAGCCACAGCTTTCAAGATAAATGTGACGAAGAGCTGGATGTGAATGAAGTTCCTAGCACAACGCAGCCTCCTGTTGAAAAATCAGGTAATCATATACACGTCATTAATGTCCTGTAGTGTGTGTGTCTGACGCACAAAACAATATCAAAACCAGGTGATTTGATTAGATTACAAGTCGGCCAGGTAGTCAAAATAAATTCTGCTTTACGCCACATTGTTACACTAAAAATGCAAAAGGAAAACCAAATCAGTTTTCATGAAAATAAAGCCATTAAAAATGTACAGTATGTGAGGAACATAACAATAAATAAGAATACAAAAAGAGATGTAAGTTATGGTACTGTGGTATAGATTTATAAAACTGCGCACCAACTGGCCAGAGAAAAAAAGAATCCATTAATTAAGAGGTTTTGTGTTTCTACACGCTCCTAAATCTCTTAATCCAGTGAACCAAAGAGCTGGATGGGCGGGTGTGAAGAACCCCTTGACATCAGTTGCTAAGTGGACTACAGGACCTCATAAGGGATAATGACATGCATCATAACATTATGACAACTGATTTCATGACTGTTTTGTTTGTTTTTTTATTTTGGGTTTCAGGGTATAAAATGAGGTCAAACAACAGCACTACTGCTCTTCCCACAACACGAAAGTCAGACATTTTGGAAAACATGCTTATTTACATTCTTTGCAAGAGTTAGATGAGAAGATGGATACCTCTCTTATGTGCACTAAATGTGAAGCTAGAGCCAGCGAGATTAGCCTGCAAGCTAGTGGCCAAGACGCTTACATTAGGCCCCATAAAACCACAACCTAGCGTATTTACATTTCTGTTTGTGTGCAGAATATGGAGTAAAAGTCTGTCTGTCGTTTGTATTTTAACGTAATCTGTTCCTACCTGAAGAGCAGCAGGATCAACACAGCAACAGCCAGCACCACTAGAGAGATGCTGTAGCCGACGGTGTATACCAGCTTCACTGTGGCAAAGTATGACTGCTCTGTCTGAAAGCAAGACCAGAAAGAAGATTTTGTATAAAAAGACGTTATACTCAAGCTTGAGACTCACCTGTATTGAAGAGATGACTGCAGCATAACTGCATGAAAGCTTTTTTCCATATTCTGATTCTAATGGCAGTATGACTGAACTAAGCAGACTACCGAATCGACTCAAAAAAGTACACGAAAAAGCTACTTAATTAGAGTAACAGTGACTTTCCACCCATGCTGCAGAAGGTATTTTTTAACTCAAGACAAAAGATTCTCTGTATAGCACCAAAAGTAGTTTTCTCATAATTATCTTCAAAAACACTTTTCAGCACCATTCTCTCTTTGTGAAACAAGATAATTTCAGTTATTACCTGATGGGTGGTATTCAATTCACTTACTGCCTTGCAAAAGTATTTTCCCATGAGGCACATTTATGTTTGAATAGATTTTCTTTTCTGCACGAGAGAGGCAGCGAGTCAGTGAGTTTATATTCTCGAATCTTTAACTGCCCCAGAAGAAACAAAAGTAGCTTCATGGGCAGCAGTTTCACTTCATTACAGTCTGACAGATTGCACTAACATTTTTTACCTGCTACTTTTTTATTTTCTAATTTACCTTGTTTGGTTATTGATTTCTGATTGTTGAAACAGGAGGGTTGGTGGGGTTTCCCCCCTTTTTTCCTGTTGGGTGTATCCTTGTTGCTGTTGCTTCTCCTCCTACTTCTAATTCTCTTCCTTTACCCTGACCTCTGCGCTCCAGGGCTGACCTGACCAACTCTCACCTCGGGAATGTCATCATCCACACTGCAGGCGATGTGGTGCGGTGGGAATGGTCTGGACCAACCTCCACTCGTGCAGTTACGGCTCACTGAACCTGAGGTGAAAGGTCAAGAGATCAAAAAGTCAACCATGAAGAGATAATCCTCAGATTAGATTCACTAGCATGTCAAGAAAAAGAGATATTCATATAGCATGTTTGGTGTTTGTAGCCATGCTGCTCTTGAAATGGCAATGTTGGTTGGTTGCTCTGACTTGCATCTTTGTTTATCTCTGGTGCAACCATGAGGTTGACACTTTGATTGTAAGTGAAATGTCTCGGCAACTATTGGATGGATTGCCATTAGATTTGGTACAGACATTAATTTTCCCCTTAGGATGAATTGTAATAGCTTTGGCAATCCCTTAACTTTCCATCCAGCCTTCATCTAAACCTGCAAAACTAACTTTCTCAGCTGTACAGTGTGTTTAGTGCTAATGAGCAAATGTTAGCATGCTAACACGCTAAACTAAGATGGTGAACATGATTAACATTAAACCTGCTAAACATCATCATGTTAGCATTGTCATTGTGAGAATATGAGCATTCTGACATGCCACGTTCATGTAACATTGGAGTAATTAAGCTCTAAATGCTCCGAGATATTTGACTTGACTGAGCAAAAGTCAGCCACCGTCATTCCATGTAATTAAACCCAAATTTAATGGATATATTTTAACCCTCACACAACCGACTCTGCCATCACACAACCTTGTTGAGTTAACAGATTACGGTGAGCGCTCACAAATCATTAAGATGAGAATCTTTCCCATCTCTACCATCCATCCGATGTGACATGAACGCTAAATTAACATTCAGCTCAACGCACCACTGTGCCTAAGTACAGCCTCACAGGGCTGCCAGCGTTGTCTTGTTTAGACGCTGTTATACATCCTCACAGAGACATAATGCCAAAGTACTTCTTCTTTGATCATTTTGTAAAACTCTCTGATTTTACTCTCTGCGTACACTCAAACCTGCTAATTTAAAAACTAATTTGATAGGAGTCTCCTGTGACAATCCAGCAAGACTGGGCACTGAGATCCGGCATGAGACTAATTAACAAAACATAAAAAAACAAATGAATAAGAGATTGACTAAATTGATAAATAAATAAACATGAAATCACCAGGGTCAAAAACACCCTTTGCTTTCATCAGAACAGCAATTTAACTTAATTTTGACCCACTGGTAAACAAGCTGTTCTCATCATTATCTCAGCCTGAACATCCTCCTCACCCCCCCTTTCACCATGTGATCCAGTCACCTGTGTTGTTTTTGAAGAGGGAGAAGACCGCAGGACAAGCTCTGTGGACCGTTTCCCCTACGACTGCATGAGGCCAGCAGACCACTGCGTCCCAGAATGGCCTACAACCTTTTCGGAGGAGGTTTGGGAGGAGAAAGAAGGTTAAAAAGGTAAGTATGAGTCTATCAGGGTAGTTAATCAGAAGAGAGATTCCATGAACACACATTTATACGTACTGTCACACACCATCGCCTGAAATGCACACAGTTTAAATATATACCCATGGAGATACAGTAGAGGTAAATGGGGTGTATCACACCCCCTCTGTGTAAATTGCATTAAGACAAGAATGAGGAAGCACTGTAGATCCCCAACCAAGGCCTTTATCTTGAGCTAGGTTCTGTACATAAATCCTTATGTAACTATCCTTAATGGTCTCCTCTACAGATGTATCACAGGGATAGATCACGCAGTGCAGTTTTCATTCTGCAGTTGCAACGCCATCAAGAGTCTGCCCTGACAACTGATGATTCTCTGTGAGGCATTTATCCCAGCTTAGACCTCCTTGTACTTAGTGTGAACATTTGCAGTATATTTCATATCCCAACCACAGCCACACTTGAATTTATATGAGCTACTGCTGCGGGGTGATTTTAAAATGGAAAACATACCTTCTGTGCTTCTGTTGCCCAGCTCTGCAATGTACTGAAGGCAGCTACGCTCCTCTTTCTCCAGCTGAAATATGAACTCACATTCAGGGTGCAGGCTCGACAAAGCCTAGAGGTAGGAAAGAAGGAGGGATGCTCTATTAGATATATACAGACATTCAAGCAGAGGACACAGAGGACACTCGGTCTGTAATTACATGAAAAAGGAATTTCACGTGTATGAAAGAAAATGCATGTCAATTTTTAAATGGCAGTGACTAATTTTGCCTTTATGTCCTACATTTAGCAGGAAATAGTAGTAACCTTTTGGCAAAACGCACCTATTTCGGTTGGTGGCATTAAATAAAATGATCTTTCACTAAAGCACACAGAAGGGGAGCTCGGAAAATTCCTTAAATGAGTTTGTCCCTAAGGACACAGATGATTGTTTTTGCTGCTCAGAGATTCCTCTGTTTGTCTGTCCCTGCTCATCCCTCCATGTCCTGATGTCAAAAGAAAACACAATAACTGGATTTGAATTTGATTGGCATTTATCTCAGACTAAAACAAATAAAGAGTGTCTTGTATCTGAGAAGGACTGATATTAGGTGGATGTTGCAGGGTAATGTGGGAAGAGGGTGGATGGAGGTTGTGCACACCGATGGTAATTATCCTTTTGGCTGCAACTCAACACTGTGTATGCACTGTGATAATAAACCTGTTACTCAGTCTGCAAGTGAATAGTTGTTATATAAAAGAGGTTATAAAGAGGTTATAAAGTCAAATAATCCAATTTGTGAGAATGCGCAAACATTCCTGTGTTATGCCAGCCAAATTATGCAGCATAGAATATAATGTGTTTTTGAACATTGTGACGAATACATGTTGTTGTTGACAGTGAGAGCTGCAGAGAAAGCTGTTCTGATCATTGCCTGAAGGAAGCATTCCTTATTAAGGTTTTGAAGCACAGTATGGATATGAATATAGAATGCTTGTGTTTGGCAGAATGGGTCCATTGGTTATGAGGGGTTTCCAGATGACAGGAATGCCAAATAAAAGGGTCAAAATGGCAAGACAGGGCCAGAACTGACTTCAAAACATCCACTGCTGTTTTGCAGTCTGGTGTGAGACTCTCAGCATCTCATAGTGCACATTTTTAAAGTTTCATACTACAAAGTCAACGTTATGCTGCCAGTTGCCAGCTGGAATTGTCAAAACTGAGGTGAGCGTGCGTTCACATTCATATGTCCCTGTAGTTACTGAGAGGGTTGGTGGTGATGAGTGAGAGTATCTTGTTTGAATGGGCTAAACTACTCTGGGTTAAATTCAAGTGTCATTTATTTTTATTTCATGCTGCTGGTGATCTTAAGTGGTCCTGAATGTAAAGGTCAGAGCAGCAGGCTGGGTCTTGTTTTGTTAGCTTTGAAAACATGCTGCAGTGTGTGTTTCCTGATAAAAATGTCTTCCATGGCACTGTTACTGAAGTACAGTGTCCATCCACTTCCTGTCTTTCTGCTTCCTTTTAATTTACCTACACAATTTGGCATCATATAATATCTATTTTCATATGGTACCTTGATTTTTTATTTTTATTATTTAGGCAAGTGAAACACATGAGGTTTTCTAGCGTGATGGAAAAGATTCATTAATGTTAATCACTGTAGCCCCAAGTTTATTGTTAGACTTCAATGATGCTGTTATTGACTTGGAAAGATACATAATAATTTTATTCCATTCATATAGTCATTTTGGTGCAGAATTTACCATAAAAAAGAAAACATATATATAATATATATATATATAGAAGAGATTGTTGCTCTTTTCAATTTATTTCCAAGCTGTTTGTTCAAGTCTCTGTATGAGCCTTGAAAACACCACTGTCTAGTTATAGTAGCTAGGAAGTGAAAGGCACAATGTGTGTGTGTGTGTGTGTGTGTGTGTTAAAAAGAAGAGAGCACAAGCAGACAAAAACAAGACAAAAGTGGAAAAAAAGGATGTACTTATAGTCAGACATGTAATCATGATGTCCCTCCATTTCCAAAATTACTCAAAAATTTGTAGAATGTTTTGCATTTTGTTTTTCCGACACTGAGTAATTTTGAGGCTGCTATTTGAGCCTCTCTTTTGGTTTTAGAAGATGCACTTTCAATAAAACACTGAGAGGTCACAGACACAGCCTTAATAAAGCCCTCTCTGTTATTGATGGGCATATTGCACAGACTTCTGTCCTTGATTCAGCTCACTTCCATCTCATTTGGACCATCTCACAAGTCCTGAGGGAAAACAAGTGCAACCAAACTCTTAATGAATAGAAGCTTCAGAAGCCAAATTCCTCTGGGACCACAAACGCACCCTCTGGAGATCTCCAGTTTCCCCCACTCACCAGCTTTCTGAGTGTCATCCAATAGGATGTGCTGGTTGTGTGTTATAAACATTTCCATTAAAGAGTTTCTCTGAGGGGGGAAACAGCAACATCTGCACCCATGCAAACCCACCTGGAGCCATTTCCTGAAATGACACCACTGTGTACGCCTTGCATAGATTTAGCTTTTTATTATCACAATGTTGTGTGTTGATTTGAACTGAGTGAGGGTACAGTATAATTTTATCGGGGTTGACTTTCAGCGTTGTTGCACCATCTGTGAAAGGCAAGGTGAAAATCGCTTTGGAAATTGAGAATCAAATGCCAAACGAGTGATGGAAGTGCACAAACAGAAAGTGATTTGTCCAAAATGAACAGATTTTCATTTTTAATCATCAATCAAAGCGAGTAAAAGACAATGGTAAAGAGGATTCATGAGTTTCCATACAATAAAAACAGGGATACAGATTTAGATTTAAACATATTAACTTCTTTAAGAGAACACACACTCCCATCAATAAACACTCCCATTAATTGTCAGTCGTACATGTAGATAAGATGTTGAATCTCCTTATTCAATCAAGTTGAACAGATGTCTCTTACAAGAATACAAGATTCTCATCAAAAGCCAAACAAAAGCTTTAGAAGGATTTAAACCCAAAATGCTGCGTATCCAATCAGGTATAATGTGGTGCCTTGAATTTCATCAGGATATATTTGAAAATAGACAGCCATAGGTGAGACTGGTTTGGACCAAAACTCTTCACTCACTGCAGCCCTTTCTCCTCCTTTTGTGTCTCAACTGCCAACTTGTTCACCATCACACACACACACACACATACACACACACACACACACACATACACATACAGATACAGACACAGACACACAAACAATAGGATTCTTAGAAAAAAGCCAGAGCTTGAGTTTGTGCAGAATAACAAAACACTTTAGTAACTATATCAAAAGCACCTTACAGAATAAACACAATACAGAGAACTAATTGGAATCCTCCTGACAGTTGTTGGACAGACAAAAAAAAAGTATTTTTCTTTAAGAAAGTAGGAACAAATATGGAAAACTCTTAACACCACCTCTCCCTCCATCAAGGAGGAATGGACGTGTTGGAAGCAACCTGAGCAAATCGCAGCTAGTCCTCTTTGTTCCTAATGCAATGCTAATAATCTAATGAGATGTGTTATTGTGCAATTTACGAAGCAATTACTGCCCTTCCTGTTCAAAGGCAGGCAAGCAGGGACACATGAAAAAAAAGGGTTTACCTTGCCTCCTGCAGAGAAATTGAAGTCAGTCAAGTTGGGACATGTATGCAGATATAGCCATATGTTGTTCTCTGCTAAACTGCGGTTGTGTTGTTAAAATGGAATTGACACAGCCAGAGTTAGGGTATTTATATTCAAAGCAGAAAGACGTATACATCCATGCTAGATTTTATTCTACATAAGAATGGGGTGCAGTTGAGAGGAAGCGAGCAAAGCTTTGAATGGCAGGGGGCGAGGGGACAAAGCAAGAGTCAAGACAGGGTGGCAACTGCATGATGGGATAAAGGGAAACGCTATGCTGCATTTAAGAGACAGAAACAGAAATAGGGAGATAGAGAGATGGAGGGGCTGCATAAGGTAAGTCTGGATAATATGAGCCATGAAACAAAATGTAAAGCCAAAGGACCCTTCACACTGCCAGGTTAGTGTGCAGTGTGCTGTAAAAATGTTCTCTGAGAGGTGAAGCCCATTATCCACTAACTACCCAAAAAGGGGCCATTGGATTGGGCTCACTTTGCAGATGTTGCCTTCTATTTTCAACAGCGAATGAGGTGCACTTTTACACTGCTGCAGCGGTACTGTGGCACAGTGTAAAAATATAAAACACGTTCCCGTCAATCAGAAACAGAGCACAAACACAGCCAGCCTCTGAAGAGTTCAGATATTGAATGAATTGTTTGACATTTTTAGGAACTATGCTTATTTGCTTTCTTGCTGAGAGTTAGATGAGAAGATTGATACCACTCTCATGACTGTATGTTAAATATGAAGCTGGAACCAGCAACTAGCTTAGCCTAGCATAAAGACTGGAAACAGTCTGGAAATACAGTTAGCCTAGCTCTGCCCAAAGCTAAGATCTAGTGCCTACGAATTTACACATTATATCTTGTTTATTTAATCCCTAAAAAACAAGCATAAAAAGGACAAATCAAGGCTTTAAGGCTAAACAACAACTTGTCGTTGCCAGACTTTATGCTCGGCCAAGCTAACTGGCTGCTGGATGTAACGTTAGCTTCATATTTATGATACAAACATGAGAGTGGTATTGATCTCTCTCATATATGACCCATATTTCTCAAAATGTCAAACGATTTTTTTGAACACACAACTGTTAAAACCGTCCATCCGCTTGTGGGATGAATCAGGTTTAGTTCACAAGAGTAAGATTTGGACATTGCTCATTGTTTTTTAACCATACAGCCAAAAAAGATGATCAGATCATTTTCATCTTTTGGGTTTTTTTTCTCTCTCTCAGATGCTGCTCAAAGTGCAAAATCCATTATCACTATATCTGAACATTCACCAACACCAGTCATGTAGCCTACTATTGGTCTTGTTGGTAGTGACTGTGTGTCCTTTTGAAGTGTGTGTGTGTGTGTGTGTGTGTGTTTTATGGACCCTGGTAGTTCATTATAATTCCCAGCGGTCCCGAGCAGTGAAAGAGAAAAGAATGAAGAGCCACACAGTGATGAGAGTCTGCCCTGTTCCCATTCTCTCTCTCCGCCACGCTGATAATCATATCACCTGTTTGCTTGCTTCCCGTATTTCTATTCCATTGTGAAAATTAGCGAGGTGGCCAAGTAATAATAATCCTATAAAGCTGTTGTGAGAGTGTCGGTATGTGAATATGCATACATGTGTATGCTTTGTTGCCTGTCTTGGTTCTTCACAGTTGATTAGCTGAGACAAATTGTACAAACACTGTAGACAATGAATAAAGAGGAAATATCAGCAAACAAACGTCATTAATTTTCCTGATTTCAATCAAGTGAATTCACTACACATATTCTGGTTTGCTTGTGTATGCGGTAGTCTAATGGAAAACATTCAAATTTTCATGGATTTAAATTCAATTAACCTAACATTTCCTTTGCTTATATCGCATCCCTCTTCGTATATGTACATTTTGCAATATTACAGGTTTTATATTTAAATGCACTGCTATCTAAACACACTCACATATTTGCATCTCACCTGTATTACCAGACCATCTTTTACATACTTAAACCTACAATCATCCTCACACACAGACAGACTAATCTCCAAAATGTGAATTACTGAGTACAAGGTTAATGATAAAATAATAGCAGATCACAGATGACAATAACAGTACTTTAGGGCCCCAAATAATGACCAATTAACCAGTTACCAAACCAGTTATCGTTTTGTCTATAAAATGTCCAAACATTTAAAAAAATGTCCATCACAGTTTAGAGCGCAAGGTGACCAAATAAAAAAACCCAAAAATATTCAGTTTATTATAATGGCAGTAAAGAAAGAAAAACAGTAAATACTCCAGAATGGAAGCTGGGGCCAGTGAATATTTATTCACATTAATTCAGTACTTAGATGAAATACTTCTGGCCTCAGATCGGTTTGCTGATACACTCCAGCTGTGTCTTTTATGATGCAACACGTTAAAGTCAAGAAAATTACTTCACTTCATATCAGGTGCCTGCGGACGGACGCAGGGCGCGCGCACACACTTACGCACTCACGCAGGTGTGTTTAGAGTTTCTTGTTTTGATTAAAGCTCGTTGAATACCGCAACTCACCAATGTGTTCACTAAAATGCAGGTTCAGACAGAAGGACAAGGTGACATGTGGATATCTGTTTCAGTTGTGTGCACTTTCATATTTTTTCTCTCTCATCTCTCATAAATATTTCTCGCAATGGTTCAGTTTTTCAGACAACTCTGTTAATTTCCAGCTTCAAGTTTTCTACGTGGCAAAACAAAAAAAAATCATTTATCTTTCACAAAGGTGAAGTTAAAAATCACTCACAGTTGGAGCCAAACACAGAGTGAGAAACATCCCTCTGATGTGGAGACAGGACATGTTGTCGGTTCAGTCTCCTCCGTTCAGTCCTCAACCACACACTCCTGCAGGACGGGATGCCCCTCCGTCTCCCCCAGGTGTAAATACAACACTCGTCAAGCGTGCGACAATAAAAATGTAGCGCTTCCTGTGTATAGTTTCAGAATAAAGCCCTCTCTCACAAACTATCTGTTGGAAATGCGTCTGAAAAACATATTTCCTACAGATTTTTATATCATTGTTAACACCTCGCTCCAACACCATGACGAGGGGTTAAAGTCGTATTAATCATGTGTTGCACTTTTGTGAAGAGATATATTTCTCTTTTATTTTGAAGGCAAAAGTCAGCTCCCAGTCTGGCCGCCAAGCTGAACGGGTGTTTGCGCACTAACGGCCGGGCCACACATCCTGCGTGAGCGGCGAGTGACAGCTACCTGGCTGAACTACTGCGTCTTGCAGGCGTGTGGTGTCCACACGAGCAACGCTGCTGCTGCCAGCTCTGTCTTTCTGCATTGTCTCTGCCTTTGAGAATGGCCATCAATAAAAGCCTCCGAATCTCTTGATGACACGCGCTGCGGACGCACCTGAGACGCACTTCACGCAGGCTGTGAGGCTGCTCTAACCTGTTAACATGGGCGCCGAAAGAAAAGCAAGAAGTTAAGCGACGCTCACGCAGGATGTGTTGTCCGGCCGTAATACTGGTGTTAGGTCAGATACTCAAAGTGCGTCCCTCTGCTTTCCTCACTGTGTCGCCAAACACACATTTTGGTCCTGTTAAGTGTTATGGAGATACCATGCTAGACTTGCACGTTACACTTTTGCTTGCTTAATGCTTCTATAGCTGATCATTTCCAGACACATTTATTCTTTTAAGATTGTTCATTTTTATCAATTTGTGCATTCTCTCTGCAATTATGTGGAAAATAGTTTTCTTTTTTCAATTAAGTTGCTTGAAAAGCATGTAGGGAAATTTTATTTCAATGACACCAAAAAGATACCAGGTCATACTAGGGCTTCAAGTAACAACTATTTTTATTATCGATCAGTCAGTCATTTCCTCGATTAATTGATATTTTCTATAAAACATCAGTAAATAGTGAAAAATGTCCGTCATAACTCAGCATAAGGTGACACATTAAAATAGATTTACTGAAACAGTTGCAGATTAATTTTCTGTTGAGTAACTGATTGATAAATCAGCCTTATGTTTCAACTGATAGGATCATTAACACAACAGGTTCTGACATAATCACAGTGAGAAACAAAAATTCAAATAGTATTATCCTGGCAGGCTAATTCCACACCTGGTGTCCAATAATGTTACACATAAAGTGGACTATTAAACATGCCCTGAGGACATGGCATGGTGTCTTCAGCTACAGCTCAGGTGATATACTGAATCAAAACAGATCTAACTCTAACTCAGAGGAGATACTTGTCTCATTGTTTTCCCCTTCAGATGGACCCCCTCTACAACCCCTCTGATATAAATTTAAATAGCAGGTATTGTCAGACTGGAAACATACTTGTTTGTGTGTTGACGCATTTGCTGTGTGTCACATTTCTGAATGAGCGAGGGACCACACGAGTGAGGCAGGTAATGTGTTCATCCAGGCTGTCAAACACGAAATCAGACACAGATTGGTGGATGGCGGAGGCATCACCGCTCTCGCATTTTATTCATGTTTACTGGGTGTTTGACAGGTCTATCACTAGTTACACTGAATGCTCGTAGCGGTGATTCATGCACATTTTTAGTCCTCCAAAATGATCCTTCAAAAACAGCAAGTACAAAAAAAAAATTGTCCCTGTGTGAATTCTTTGACAAAGATAATGTAAACTTAACAGGTTTAATATTGTTTGTAACAATTTATAAAATCATTATCACAAAGTGCAGCTCTGTAGAGAAAATATGAGGCTTTGCATACAAATTGCACCGATTTACACCCGTCAAAAATATAAAAGAGATCCGACTGTGAAAAGCAAAACAGATCTCTACAAAAGCCCTTGCTTCATTAAGTAGTGAATGGTTGTGTCCAAAAGTGACCAAGCTCGCTTTTTTCTTATTGCTTTGCTCTAAAAGAAACAATAAACAGCACACAATATTCAAACCCATTTGATCAATGAGTATACAGTGCAGAGGGTTATCTAAACATATGACAACCAGCCCAGAGACTCAAATGAAATCCAAACTGAAAAATCAATTCAGCTGATAGAACTGAAATACATGATATTGTGCATATTGTGATTTAAAAGTCACTCAAATTAAGTTTTCACAGAATATTACCAATCCATACCAAGTGTCATGTTGTGCGCAGATATAATATACAGTTACAAAAGCAAACTAATCCCTGGCAATTAGAGTTAATAGGCACTTTGAAAGTACAGTGGCTGACCGTCATTGATATATTTTGCTGAATGTCATTGTAATGACACATAGTCAGCCTGTGTGAGTACAGGCACTCGGTTTCATGAGATCCTCTAAACTGGATGGAGAAAGCTGGTTTGTGGGTCTCCTTACACAGAAAGTAAGATGGCAGTTTGTCTTCTTTTTTTTTTGTTGTTGTCCAAAAACATAAAATTAGGACATGCTACCACTGGAGGACTATTTCATGTCCCACTCCTGAGATTGTACAAAGTTCTTATGCTTTGTTATCAAACAGAAACAGTATTTTTCCAGGACAGTTATTTTGTTACCGCTTTGTTTCCTTCCTGAAAAAAAAATAGCGTTCAGACAAGTCAATTCATAAAAAAAGCAACGGGCAAACCACTTCTTATGGCCATTTGGTTTAAAAGATTGCACAACACTTTTAAACTGGCCATGATTTTGTAAATTTTAAAAATCTTTCCTGGGTCTTCATAGACAACTTTTGCAGATAAACAGTCTTATCATTTTTCATACTGATAGCGTTACTTATATAGCAGCATATTTCGGAAAAGAGAGGCCAAACCAAACTAAGACCAACAAAAACTACAGAAAGAAATAATACAATTACACAGTTTCTCTAACTGAACAACTTATTTAAACCAAGCTGAACTAAAGGTGCGTATATTACTTGGCGTATATTTTAAAAAAAACACAATAAAACTTGCATAAACATTTCTCTTTCTGTTTCTTTCTAAAACCTCTTTCATCTAGTTGACCTCACTTCACTTGGGCCACAGTTAAAACATGAGCACACCTCAAAACATTAACACCACACAGTTAAATATTAAAGGAACATTTTTGAAAACATAAAATACTTGGATAACAACTGGTTTTGGGAACAAAAGAGCAAAAAATTGAATTGAATTGCCATCTCTTCAGTCTCCCTTTAGCCGCCACAGTGACATCATGAAGATGTCTTTGTGACACCTAGGTGAGACCCTGCATTATCCGGCTTCAGGGAAAGTCGCTTCCATCATAGATTATGGGCTTCTCCATGGTCAGATGGTAGAACACTTTCTTGGAGATAAACCTGTTGGAAGAGGGTTTCTGATCAAAGGACTGAAATCCGATCAACTGAAACCAGGCGCTGAGGCACAATGGGAAGCCGGCTTAAAGGCCAAATGCACGCACGCACGCACGCACGCACGCACGCACACACACACACAAGCCCAACAGTGGCAGGAAATGACGATAAAGACAATAAGAGTTCAAACATTTCTGTAATTCACAAGCTTCTCCCACTAAGAGGGAGAACCAGGACAAGGACGTTTGGTGTCGCAAGTTCAATACCGTGAGAAGGAGTTGTCAAAGATGAGTGTGTAGAGGCCGGGGTGTCGGACTTTCAGCTGACCCTGAATTGTCTCTTTATGGGAATTGCAGCGAGTCAGAGGAATGAGGACCTGAGAGGTGAACAGAAACATTGGTCTGAAGTGAAACTCAAGGTACCTGTCAGAGATTCTGCCAAAGGTTACCTTATAGGACAGTTTATGCTGGACAGCAAGAATACAATCATCATTATCACAATAATTGTAATATATTGTAAATCCCAACACACTCTGAATTAAAAGCAAAAAGAAGAAAAAAGAATGAAAAACACACACAACATATTGGCAGGAGAGGGAGGGGAATGAGAGGTCATAACTCATTTACAACCCCTGACATTTCAAGAGCAGGATGTTCAACGTGCTGAGCAACACCGGCAACATGCAGTGTTTTTCCTCAGTCAAATTCAAAAGATCAAGCAAACAGATGATGAAGTTATTACCACACACAGAGAGCAGGGGGCACCCTTGCAAGCCTGCACAGGGTCAGTGCATTGTGTGTGGTAATAACTTCATCATCTGTGGGTTTGGAAGTGGCTGCAATTTCTAACAATTGAAAAGCATTTCCTTCAGCCTCATTATGTAATTATGTAATTCAAAATTATGTAACATCATTGCCTTTGGCTTTTGCCCTCCTGGACTTTTCCTGTGGCAGATGTACAAGGACTGAATGATGTCACCTTCCGGCATGTTCACATTCATTGGGCCTCACAACACATTGGTCTTTGTGCAGAAACATGAAAATGCAAACGAGCACATCTACCTTTGCCTGTTCCACCTGAGTATCAGGGGATTCCCTGTAAACCACACTAAAGGAGATGCTCTTAGGCTCTGAGGAAAACACCCAGCTGATGGTCGGCCCGCAGTCACCCACAGCGACACTTATCACACTGTAACAGCTGGACTTGATGAAGAGTTCCTTGGAACCATCGCCAAACTGAGAAATATCATCAACGCTGAGAGGGACAGCCATCCTGCAATGAGAGGAAAGGCATTTTAAGAGTGGCACTAATACAGGGTGACACACACTAACACAGGAAGCACTAGGCGGTCCAGACTCACGTGACTTCTCCTGATTTGAGAAGGTTGATTTCTGAATCCTGAACAGTGGGGACGTGCTCTTCTGGGTCATCAGGGCTAACATCTCCTGCGCCTCTGCAAAATCCAACATAAGACGCAGAGAGTAATATTTAGTTTCCAATGTATATAACTCTCCGAAGCCATTATGATTTATTCAGAACAAAAAGCTGCTCATCACAATAATAATCATCTAATTACAAAAATACAAGGTATCCTGGTGTATCTGACATACATATAGATTTGCATTTAAAGTGGAATATGGATTTTACCCATGCATCATGGCCCATGTATATTCATAGATCGCACCAGTGTTTTTGCAGGTTTTATCCAATTGACTTCATTTCAAATACATTATGCTTAATTATAACATTAACTTGAATCAAAGCACAAGTTAGTTCAATGTTTCCTCATTTTCCTTCCAGTTGTTTCTTTGAACATTGTACATTTTAGGTGGAAAAATACCAGAACAACAGCAATGACATCAGTACTTCTGCACATGAACGTGTTGTAAATGTTTCCATACAGTTTACAGCAAAATGGTAACACATGAATGCTTCACCGTCCTGTCAATTTTAGCACCATGAAACATATCACTTCTCAATTCTTCCAATTCGTTCTTTGGCTTATAAGTGAAAACAAGAGAAAGCACTTCCCTAATTACAATTTGACACGTGTGCTGACTGTTGTATGTATCGGAGATCCTGTTTCTTGGGGTGCACAGTGACTGGGAAATATCAGAAGGTGGTGAAACAAAAAAAAACAACAACTTAAGTTGCATCTACTTAAGACAGATTCACAGCAGGTAAGTGCTATCTAGAGAACGGGCCGTGATGAGTGTCTCCAGTGATCTGTTACCACACTGCATGATGTAAGTCAGAATACAGGCAGAACTGAAACATTTTCCCATTTTCAATTTCCCCTGACCAAATGACGATGCATTATTGATAACACGGAACTAGTTAACTTCTCAAATTCCTACTTCAACATGGCAACCTGGAAGAACGCCTAATTGTTTGACTGCAAGTAACCCCAAGCAGTTATGTCTTTAAAACTCTGAGGTATGTTGTGTTGTGACTGTTTGACCTTCAACGGAGGAATCTGACCAAAGGACAAAGTCACATACTGACTCAGAAAACAACTGGCTGAACCAGGTCTCAACCTCATCCCTGACTCACATATCCAGGACTCCTGGAGGCCGTCGGTCTTGTTCTCCCTCCAGGGAGCCTCCTGTGGTCTGGGAGGTGGTGTCACTGTCGTAGACGCCGTTCACTTCCGCTTCTGTGATTATGTCGAAAGCTCCATCATCACATCTGTTGCTGGGGTCTGAAACTGAGGAACAAGAATGAATGAATTTAACTGTTGGACAATTGGACCACAACCTGTTCTCATGGTATAGTCTTCTGATTACACAGTATACAAACTCTTATTGCATGTACTGTATAGAAAGCCACTACAAAAATAGACCTAACATTATGCAGCTTCTTCTATGAATGGAAATGTCACCCTCTTCCCCTTTTGTCTATTGAATCAGAATTCTATGTCAATCGTTTCTGTCCTTCTTTCTCAATATGACGAAGTCAATCTTTTCACTTCTGCTTCCCATTGAACTTACAGTAAGAGAAGACAGGGCCGGAGAGTTACTGCATGTAGAAGTTAGCATGTGTTTTTCTTCCCAGTTTGTCTCTCACCTGTTACTCTGGGAGTGGGTTTATATGGGGCTGGTTCAGGAGGTGGCTGAGGTCCAGCTCCGGGTGGAGGGGGCTGAGTGTCTGAAGGACTCAGCTCTGCCTCTGTGAACCTCTCCACCACTGCGCTGTGTTGGGTGTAACAGTCCCTGCAGCAGCGCTCCTTCTTCCCACTTTGCTTCGTCATCACAAAGTTGTTGCTGCAGTAGTAGCAGAAGATGCGACCACAAAGCCTGAAAAATGATTCATATATGAAAAAATAAATGAGTTTTCATCTATATTAGACCTATTATTTTGTTAATAAAACATATTTTCAATGAAACAAGGTGGGTACAGACAGTGTACAGTAGGCCCCAGTGCCAACTGAAAGCCCACCTGCAGTGATGTTTGCGCAGCCACCAGGTGAACTGGCCCTGGCAGCCGAGGCAGTGCGTGGCCTCCTTATCCACTAACCACCAGCGCTCCTCTGCTCGCAGTTTCTGCTCAAACTCCAGAGCGTCTGACTTTTGCCACAGTGCATCTTTGTCCCTGATGTAACCCACAAAAAAAGACAAATGCATGGAAGTTTAGTGTTATTCAATGCTGTCATAATTTAAAGTTCTGTTGGATTAAAACATTTAATGCTGAATATTTCAAAGCTGCTCTGGAGGCAAATGGTAAAATACTGTAAAATAAACTTCACTAACCTTATGATGGTATCTGTATTTTACATGGTATGTTTCCCACTTCATGATCTTTGAAGACTGAATAAATTTAGCATGTTGTGTCCTTATACTGAACTGTAATTTTATACTAACGTGTTATACTCGACACCGGAAATTTTGCCAAACAATGCAACTCAGACAATGAAGCCATGTATAATGTAAAAGACTGAAAGGCATATGTGGGCACGTCCCAAAAGAGTTGAGTGAATCAATGTATGTGTTTCATCCCTTAAAGAGTATGAAAGCTTTTGAGGCAACAGTGGCTGAGAATGATGCATAAAAAGCTGGCTTTCTATTCAGTGGCTTCTCTCTACCACACTTCACCTCTCATGTTGGCCCCTCTGCATTACTTTTCCTGCTCTCTCTGTCAGACCTGTTCTCAGGATTATCTCAGCATTCAAAGACGCCTTTTCCCCTGATCCTGTTCCTCAGGCCCAATTTTCACCCATCAATGTCAAGTATAACAACATCAGAGACCCAATTCAAAATACACACTCTACAGT
Source organism: Enoplosus armatus (assembly GCF_043641665.1). Lineage (NCBI taxonomy): Eukaryota > Metazoa > Chordata > Actinopteri > Centrarchiformes > Enoplosidae > Enoplosus > Enoplosus armatus. The sequence goes on from NC_092186.1 coordinate 12,289,266, forward strand.
GGGAGTATGAAAGAGCAGGCAGCACCATAACAAGGTGGTAGACACCCAAAAAGAAAACATACTTTAACCCCTTTCTTCATTAATAAATTCTATGCCTGTTGCAACACACAGCCTTGATGCTGCTGATAGCTGTACTAGGGACAGGTCATACCTTATAAGCTCGATGAGCCGCTCTTCAAGGTTGATCTTCGTTCTGTTGAGGTCATCGATCTCTGCACTCATCTTCAGGCACTGGTTTCGTTTGTCAGCTTCTGTTGTGTTGAGTTTCTGCGTCAATTCCTCGCAGAGCTTTTGCACGGCCAAGTGCGCGTCTTCAGCACTGACGAGAGTATGCGCAAGGAAAATCAGTCAGTAGTTCTTTTTTTTGCGGCAAAAGATGAAATTCACAGGTATCACTGGTCATAAACGCACCTGGTTGCTGCCTCTCTCAGCTGCTGAATCTCGCTCTCACCCTCACGAATGATTGTTTCTGTCTTTGTGATGTGAGCATCTTTCTCGCCTGTTAGCTGCAAGTACTGCTCATTCACAGCCTTTATTAAACAATGTAAGAATACACATAAAGTACAAACATTGTTTGACATTTTTTTCAATAATTGAAACAATTGTTTCATTTTGATGCATCTTGCACTAAAGGACATTTAGAAACATGTCATTTTTGGAGTGACCCAGCCTAAATTAAATTAAAAACATCCCTCAAAATCAAATCTGTAAACACATCAAACCATAGAGGAAAAATTATGATCTCAAAGAAAGTTCATTCAAGTATTGATTGGAATAGGACCAGTATGCCACAGTGATTTTGCATCTATTCTAACTTCTGCAATCAAAGAAAACAGCTCGAGTAATCAAGGTGTCTCATTATAAAAAAACAGAGACCTAAAAAAATTATCTCTTATCATCATCTACTGTTAATGAGTACTAAATAAATAATCTGCCTGTTATTATATCCCATGTGGTGAGTAGCTTTCTTTTCTCCATCCCTGATGCAAATACACTAATGAGAAAGGCGTTGGTTCCAGGCTATGTATAGGATGTTGCACTTTTGACTGCTGTTGTTGTGTCTTAATCATATATGGTTTTCTTTAAACTTGAAAAAGTGAGTACATCACACTGATGACGGCATTTTTATATAACACTATTTCTCTGTAAAGGCATGTACACTACAAAGACCATGTATCTACTTATTATGTAACCATGAATCACTGTATTTGATGCTTGAAAGACACAGACCTCTAGTTCAGACACTTTGGCCTGCAAGCTGGACATGTTCTTCAGCTCCTCCTGCAGCTGGGCTTTCACTTTGTCCAGATGCTCATTCACACTCTGAAATGTGAGAGTAACACAAAAGACGGGAAATAAGAGGAGTTTACAGCCACGGTAGCTGCTCTATAAGGCTATACTTAGGCACAGCCTGAGTGCATTGAGCTAAATGCTAATGTATAATGTTTACGATGTTCACCCACTTAATTCAGAGTAGCACTAAACACAAAGTACAGCTGAGGTTGATGGGGATGTCATTAGTTTTGCAGGTATTTGGTCATAAACCAAAGTATGATGATGCTATTCGGGGAATCACCAAAGTTATTACAATTCTTCCGGAGGGAACCTTAATGTCGGTATCAAATTCCATGGCAAGCCATCCAATAGTTGAGACATTTCACTTTGAATCAACCATGTCAACCTCATGGTGGCACTAAAAAAAAAAAGTCAGGGTTTCACCAGTCATCAGGTTTAATCTTCTGGGGACCATTAATGTTCAGGGCCATCCCTTAGTTGTTAAGATATTTCAGTCTGGTCCAAAGCGGTGGACCGACCAACTGACATTGTCATCCCAAGAGGTAATAATTACACCATTAACACCTTGCATTTAAATGCGAGCTGTATCTGGATACGTTATTTGGATAAGGAAAAACACATTTTATTGCCAGACGTAAATGCAAGTTGAAAGGTCACCTAACACCACCTCTTCCTGCTAGCTCAAGCAAGCCTGGCAAAAGCTACAAGTAGTAGCAGTCGCAGAACGCATTTTAATACCAGGTATAAATGCAAAGATTCATGGATCGGATATCACTATCCAGGTAAAGTATCCAGATACAGATCACATGTGTAAATGGGGCCAATAAATAAAAAAATGTAGTGCGAAGAATCAGTAAAGCAAAAATGATTATCTTGAGGGTAACACAAGTCATGAACAGGTTCTAACTCACCTTCATCTGGACCTGATGGTTCATGCTCTCTGAGCTCATTTGGAACTTGGCAGCCTCCACTTCCTCTCTGCCAAAGTCCTTGAAGCTCTGCATTTGGTTCTTGGCCTTTTCCAGCTGCTCCTGGAGCTCCATGACGGTCTCTGGAAGTTTCTCCTTCTGTGTCAGCTCCTCTCTTAGTTTGGTATTCTCCAGCCGTAGTTCTGCCATGCTCTTTTCTAGCCGCTCCACCTCTTTCTCCAGCTCTTCAATCCTGGCAGCGTCCCCAGCCCAATGCTCTCTGGCCTCCTCCTTATCTGCACTTAGCTTACAGATATTCATCCCCAGCTCTGCCATCTCTGTGTTAGCCCTGTGTAGACCCTCACGTGTTTCGCTGTTCTCTAAGACTAGCCTCTGATTTTCTGCCTTGAGGATGGACATCTCTTCTCGGATGGCAGCCGCAGAGATAGCCAATTCGGCATGGGCAGCTACTTCACTATCCCGCTGTTTAATTAGCGCCTCTTCTTTCTTTTTACACTCCATGAGCTCTGACATGTGCCTCTGATTCAGTGCCTCTGTCTGGGCTTTAAGCTGCTCAGTCAGAGTCCTGAGCTCATCTCTTTGGGCGTCCGTCACCTCCAGCTGTGCTTGTGATTTTAGCTTTTCCTCCTCAGACCTCTTTACCTGCACCCTGAGGTCCAGGATCTCTGACTGGAGCCTGGATACATCTTTCATGCTCACCTCCAACTGGCCCTCGACCATAGACAGTTTGCCGGTCACTTCCTGGCTCTCCTTTGCTTGGACCACACTCCTCTCCAACTGAGATTTCTCCATCACCTGCTTCTCAGAGGTAACCCTTTCAATAACTTCTGTCTGTTTAGCACAGGTTGCTTCTGCATCAGCTTTGGCAATCTCAAGATCCTTCTCCCTGGCCTCCAGAGCTTTTAATCTAGACTGCAGCTCAACAAGGTTCTCCTCTTTACTCTTTAGCTGGGCCTCTTTGTCTTGGAGCTGTTCTTGAAGGCTTGCTTCATTCTTGCGGGAAGCTCCTAAGTTCTTCTCCAATTCTCCGATCTGCCCGTGAACACTCTTCAGATCAGCTTGCATGCGGCTGAGAGCTGCTTTCACAGTGTCCTGCTCCTCTCTCAGACTCTGGTTCTCCTGCTCCAGCCGTTTTGACGTAGCCTCTGAGAGCTTTGCGGCCATTGTGGCTCGCTGCAGACTCTCATCCAGCTTGCGGTTCTCTTCGCGCAAGCGCTTCTCTTTTTCGTCCACTGTCATCTTGGTATCATCCAGCTGGCTGCGAAGCTGTTTCTCAGAAGCCCTTAGAGCTGCTAATTCAGCTTCAAGAACTGTTCTGTTTTCTGACATCTCCTTCTTCAGCTCCTCATTTCTCTTCACCCTGTTCAACAGTTTCTCATTTAGTTCCATCAGATTTCCGCACTGCGTCTTGTAGTCTTCTATCTTTGTGGCTTGTTCTTTGACATTACCCTCCAGCTCAACAAGGTTTGCAGTCAGGTTGTCCCTCTCTTTGGTCAGGCTTTGGTTCTTGGTTTCTAGCTGTTGTAGTGTCTTGAAGCTGGAGGTAAGCTCTGCCTCTTTCCCCTTTAGCTTCTCCTTAAGGGCAGTGACTTCTGCTTCTAAAGACTCTTTTAAGCCTTCAGCCTTCTTCTGCATTTCATCTTTATCTTGGTGTGCCCTCCTCTTCACCTCCTCCACCTCATTCTCCTTCTCCTCTAGAGAACTTTGGAGGTCCTGCAGCTGTCTTTGTAGGTTATTCGCCTCCTTCTCTCTCACTGTCAGGGCCCCCTGCAGCTTCTCAAGGGCACAGCACTGTTCCTCCACTTTCGCCTTCTCCTCAGACGCAGATGTAACTAATGTTCTGAGTTTTGTTTCACCATCCTTTGCAGCTGCCTCCTTGACTCTCAGCTCCTCCTCTAGCCTCCCTGCCTGTCTCTTCTTCTCCTCTACCTCAGCTACAGCTTCCATCTTCCCTTTCTCTGCTTCTTTCAATCTGTCCAGCAACTCATGTATCTTTTGAGCTGAATCAAAGTAACTGGCTGCCTGCTGGCCCTTCTCATTAAGAACCCCGTCCAACTTGGCCAGGAGCTCCATGTTCTTCCCTTCAGCAGTTGCCAACTTTTCCTGGAGCAGTTGTTGTTCAGCCTCTCTGGCTCTTTCCCCAGTCCTGAGTTCTTCCACCTCTCTGGACAGGGCCTCCTCTCTCCCCTGCACGGCCTTGAGTTCTCCCTGCAAGCCTTGCTGCTTCTCTTGGGCAGAAAGGGACACATCCAGTTGCCTCTGGAGCTCCACGACTACCCCCCTGAGCTCAGCAGCCTCCTCGCCCAGCTGCTGCACCTTATCTAGGAGCTCTCTGTGCTTCAGCTCTGACTGGTCCAGCTCCAGGCGAAGGTCTTCAACTGTGCTGACATCTTCGGTGCAGACAGGCAGAGACTCGTTCAGGTCGTTCAGCAGACCCTGACCATAGTCAGGGCTAGAGGGGAACTCGTGTGCTTGCTAGATGGTTGCAAGGGGAACCAGAGAAGAAGGGAAGGAACAGAGAAAGAGTGATGAACGTCATATTATAATTTTAAAATTATGATAAAATGACAATAGCGACATACGTCAGTTACCTGGGAGTAGGTGCTGGCTAGACTATTGATACTGGAACTGCGACTGGGTGGTTTCCACATGTGGCCAGGTGAGTTTGCACTTCCCAGTGTCCTCCTGTTGATCAGAAAATAAAACTGATACTGTAAACATTGGTAAATGTACCACATCCTGACTGAACTAAAAGAGTGGCTGTATTTGGACACACTTATAATTTCTTGATGAATATTTAAATATCTGACAGATATTCTTATAATTTTTATCTGCTCTACATGTTTTTGTCATGATTTGTCTGTTTTTGTTACCTTGCAAAAGTGGGCCAGGAGGCATCAAGATCATGACCTCTGGAGGCCACGTCAAACTGGACCTCATTGAGTTCGTACAGGTGATTGATTATGTCAACACTGAGGTGGGGCTTCAAGAAGGGGCTCCTTGCATAGTACCAATCACTGCGGGAAGAGAGATGAGGCAGAGGTTACAGTAGGACATAGCAGAACAACTAGAAACAATATCAGTGGCTAAAAAAAAAGATGTTTGTCCCATATTTTGACCCTTGACACTCATAAGAAGAAATTGACATCTAAACCAGAAAATACAGAAATTCTTCAAAGATAAGCCATAATAGATGGCTTAGCACGAGACGATGCACTCCACCCATGCATGGTTGCTTCAAGCTTTTGAGTGAGATGAAGATTTTGATTTTTCTGTGTATTTGTGTATTTCTCCATTTGGTACAATGTCTACAGCAGGGCTCTACAAACACTACACACACCCATTTTTACTTCTGGCAAGTCACTGAAAATAGTACCTTAATTCTTCTTAGTTAGACTGCTCTTCATGTTCAACTACTACTAGTCCCATTTAGCAGAAAGGGAAATGATGACATAAAACACCACAAGAGAAGTTGATGAACTTTCGCTTTTCAAAGTGCTAATAAGGAATTGATTTCTTTCATCGGTGTCACCTAACCTAACCTGCCTATTTCTGGTAAAAGTGTTTCACAACTTTAACAATCCTTGTAATCCAAAAACAAAATGTTGTTCTATTTTTTCTAATCACTTTACTTGCACTCCAACAAGCAGCCCATCATTCTTCATATCTAAATGAAAAAAAGAGACTTCATTGTGCTCTGACAGTTTTACCTGGTGACTCTCTGGTTCATCAGGCACTGCTGCAGGGTGTCAGCCAATCGCTGATGTACAAGGGAGTAACGGATAAACGCTCGTCCTTTCCCCACAGATGTCTTCAGCTATCAAAGCAAAAGAAGACATGGTTTTACACAGAGATTTTAACCAGTGTTTACTTCATACTCACACTCTAGGGATATCTCACGCGTCAAGTTTATGATAATTCATTATTTAATCTAAATCATAATTTTAATCTCAACCCCAACATAACTGTTGAAGTAATGCTATAAACATGCAGTCAAGAGCTATTTTAAATGCAACAAACAGTATTTTTCAGTCAACAACAGTCAACAACAGTCATTTTTCCTACCAATTATATAAAATGGAAGCAAAACCCTTTTCAGTCATTGTAAGTGGAGGGTAAAACAGATAAATCTACTTTCTAATGGTTTAAGAGGTTATCCAATATTATTAGTGATCAGTATGTAATCCGTGCTATATTAGGGGTGTCACTGTAAACAACAACAACAAAAAACCTTCATACCTCAGTGATGGATTTGACAAAGCGGATCCCATCATTGGCTCCTTTGATCTTAGCCAGACAGTCGTTGAAGTATTCCCAATAATCCTTCTTTGTACCAAGAAATGTGGTCTTCTCCTTCTGGTCAAACTGAAAGATAGATAGACAGATAGATACAGTTGGAACAAAAAACTGTTGAACATGGATACATTTTTAAGACGTGTTACCATTTAGCAATAAAACGAAAAAAGAAGCTAAACAGCGCTCCATTTTGTAACAAATAATACTAATCATCAGACATGCAAAATTTACAATATGTAGAATTTTGCTATTATCTTTTTGTAAGAGCAGACATTTTTCTAACTTATTATCTTAGTCTTAGTATCTTATTTGGGAATCATTAACTATCTATTTATTCACATCTCCTTTGAGTAATTGGATTCTCTGGGTTAGGGTTTACAGTTGAAGCAAAATCACACCTGTAGCAGGTACTCCAGTTTGTAGGAGAATTTGTGCAGGTTGGTACTGTCATCAGTGATTGGCTCCCCACTTTCCCTGTACTCCTTTGCAAGCTCTGCAACAGCCTCTGAAATTCATATAGTTTGAAAGTAAAAAGATCAGGGATTAATAACACAGCGCTCATACAAACAGATGGAACACAGATTTCCCTTGGAAAACACATTTAAACAGAAAAAGACACATGATTCTTACAGATACACAATAACATAAAAAATGTGTTTTAGGCAAAAAAAGGCACAGCTGGTCTTTATTCAGAAAATATATCAGGCCAGGGAGAAGGCAGGAAGGCAAACAGCAAAAAAGCAGAAAATTGTTATCTCCTTAGAAAAAAACTAAAGTCACATGGCCTTAAAAGAACTCAAAAGCAAATGCAAAATTATACTGCTGTAATATTTTCACCTGTTGGTGCATTTGGTTAAATAAACTCACACACAAACAGCCCTGGTGCCTAAATCTCCAATCCTCTTCAAGCACAGCTAGTATGTAAATCAACCACTTGCCTCGTATCCATCGCAAAAACTGGAAGGACACCTGTGATGGGTGCACCCTCAGTACGCACTTTCTGTCTCGCTGCATGCTGACAGAGGCCTCAACCACACCCTTACTGCAGGGACGTGAGGTCAGATGCACGTTTTCCCGAATTATTTGATGAGCAGGAGAGGTCAGATAGTTCCAGGCATAAAGATTGTACTTAAACCTGACACTGAGACTAAGGTCATGACATCATGGCAAACCTCTCTGACTCTTCGTTCTCCTCTCTTCAGTCACACCATGTCAGCCAACAACTGCCTGCCGCCAGTCTATTCACACACAAACAGGCACACACACACACACACACACACACACACACACACACACACACACACACACACACACATATAGCTGGCGTACCATGCAGATCTCGGATAATCCTCTGGAGTTGGCTCTCCCCGACCGCAGCCCCAGCAGCCATGGCCCCACCGCTCTCTCCCTGGCAACCAGGGGTCACAGGGTCACATCCAGTCTGCTGAATCAGAGAATCAGAAGCAGTCAGGAACAAAAGATTGACACGAATGCTCCAACATACTGTACTCTCTCGTGGCCACACATGTTCACGCTTGATACACATAAATGCGGTACAAATTCATGGGATGGGTTCTCGTGATGGGTACATTGTCCAATTCTGTGCAGAAATTTTATCTCTTAGGCCTGAACGTCAGTCTGACTGAGATATAATGGTCTGTCACGTATGCAATTTGATCTGATACTGTATAATCTGTATTATGAACTGTATAATAAATGATGTTACTTTACACAGTCTGATCTTCAGACTACCAACTACTATTCAGCTGTAATCTTTTATTCCTGTGTCAAACTATGCATCTTTGTTTTTGACACAACTAATTTCACTCTCATATAACTTCAACAATAACGTTCATTAACAATTTATGGATGAAATTATGGGGACTTTTTTTTACTGATCCCAAAGGGGAGGTTTGCATAACCATTTGAAGACTGTAGGGGAATCAAAAGAGTCAAATGTCCTGCTTCTTGCACTTTGGTGCAAGACACTGCTTCTGGCTGATCCATAAAGTCTGTGGGTTGGTCACATATAGTTAAACCTCCCATATTTAAAGGGAAACAGGCATGGTGTGCAGGAAAATCCCCTAATATCCCACTCTTATCAAGTAAGAGTTTGACTTGTATATAGACATTGTATGTTGTTGTTCATTGCTGGCTTTTATTTATTTTATTTGTAGACATATCTATTTTTTCACCTACTTGTGCGTGCATAATAGTTCTATGTTTACTTATGCTTTTCTTTGTTCAGCTGCATTTTAGCAGTATGTCTATTTCTATCTTCCTGAAAATTGTTCTTGGAACTGTGTGCAACATTGAAAGCAATGAAAAACCTGTCAAATTCCTTGTATGTGTACACATACTTGGCAAATAAAGCTGATTCTGATTCTGTATTACCTCATAAGAAATGCTGTGTTAACTGCAAAGCTACCAGGAGAGAGTGAGAGTCATTCTTCACCAAAATCTACTTCCATTACCCATAAGAAAAGAGTGCAAAATGTACAATTCCCATGCTTTTATATAACCATACATTGTCTGGGATTATGCCAATGCTTTCATATACAATTAATTATAATATCCCGTATATTAGATAACTGGTTTGTATGTGACATGCACAGAATATCCTCTACCTAACGAGCAGGGTAAGAACAGCTTGTGGACGAAATAAAACCTAATACAATACCTGTGCAAATTATGGCTACAAAGATTACCGCGGAGTGGAGTCAATACCTCTCTGCTAATGTGCCAACTAAAGTGAAAATCATAACATTCACAGAGGTAGAAGTTATTGCAGGTATTACTGGTAACTGGATATTATGTAGGTGCTAATGTTAAAGCGTGCAGTAATTATGTTGTGGGACATCTAACTGTAACGTAATGAAAGTGGTTATACTGTGGCAATGCAAGAACAGCCACAACTTACAGTTGAACACACAAGCATTGTACTGTAGTGACATTAGCTAAACCATTTTAAGATCTGTTTAGCTAGCAGCTATCATAACTAACGCTAACTAACTAGGTTACCGTGAGTTGGGGTTTGAACAGTTTGAAAACATTAACAACAGTTTTACAACACTAACTATCGGCTCTTACAATAATAATACTACTTTTCTAACATCGAAGAACGACAGACAACAATACATAGCTGGCAGCTCAAGCTTTTACACAAGACTTTTGTAGCTGTACCAGTGACGTTATATTTAGCTTTGACACAGTTATCCCTTAACAGACATGTTGAAACTGACGGTGACATCGCCGAGAAACGATAATTTAGATAATCTAACGTGTTTCTAGATAGCTGGTGAAAGATTTAGAAAGGAATAATAACTTAGACATACTTTTACAGATATAACAACCCAGGTCGTTTATGTGTGCAGACAAACTTGTTGAAAGTGTCATGACGGACATTGTGCTATCCACTGACAAAGCGACATGTAGCCCTCGGACCAATGACTATGAGGTTGGCCGTTGGGTAGGCGGGACCCTGAAACAGGAAAGTTTGGTTGGCATAGCAGAGTAAACAGAGACGTCATGTGATCAATGACAATCATAAATGCTTGTCCCACTTTTCTGTGGTCCTTGGATTTGACAGGAGGACATAAACATAACAAGTCCAGGTTTAATTGCAGGGAACTGTATGAATGACATTGACAAGCTTCTGCCATAAATCTCAAATATATCTGAAATGATATGTAACTGCTTCAACTTTGCTTAAAAATCATTTATCTGCCTTTTATGATTTGTTTTATCATCTGGCATAGGTTCTTGAGGAGGACAGGTGCTGAAGGATAAAGTGGAGGGCCATGTTTACTGCATCCTCTACAGACCTGTTGGCTCTGTAGGCGAACTGCAGTGGGTTCAGGAGTGGGTCAGTGATAGTGGGACAGAGGAGGGCAGTTGTGGACAGGTCCAGGCCCCTTCTGATACAGTGTTTTCAAACCTTGACCCATTGTAGGGACTAAAAGTCAGGGCATCTCTGCTCCATACATTTTCCTTCTTTTTTTTTTTTTCTTTTTTTTTTTAAATCTGTGTGCTCGAATGTTTTGAAAGTGGGTTACCCCTTTAAAGTTTCATTTCTCCTTTCTAAAGTGTCATTGTGGGTGGCTTAAAGTGTCGGATCATGCAAAGTACAAAAACACATATCCTCTCCCTTACCTCTAATGGTATCCAGGTCTTTTGGTTTTGCTTGCCCATTTTGAGACGTCTGATTCTGACATTGCTTTTGAAGAAGTAGTCCCTAGTAAAATGGTTCTGCATGGCTAGTTACCACTAAAGGTAAGTGAGGAAGTGTGTTTTGACAAAAAAAATCTTAACTCAAGGTCCACGTAGTAGATTAGTTGTAGCTTTCAGTTGCATCTCGTAGCCTTCATCAGAGGATGGAGTTTGCTCTGTTGTCATGGAGACAGTTCAGTTGTCCCACGTAAGGACATTTGGGATAACAGGCAGCCGTTTATAGGGGTTCTGTTGTCCTTCTCCATGACAACTGAGCAAACTCCATCCGCTGATGAGGGCCATGAGATGTGACTGAAAGCTCTATCAGAAATCTACAGGGCCTTGAGTTTAGAATGCCTTGTTTGGTTTTAGTATGTGAAAGTTGTTTTTTTCTCAGTGACGTGGGCCAGATGTGGGCCAGGTAAACAGCCTCATCCACATGTTCAGCTGAGCTGAGGGCACAATCTGGTAAAACAGGTCAGGTTTGTGGAACGGAATGAGGAACAGAAAACACTTCTGTACATGTCACGAGATTACTAAAGCTACTCCTTTTTGAGCTCTCTTATGAGTTGACTGAAGGTGTCACGTCCAACAACATAACAGTCCCATCGAGCAGACGGTAAGTTAATGTTTTGCGTAACCTGTCTTTAAGTGCATCCTCCATAAGTATATATACACTCAATGTGTATGTAGTCATTGTAAAAAGACCTTTATCATTAGGACTCTCTTAATTTCCCTTCATGTCTCTGCTGATTTGCATTAAACAATGAAATGACTGAAATGAATCACTTGAACAGTAATGCACATATTAATCCTATTTATTTAATCCCTTTATTTTCTAGGATCCAGTTCAACTGCAATGAATAACTCTTTGAATTCCAGCAAATATGAATATGAATATGATTATGAGGATGAAGTCTGTGAAAAGGAAGACGTGGTCAAATTTGGATCCATTGCCGTTCCTGTATTCTTCTCTATTGTGATCGCCCTGAGCCTCACGGGAAACATCCTTGTCCTTGTAATCCTGGCTTTATACGAAAACCTCAAGTCTCTCACCAACATTTTCATCCTAAACCTGGCCATCTCTGACCTCATCTTCACCACCGGTCTTCCCTTCTGGGCCATTTACCACATCTGGGGATGGTTGTTTTCAGAGACCCTCTGCCAAATTGTGACTTTTGTCTTCTTCACTGGATTTTACAGCAGCATCCTCTTCCTCACCATCATGACCATCTACAGGTATCTGGCCGTGGTCCACCCTCTCTCTGACCTGAGCACACAGAGACTCAGCATTGGGGTTTTTGTGTCTGTCCTGCTGTGGATGATCAGCATTGGAGCAGCCATGCCCTCCCTGCTCTACAGCTCCCTCGTCTCAATCCCCCACAAGGATAAACACTCCCTGGGCTGCGAATACAAAGCTACCCTGTGGAAAAGCATTGGTATCTCCCAACAGAATATTTTCTTCTTGGTTGCTTTTGCTGTGATGGCCTTCTGCTACATTCAAATACTCAGGAGAATCACAAAGACAAGATCTCACACAAAGAACAGAGCAGTTAAATTAGTCTTCTGCATCGTGGCTGTGTTCTTCATCGGCTGGGTGCCGTACAATGTGGTCATCTTTCTGAGGATTTTGGCTGATCATTTGATTGCACCATTTGATAACTGTACAGCAAGTATCCAGCTTGACTATGCGTTCTATGTGTGCCGGCTCATTGCTTTCTCCCACTGCTGCCTGAACCCTGTCTTTTATGCATTTGTTGGTGTGAAGTTTAGGAGCCATTTGAAGTCAATGCTGCATCGAATGCTCATTCGCCAAACTCCAGCCAAAGAACAGCATGTTAGAATGCAAAACGTCTCACGTGGATCAATGTACTAGTTGCTGATCAGGTGTATCATTTTCTTGTATTTACTGCTGCACTACTGATTTAAAACATGATTACGTCCAGTGCGCATTTATTACAATTCTTTTAACCTCAGCATAAATATAGGAACTGGTTCATGTTGCCATGTGTAGCAAGCTGCACTCAATATTCAAATCTGACTGTTTATTGCTGCGTGCATATGTCTGTGTTAAACCTTTGCCTTAATACGTAGTTTGTATGGGAATCATACATTTATTTACTGGTATTTTAAAAGGAGGTCATGTTTTCCATGGGCATGTAAAAATATTATTAATGAGTGGCAATGATTTATTATGATGTTTTATTTATTTTCACTGATTACTGTAATTATGATTTATTCTGTAATTTGAATACAGTGTCTGCAGTCACTGCATGCAACAACTTAACATTGTTTTTTCATTTATTTTGATTATGTTTTTTGTAATGCTTGTAAATATGCATCATGTTAACATAGTCTACCCAAATCTGAGTCTATTAAAATCTCAGGTGGTTTACTGGTGGTTTAGTGTAGAATAGAACTTGATGGATAATGTCAACCATCTAAAAAACATTGAGGCCTTTAATGGTCCCACCCAGTAAATATATATGCATTTCTTTGTCCCTCTCTGAAATAAAAAACACAATTACTTTTTTAAACACATCTCTTTCATTATGATCCCCAACCAAATGGTTGATATGTCAGTTAATGGTAAAAATGCATCTCTACCAAATGAAATGTCCATTAACAGCAAATTAGTATTTTCAACAATCTACATAGATTTGTATCTGTTAAAGAAAAATGACGTTTAATTTTCATTAGACGTCTCTGTCTATGGACAAGAGCAATGTGTAAGACCCGGTTGATAAAACATTTTACATACGACATAAACTTGAACATATCATATGCAGAGCAGTCTTTGTAAAAGTTAGTCAGACCTGCTCATCTGACGCAAAGCTTTGCTGGCCATACACCTTTGGACAGAAGTTCCCCAGTAATCAGAGTGATCATTGTTATGCTTACATTTGGTTCTGCTGAATCAAAATTAGCATTGAAAACATTTCAGAATAGCCAAAAAGGATCATACTGTATATAATACTGTCATTGTAATAACATATATTCCCTCTACTTACCCTCATGTTTTACCGCAAAATAAAGACTGCTGATGCTTTTGTATGTGTTATACCTTCTTTATATACTGCAGAATACTACTAAAAATGTATTCTTATGAAGCAGTTTTCTGGCCATTTAAATAGGCATTTTAACTAATGCTTAACTTGATTTTGATTGATTTGAGGTATTCATCAAGAAATTGTTCTGTGTTGTGTGTATAGTGCTAGACTGTATCAATTAAGAGACATGCATGTTGTTGGGAAACCAACAAACTATGAGAATAATACTATGAGAGATACAGGTCTTGGTCAGGTTTTGTGTATTATTTTAGTTGTGTGTGTGTGGGTGGGTTCAGTTTGCTCTTAGATTGCCCTTTCTAACTTCCTTATTTGGTCTGCTGAGTTTTTGCCCTGCTCTCAAGCTCACACTGCATACCTAACTGTCCTGAAAGGAGGATCCCTTTCATTCCTGTGGGTTTTTTTCTTAAAGAAAGTTAAAGGAGTCCAAGGTTGTAGTGTAACATATTATTTTATTCATGTGTTTGGAGTTTTTCTACAAATACTTGATTTTAAGGTAAGACAGCTATCAGAGTTGTTTCTACCATTGTATATTTAATTATTTGCCAATGAGGTCTTAAAATGCTATAAATTCAAGTTTGAATTTGAATGACACAGTCAAAGAGATCTCTAAAAATGCTTGCTATTTACTTTCAGGCCTAACTTTGTTTAAATTATTCCTATTTTCCTAAATACATTTATACACACATTTCATATTTTGAGTGATTGTAAGAGTGGGAGTCCTTGTGTTGGCTCTGTATTCCAGCAAACTGTGTCTGCAATAAAACACTGGATATAAGGGTAAAGAGTTGACTTTAATCTATTCATTTTTTAACTATGGGTGTTTACATCCATATTGGGTGAACTGAACAGTGTATCATCATGTATGATGATTTCAACACCCTCGAACACCCTTACAGTTGTAACATTTACAGCTTAATCACTCTGTCATTAAAAGCTAAGGTGCTGAAGCAGAGAGCGCCGTATACTTATGGTACCGATGCATCAGCTGGATATCAATTGGGAAGTTGTTTCAGGTCAAGGTTATTAATCCATCAAAAGATGGCTGAAAAAGACGTGTCAAGATGTCTTTTTTGGTCATATATTTGGTTTATGGCATTTACAGATGGCACTGAACACTTGTTTTACAGATGTGGTTGTGGATTTTGATTGGCCTTAGCATCATCACAAAGGTGCATGGGTTTGCAAGTGGTGTCTTCCCACAGTCGTGTGAATCAATGTCACCTGTGCATAAGAAAAGCGGGAAATCTGTTGCTCCTCAGAACACTGAACCACCCTTTGAGGTCAATTACCAACATGGCAAAGTGGGGGAGCCTATTACAGGTACAGAAACTCTCAGATGCCTTTTCCAGGAAGCTTGTTTATCCCTATCAATATTTGTTGCAGTGGTCGTTCACTAAGTGCAAGGTTATTACTATCTCTGTCTTCGTTTTCTGTGGTGGACACCTGTGAACTGATGAATCTACCAGTTTTTCTCCAGAGCAAGCAATCCGCAAAGTTCAGCGGATTCATGTTGGAGGCTCGAGAGAGAGGCATGGTGGACGAAGCCCGGCCTGTTGGAATATTTATCATGCTTGACTCTGGTACTACTCAACTCCTGACGTGCAGTGATTTAGTAGTAAGTAACCACCCAACTTCAACATTATTAGAGGTGAAACTCGAAGTGGAAACTCAAAGTCAAAGCCCGTTGTCACTCTCCTCAGGACTCGGCTGTTAGTCAAAGAAACAATCGAAAACAGACTTTGATCCAAGTTAACTGGACAGCGCAGGGTGCAGCAGAGCAAGACATCACTCTCAGGTATTTGTACACTTTGACTGAACTCCAAAAGTGAACAATAAAACTGACCTGCTCCAGTTTTATTTAATACTACAACGTGGAGCAAAAGGATTTACATGAACTGTGTGCCTGTCTGATATGTTTCAGAGCCACATTTGTTCAGTCTTTCGACACATTCTGGGAGCGAGTGGAGGTGAATGTCACTTTACCTCCACACACCACACCACCAACTACTCAACCAAGTACTACCACAAGTACTGAGGCAAGTACTACAGAGCCAAGTACTACAAGTACTACTGAGCCAAGTACTGCAGAGCCAAGCAATTTATCCCCTATTATTACAAGTATCACATCCAGCACAACACTCAACAACACTCAACAGGAGTCTGGAATAATCACCCTAAAAGTAAGTAAGTAAGTATGAATGTTCATGAGTATATCAACTTCAGCAGTTTTATTTACACGTCTCCTCATTGTTTCTCTTAATTCATCTTCAGATAGCTGCTACTGTGTCGATGAATTTGGACCTTATTTTTGTGGGAGTGAAACTGGTATGGTATTTAGAAACTCAAGTAAATGCCGTTATACAGTATTCCTACCAGATGGTGAGATTCTATTTTCTCTATTATCAAAAATAATTATATAAGAAGATTAACTTCTCTCTCACTCTGCCTCTCTTCAGGAGCTGCCTAATATAGTCACAACCACCCTCACCAACAGCCCCTTACCTCATCGTCTAAATAAGGTATGGCATGATTTAGGGGGCTTGTGTTGTCATAGTAACTGTTTCTAGATCTCCTAATCCCGCATTCTTATGTCGTTGCCTGTGAATTTGAATCTGAAATGGCAGACCCCGCCACTAACAATAAAAACCACCGTATATACAGAGGTAATTACAGAACTAAAATATCAGAAATACTATCAAAAAAGAGGCTTGTTTTTATGGAAATTTTAAGTAACTTGATCTAGTTAGTGGCAGTCATTTGCATTTTCTGTTTATGTTCATTGTTTGCATTTTGTATAAGTGCATATAGCCTATATATTTTTTCTTTTAAATTTAATTCAGCATTGGCGATAAATTCTAAATGGCATTTGTAGGGTCAGTATGTATCTGTGCCTTTAAAAACAAGCATGAATGAATACTAATTATTCAGCAACATAATTGAAAGTGCATTTTATTTCTTTTGTAGGTGTCAAAGATATCCTGTAGTCTGCTTTGTGTGGCAGCTGAAATATCGGCCGTGACCTTGTTGTGCGTGGGTGATTCCTGTAAAGTGAGTTATAGTAAGTGGTGTACACCATTTCTCAAATTTCTGAATTATTCTAAGGTTATTTTAATGAGTATGTATATGTCTGCATGTGTGTGTCCTTCTCTGTGTGTGTATGTTTAGGTCACTCTTGTTGCTCTTGTATGTATGGTGATAGCGATTAATTTCATAGAGCTGGTGATCGTCTCTCTGCCAATTGGACTGAGTCATGAACTGTAAGTTCAACTCCTCGTCTGAATGTTTGACTTGACCCTTACATCAACACTTTGTGCACAGCTTTCTCTTTTGTTCTGTCCAAGAAAGGAGAACTGTGACCTTGCTGTCACAGTGTGTTCTGTCATCCATGAGATTTTTACAAGTAAGATTTACCTGATTTTAATCTCTACACTGGTAAACTGCATTCATTTTACTTTGTGAGAAGAACTGTTGAATGTTTGCTAGCCTGGCTCTGTCCGAACAAAATCCGCCTGCCAACACCTCTAAAACTCACTAATTAACACTGTATATATAATATAACCCCCATAAAAATGCAATGTGTTCATTAGTGAGCTAATATGTTAATTAATTAGTACAGGTATGCACCTTCGGATGGAGCCAGGCTGGTTGATTCCTTCTGTTTTCAGTCTTTACCCTAATGCTAAGCTAACCAGCTGCTGGCTGTAGCCACATATTTACCAGACATATATGAGTATACATCTCTTCACCTAACTCCTTCCTAAAATTTCTCAAAATGTCAAACTATTGCTTTAAAACAACAGAGAAAAGCTAACTAATGTCACAGCACACATCTCTTCAGGTAGTTGCCATTGCCTGTTTATTGATCTGATTTGATTTCCTACTCTGTTTTATACACAGTCGCTGTGGTCTTTGTATGTGTTTTGGAGATTGACAACTGCAGTAAGAACAGGAAAGATTCTTGGCTTCTGAAAGTGATGGTCGCTTACATGGTGTGGATCTTCCTGTTTGTAATTTGGGTTTTCGTATTCGGTACTCACAGAAGAGCAATACTGGACAGACACAAAATAGGTGAATGACTAGAATAGTAGCTTTGAGTATATAACTATGTATGAAACACATAATATCGGTCACTTTTATCTGTTACAGGGAGTTCAAAAAATAGTGAGAGAGAGAGGCAACAAAGAAGAAAGGTGAGACTCCTCACTGTGAATATATAACATGTTTTGATATCTTTTTGTATTGTCATGACAACTATCTGCACCATAACAAGCCAAGTTCACATCTGTTTTTCACCACTGTACCTCTGAATTTCAGAAGAAGCTCAGTGCAGCCGAAGTGATTGTTACTGTTGTCTCCGTGATCCTCATCGTTGGAAACATGTCTTTCGCTGCAGCCGTCATTGTTGGGATATTCGGGTGTCCGGAAAAGTAGATAAAAGTAGTGTTTTTCTGTTCTACAGCATACATTCAATTAAGGTTGTCACAAGTTATTCATGAATATAAATATAACCTGATTACAAATAGTAGCTTTTGTAAAGGTTATTTAAATGTATGTTGACAATGTGAAATTGTGTTTCCCAGGTTGTTCCCCATGATCTGTAAATACTGCACATTGATTCCAATATCAGAATAACAATAAATGCATCTAATTTGAAAATGCTGGACTGTCGATTTTATTTTTTTACGTGTCACACCAGTACATGCCAGTACAACATACCAATTGGATTAAACAGACTGGATAATGTTTCAGTGTTAACATATCTCTAAAAATGTTGTTCATTTTCCAAGTAAGTTTAATAACATATTATATCATATCAGAGTTAAGCCTGTCAGCAAGGTGACACTGCAAATATCTGGCAAAGTTACACTAGCCTATAGTATCACCTTGTGCCAGGCACAACCAGTCATCACTGAGGGAATGTTTTAGTGGAGTGATCATGCCCTCTGTGAGTAACTGTGTGGAATGTGCTTCTACCATCAAAAACAAGCTTTGCTTTACGTCACATAACTGAAGTACTGTAGTCGTAAACATGGATGGAATAAGATGTGGGGCACTCGCTCATAACATTTTCATTTCTCCTTGTGTTTAAGAGCAAAGGTCAGTCAATGAGATATAACGACAGTATCTTAAACAGGATCTTAAAGTCTGTGTCAGTCTGCTGACCTCATGACTCATGGAAATGCTCTGAGTTCAGTGTATGAGGATGAATATGATGTGTCATGGTGATCGATATGAAATGAGAGAGATAATTCACTTCATTTTGAAACGATGTTAAGTTTTACCATAGATTAACTGGAGATAACCATATCAAAGTTTGTAAACACACTGTAAACTATTCAATTCAAATTCATTGTCTTGTTCAATTGATGTCTAGAACTTCCCACAATGAAGCCCTGCATTATATCCGTTTACTACAACTTTTTTCTCATTATACTATTTTTGTTCTGGACTAAATGACTAAAACAACTGCGATATGATGACAATGTGGACAAATGTGGTTTGAAATGTTGCAGATCACTCAAATCACTGAAATTCAACTTCAAAGGTTTCAATACAAGGACTGACCGTACATTAGCTCGAAGCACTAAGGCTTGCAATACTTGCAAATCTAACCAGTAAAAATGTTAAAGTGTAAACCACATGTTTACTATGTAAACCAGTATTTATATACTGTAAATTTAAAAAGAATTTGGTCCTAAATGTTTTATCTACTGTCAGGTTAGCAGCAAGGTGTGATTTATAAATCATTATTCATTTTTATGATTCTGTTGAAGG
Organism: Enoplosus armatus; assembly: GCF_043641665.1. Lineage (NCBI taxonomy): Eukaryota > Metazoa > Chordata > Actinopteri > Centrarchiformes > Enoplosidae > Enoplosus > Enoplosus armatus. The sequence continues at coordinate 12,308,842 of NC_092186.1, forward strand.
AGGCATCCTTCAGCTATGGCCACATTCAGGTATATGACTCACCCAATTATTAAACCACTGCCACACCTATTAACCATTTAGCTAATGATTGAACTTGCTGTAACTTTCTTGTTTCTTATCACAACAATGACGATGTTGCAGCATCTTAACATTCATTTGCACTTTCACTTGCTCCTTGTCAACAAAAACACGGCTGAATTCCATTTAGGTTTAGATAAATTATGTAGATTAGATACACAATGTCTGTTAACCTCACCCAGTCATCAAATAGACTCCACTGCTTTGTCATTGTAATCCATAAATAGTCTTAAGTCATACCTCTTAACCACTTAGCAAATGACTGACCCTCTGTGTGTGCAGTTGTAACTTCCTGGTTCCCAAAGATGGATACTGTGCACTTGAGATGTTTATAATCTTGACTATATTACACATAGAAAAGTCCAAGTGCTCTCCAATTATGTGTTATTAAGTTAAATGTTACTAGTGGAGAACTTTTGTCCACCACTGTTTCAAAAACTAAGTACACAGAGAGAAAGCACAACCATGGGTTAGACAAGTAATCTTTAAGTTATCAAAATAATCTTTATGAGAATGTACAGGTATTCATGTGAGCAAAATAACATTAACAATTTCAGACTGATATCATAGGAGGAATGAGGAGTATCACATAACACTTTCCTGTATTTTGAAATTTAGATTTGCACAAATCAGAAAAATCTGACAGAAACCTTGTTTGGGTTCTGATGTTGTCAAGATACGATAACATATGATTGATGAGTGTGTTGGTACTTACTTCAAACATAATGTAGTCTAATCTTCTCCATATGAGTGTTTAAGGCACATTTTGTGACTTGCTGGCTAATATTTAGTCAAAAATATTTGTACAAATTCAAATCACTCAGTGAGAACCCGTACATCTCTAAATTCACAACATTGTAAGTACATTTCAGTGGTTTCTTGAGAACAAGTGCAAACAACAAAACCTTTTTATATCCAATGTATATACACACCTATCAAAATATATTCAAATCTTGGAAACAGACAACATATCACAAATATACACATTCAGAAAAAGAATATAAAATATGTGACTTAATAAAAGCCAGTACTCTCCGTAAGATGGATAGTTAAAGCAAAATCAAACATTTTTAGTGCAAATGCAAACCAGTTGTGTACACAAGTAAGCCATGAGTTGTCTGGCAGATTTGATACAGAACAGGAATATGAATTTCCACCTCAAACAAAGATGTCCACAGTAAATGTCTCTGGGTGTTTCAGGACCAGTAATCCATGCTGATCAACTCTTCTTAGATGGTAAAGCTGTTGACCAAAGCGTTCGCTGTCGATACAGATTTATGATACAGAACGGGGAGAAAACAAATCAGTCAAACTATATCTTGTTTACTGTATGCTGAATCTGCATGAGAATATGCATTTCATACTGTACATGTATGCATGTATATAACACCTTACTGCTGGACATCTTGTCAGCAGTTAAACTGAATCATCAGCATTGGACTGCAGCTTGAATACAATCTCATCTCTGACAGAGAGAGATTAATACAACCTTCAAACACTTAAATCAAGTCTATATGTGAAATATAACAGCACACACGTTATATTTACATAGCGCCTGCACTGTGCCAGGAAGGATCAGGCTGGTTCAAAGTGGTAACCAGACTTCCTCTTTGATACCAGCTGGGTTCATCTGCAGCCTTTCTGCTCTACTTCCTTCTCAGACACCACAGGTAAGATAAGATGAGAGATGCGGCTCCACAGTCCACCATACTTGTCAGCATCCATCTCATTGAAGGCAGTTTGGCTGCTGGAGTCCACCAGCCTTTTCTTGACATAGTCTTGCACAATCTCCTCCACTTCCTTCAGACTCTGGTCGCCCCTGACCTCATCTTGAGGCAGTTGCACAGTAAACAATAAGAATACTCGTTTGTAGGCGGCGTTTTCATGGTCGCAGTAGCGATAAAAAATGAGGGTGGAGCCTGGAGGCAGCTCTTCGAAGCGGTGAATGACAGCCACGGGTTTGTCGCCTTCAAAGGCTGCCTGCAACTGGGTGTCAATATCCAGCTTCACCTCGTCGCTGTCCTGGCTGGCTTTGCTGGCTCCATCGATGTGGAGGACGGAGGCGTTGAGGGCAGAAGAGAACGCGGAGGCGAGCCTCTGAGCCAGGCAATGCAGTGTCTTCTCAGCCCTGTGGCCAGCAGTAAAGATCAGACTGACTGGCTCTGTGGGCTGGGCTGTTCTGAGGTGCTTCCCCAGGTGGATCTTGCTCCTCTTCCACAACTCAGCCCGCTGACTGGGGAACTGAGTCTCAAGAAGAGACAAGTGATCTGCAAACTTTTCTGACTTTACAACCCCGGATGGATACTTTCCACCACCTGCAGTCCTTTGGAGGGCAGGGATGATCTTGCATGCCAGCAAGACAGCAGAGCTGAGCAGCACCAGGAGGACCAAATGCCATAAATACCACATGAATCCTGAAAGGACACAAGACGATATTCAAATGTAATGTAGGAAGTAAAGTATCTTTGGGTGTAAAGATAATGTAATTAATGACTAGTGCTTACCTCTAGAGGAATATCCAGAGCTTCTCCTGAGAACAGCAGTTTTCTTTATCCCTTCTAAATTAGATAATCTCATTAAATCAATGTCAATTCACAGCTACATTAGATGTTGCCACTGCAATATTTAGTTGAAGCTGCAATACCTTTTGTTTCTTTTTGTGGCGGAATGTTATTCACACGTTGTCGCGTTGTGTAGGATTTCTCCGAGGCTGCATACATGTTTGGGACATGGTGGTTAACTGCTGGCATACCTAAAGATGAGGAAGAATTTATTGTTGTAAAAATTTGATAATTGTTCGAGTTGTAAATCCATTGGCCAAGTGCAAGTTTCTAGACTAACATCTGGTTAAATAAAAATGTCTACAATACCAGAGCTCTTGACTTTGGCCTCCATCTTCCTCTTGTAGTCGGCCATGCTGGCAATCTTAGGAATCAGCACATCATGTGTGTTCGCCGGTGATCTGATTTGTGTGGTAGACTTGGTGGGGGCCACAGGTCCTTTTGTTGATGGTTTTACTGAAAGCAAGCAAGCCAGATTAGGATGACTGTATTGTCCTCCCTTGATGTAATCTTGCAGAATGAAGCTTTAGCTACCTCTCTTTGTTTTCATCCAGTCTGCATCCACATTTACAGCATGACCGGATCTGCAGCGTTCACCAAGCACTACAAGGGGGGATAAATTCACATCTCCAAGGGCGCCTGATTCATACAGAAGGAAAACCTTGATTTAAATGAAACTGCCAAACTTCCTGTGGTTAGATCTGAAGAGGGCGAGAAATCTTATGAAATCACAGGTTAATAATGTCATAGTAAAACGACCAGAGTACACCTGCAAACACATTTGTCATTTCACAGCACCTTCATGCATTAGCTGATGCCTTATAACACACACACACACACACACACACACACACACACAGACACACACACAGACACACACACAGACACACACACACACACAGACACACACACAGACACACACAGACACACACAGACACACACACACACAGGACTGTGGCTATGCCATTTTTCTGCCAAATATTATCAACAGATGATCGGACCCTAACTGAAATACCTAATCATTTAATTATCAATTTAATAAAACCTGACAAACAAACATACAGCTTCTCAAGTGTGGGAATTTGCTTCCCTTTTTGTGTTTGTCAATGATACATTTAAATAGTGGTCTATTGCATAACAACCAATATGAAGATATCACTTTGGGCTCTGGAAAATTGTGAGGGACATTTTTCACTTTTGAATAACTGAAAATATGGGAAGATTGGTCAATAGTGAAAGTATTAGTTGCAGCCCTAACCTTGGCATATTTTTGGTTGATGAGTGCCATGAGACAAATCCTGCCTAATATCCATTTCCTGGTCTTCATTTTCCTTCTGATATTCAACTGATTCCTGGACATCCATCTCATTGTCATCACCACTGCCGCCCACTGCTTCTTCCGTCTCTAGCCGGCTCTTCTTGCTAGGGGAGTCTGTTAAGTGCGAAATAAAAGTCTCAGTTTGTTTGTTACCTGTACATAACAGGATTAACTATGGCTGTAACGAGCAAATACTGTTAATTGAAACATCCCACCTTCATCGTCTGAGGCGTTCTCCTTATCCCTGGAACCATTGACAGCTGCAACAGGAGCTTGGTTTTCTGACCTCTTTTTGGTCCTCTTTAGAGGACCCCTAGGGGTCGGTTCAAAACTCAAAACTAAGTAAGGAGCAGAAAGAAACGATTAGAGTTACAGTCCTCAATCACTGTAGAGTAAATAAAAAAAAAATTACACGTTAACGTACAGCTCATTTGCTCACAATTTCCTGGTCTGAGGATATTCTACACTGATAAAGTCAGCATACGTTGGTTAAACCAGAAATTCAATAGGTTTTGTTGCTAAACTTTGTGTGAGCTAAAGTCAGCTAGCTTCGATGGCTAAGCTAGCTAGTTGTTATAACGGAAATAGTCTATTTGCTCACCTTTAGCGTTACCTGATGACTGCCTTGTCGATCGTCTCAAGGGGCGAGACACCTTATTTTCAGAGGACCTGGAATCCATTTGTGATTAACTACAACTCGAGCGATGCCAAAAACACCTATCATACAATACGACGAAACATCGTGTGCACAAACTGAAAGCAACGGACTTCCCGGTATTTGTCAAGGGAAACATTTTGTGGCAGGACGCAGTCGATGTCCGGCGGAAATAAGTTCCACCACGTTTAGATATCTACATGGAAACACGGGCACTGCTGACCGTTCCGCCTAAATATTAACGTTAGCGATCTGCCAGTGCGATACACAGAAGCCACAGTTCGCAAACACTTACTTCAGCTAAACGTGGGAGAGAAACATAGCTGTCAGGCTTCAAAAACATGTAGGCATGTGGAATACGAATTGGGGGCCCAAAGGACATACAGGCTTAAATCAAACACTCCATAGAATTACACTGGGGGATCTGCTAGGAAAGACATAATTGAAAGTACTCAATCTTCTAATGAATCGAGAATAATTGAGAGAATTTAGTTGATTTTTGCTAAACTATTGCTCCACACCCCAGTCCAGTAGGTGGCGGTAATGCACCTACAAGCTGGTTTGCCAACTGCCATTCAAACCGAAAGAAAAAAAAGAAGACGAAGAAGAAGTGTGACAGACGAGAAGGGAAGGGATGACTTCACTGTGATGTGTTCTAGGATACTGTTGGTAAGAATTAGAACTGGGAAGTAACCACTTAAAAATAGGTTAATTAAGTTACACGAAGGCAATTCTTACAGACTGTAGCCATGTTTTACGTTGCAAACTGTTGGCTAAAATAGCATCTCTCCGCCGACTAGCTTAGCTAGCTAACTTGTCTGTCAGTTCACCTGCTAGCTACTTAGTTCACCGGGAATTTACGTTTGATGCATTAATTTCGTTCCCGGTGGTAAGGACGTTTTGCTAGCCGCATTTTTAACTATCAAGCTAACTAATTAATACCATCTCATACCATATTCCGCTGTGAGTTAGCCCCTACATATTATTATTAAGCAAACAGTGTGAAACCTTGAAACACACAATTCAAAGACTTCAACTTTGAGTTTGAATAGTAACGTTAATAGTTTTGTTATGTGCTGACGGTTTCACTAATCGGAAACCTTGCATGTTGTCTGTTTCAACTCATGGTTAATTGGAAACTTTCAGCCTGTTGGCAGGTATGCTATAAAATCTATTTTACAACATCACTTGGGACTTTGAACATGTGACGAGAATCTGTCCGAAGCTAATAAATGGGCTTGTGCTTTAGAATTACAACAAGTGTTATATAATGTGTATAATGTTTTGGGTTTTTTCAGCTTTGAACTATCCAATGTACCATCTTGAGTGAAGTGCCCCCATCCAAAGACATGGCAGAGCAAGACACCCACCAACACACAGCAGGTACTGAAACACCAATGACAAAGGCTAGATATCAGTCATATTGGACTAGTATATTTACAAAATATTTACAGCAGTGGTTTGAATTTACTTGATATGTAATCATTTATTCTTCCTTTAAGAAACACAGTACACAAATATGGATCTTGTCTCGTCCAGTAACAAGGACAAACAGGAGGAGACAGATGTTGCTCTGAATGTAAAGGAACACCACTTAGAAGGTAAAAGATTCAAGCATTGTCAATAGTTGAATGTATCTTTGCCAAATGTGTTACTGCATCTTCTGTACTAATCAAATATGGGCTCTGTCTCACCTAACATGCTACAGTTTCATCATCTGCATCCACAAACAGAGAGACTAAAACCAACAATGGTGAAGACATGGCTGACGTTAAAAGTTAATAAATAGAGTAATATCAGTGTTTCATTTTTGTCAAAAACATAGACAAACATTTATGACCAAGAACAAATCCAAAGTGAATTTCTTAAACCAGTCATTTATTCAGTGTGATGGTTGTTGTGTGTATGTTTCCCTTACTCCCACATAAGAGTTTGTTAGTTTTTTTTTTACCTTGCATATATGCATGTAGTGTGTTCATGTATAGGTAAATGTGACACAAGATGTCTTGTCTCTGCACTTAAACCAATGTTGTTACATTCTGCTGTGCTCCTACAAAAGCTTATACCAGATCTGAAATAGAAATGAAAATAGGTACCTTTTAGAAATTGAAAATTAAACATTAGTCATTCAGTCAGACTATAACTTAGAGGACACTTTGTGTTTTTACTGCAGACAGTGATTCAGCTGAAGAGAAGAGGGTGCCTCTTACAGAAGGATCTTCTTCTCCTGATGAGGCCAGCACGCAGAATGGGGAAGGGACCAGCTTCCCACCTGAGGCTGAAGACGGTCATGGTGACAACGGAGAGACACAGAAAAATGAGCAGCCGATCTTGATAGGTGAGGAGATTGCCAGTGAGCACTGGAAATCTTACATTTCCTCAAAGCTTGCTACAGACCTCTAGCAAGTGTCATTTGTCTCAGTTTTAAGTAAATTACAGCGAATTAACAATTCTTTCAATGTACATGAAGGCATGTGAATATTATTTTAAGATGGACGTTGGACATTGAAAAATGTGAACCTATCCTTTAAAAGTGTGAGATTGAAGGCAGCTCTTCCTGCACTGGACCTTTTTTTAAATCCAACTATAGAGAGACCGTAGAGACACTGATGCTTGAGTTGTTGTGGAAGTTGAACCGCTCTAATTTCATCAGGAGAATACCACGCTGGAGAGAACAAAGCACCAGAAACAACCACTGCACCACCCCTGGGTGATGGAAAGGATGACCAAGTAGATGGACCTGAAGCTAGACTTCATGAGGAAACCCCAGGCACTAACAACGCAAACACTGAAGCTAGAGAGGGTGAGTCTGACTTTTTTTAAATTTTGATAACTGGGTAATTTATTTTTCCTGTAGCTTTCTGCTGTGGGGTGCTGAGCTTCTGGGCGTTCCAGTCTAATACAACAAGCAGTGTTCACTGGTGGGAAGCCAGTGAGGGACCAAGTGACTTGCAGTGGTTGGGTTGTGTGTTTATTTTAGTTTGTGTTAACCTGTTTTTTTTCTCTTCTTGGTCAGATGAAGAAAGTGACCTGGAAAAGGTTTTAGCTCCTGAGGAAGAAAATGATGTACAGGAGACGTCCCCACAGACAGCAGTGCCACAGCAAATCTCAGTTGAGGAAGAGCGAGATGAACAGGAAAACAATGTTGAAACCATTGGACCTCAGGAGACTACTGAACATATAGCTCCAGTGGATACTGGAGGTAATCTTGTTCGTTTTTCCTTATGTTTTATCTTCCCTTGTTTCTTTTTAGTGTCATGGTGATTACTAACCATGACCGAAGTAATGGTATGTTGTGTATTACTTTATACACAATTATAAATAATAACACGTGTCTTTTCTCTGTAGGAAGTAGAAGATACCTGATGGTGGCTATAGGTATAGTGGTAGCTGCCATTCTGTTGCAGCATCTGCGCCAACCTGAGTCTCCACCTCAGAAAAACGATGGGCGGCAAATAGACATCTTCCTCGAGGAGATGGAAAAAGTGAAGAGTCAGTTCCCTAAGCAGCGTGCTGAGCTCTGGAATAGGAGCAGGATCCACCTGCTGAAGCACCTCCAGACAGCTCAGCCCACAGAGCCAGTCAGTCTGATCCTGACTGCGGGCCTCAGAGCCGAGAAGACGCTGCACTGCCTGGCTCAGGCCCTGGCCTCCGCCTTCTCTTCTGCCCTCAACGCCTCTGTCCTCCACATCGATGGAGCCAGCAAAGCCAGCCAGGACAGCGACCAGGTAAAACTGGACATCGACAGCAAGTTACAGGGAGCTTTCGAAGGTGACAAACCTGTGGCTGTCATTCACCGTTTCGAGGAGCTGCCTCCAGGCTCCACCCTCATTTTCTATCGCTACTGCGACCACGAGAACGCCGCCTACAAGAAGACTTGTCTGATGTTCACAGTACTGTTGGAGGAAGAAGAGGAGATTTCTGCCAACAGTCGTTTGAGTATTGTGGAGGAGATGGTGGACGACCATCTTCAGAAGAAGTTCCTCTCTGATGACCATCCTGTATCTTTTGACAGGATGGACCTTGACAAGTACGGTGGACTGTGGAGTCGTATTTCTCACCTCATACTTCCTGTGGCAGTAGAGGAAAGGATTGAACATGAGGGATGCAAGGGGGCATAAATAACAATGTTTGGACTAAACTACAGCCTATCTATCAGATTTCTTACTGGGGGACTTACGATTCATTCTGAGACTAGTGGTAGTGGTTTCTTACCATAAGGTTTTTTACATATTAACGCTCACTACAGGTGAAGGCATCTAGTAGAAATAAGACTCTGAAGATTATAAAGATTATGCTGTGGGATATTTGTAAGAATTTCTGTGGACATTCATCATGAAGAAATGTTTGACAAAAAGCCTGTTGTGCTTTTATTGTTGTTGTTTACTTTGATCAAATATAATTATAGAGAAATTGCCAAATGAAAAGCAATTCAACTGGGGGCTTTGTGGATTTGACGAAGTGTGCAATTTTGTTGCCAACTGCTGCAATCTGTGTACATTTCAAATGTTATTTCATATAAGACTTGATTGTTCTCCTATGGATAATGATCACGAAGAGTAACTTACAAGGCAGAACTATTCTTTGGCATCATGACACAGGGTTTATTATTATTTATTATGTCTTCTGGATTCACACACCCCATAGGGCACCACGTGCCTTAACTGAACTTCCTGTGTTCCATTTTCTATATACAAATACATGTATGGCACCCCAGGAACACGTTTAATAAATAAATAGGAGCATAAATTGAATGTGCCTTAAAGTACAAATAAACAAGTAAAATCCAATGCGTTATTTGTTGTCATTGGGAGTGAACACTGCTGCAGCTAGAGGGCAGCAAAGCCTCAGCTGAATGTGGGCTGCTGTGACTGAGGAACATCAAGTCAACACGCAGCAGGCTGCTACTTTGTGTTTGACCTCGAAATATGTTTTACAATCGTCAATTGCAAGTTGACTCTTAAAGATTAGACTGGAGCTTTTAGCGAGTGTTTCGCTCATGACTAATAGTCGTGCTGCACATGTTGTCTGAGAAGTCGTCTGAAGCCGTTGAACTCCTCCCTGTCAGTCAGAGTAGGTCCGCCTCCTGTCAGCGCTGCAGCAGCAGATGCCGGCTGCTCTCCCTCAGAGTGCACGGTCTCTGCACGCGCTCTCACTCAGCAGCCCGCGGTCACTGTGACAATGAAGAAGATGTCACCGAGCTGAAAAGCTTCATCTCGCTGTCTGATGGCACTTCTGGATACACCTCTGTATTTCTGGAGCCAGAAGCAGGCTATGACATTTTCTTGGCAGCTACATTAATTGGTGACAGGCTGTGCCTGCTAGCATACTTGCAAGATAATTCCTCTGTTCGGTGCTCTGTGAGCCTCACAACATGTATAAGTTATGCTTTGTCTTCGTGACGTGCTGCTGTGCGTTTCTTCCACGCGGCTCTGCAGCGCCAAGGACCTGGGGTGAAGATCCCAGGTCACAGTCCGAGAGCAAGGCAGAGCAAACTGACAGGCTGCAGGAGGAGGTGGATGGCCAGGAGAGCATCCTCTCTAAGGTAGGAGGAAGTTTCCCTTCACTTCTTTACTCTTTGTGTTTTATGGACATTTCATCATTTTGTGCGTAAAAATTCAAATGTTTTTGATTGTGCGTGGTGGAAAATACATCCGTCCTCTTCTCTTTGTAGCTGCTGGGTGATTATGACAAAGTGAAAGCCCTCTCGGAAGGCTCTGACTGTCGGTGTAAATGTGTTGTCAGACCCCTGAGCAGGAGCGCCTGCCGGCGGATAGAAGAAGGGAGCGCCGCTGCGCAGGACTTCTACTCTGTGGAGACTATCACATCTGGACCAGAGTGCAAGTGCGCCTGCATCGCTCCTCCGTCAGCGGTCAACCCATGCGAGGGAGAGTTCAGGCTGAAAAAACTTAGGGAAGCTGGAAGAGAGAATGTCAAGGTGAAGTGTCCTATTGGTTTTCCATGCATACCAGAGCCTCCAATACACATAAGTCCCATTTGCTCCTGAGTCAGTAGCCCAAAGGCCTGCTGTCTTGCACCCCTGTTGATTTCTAGAGAGGCCTGGATCACTGGGGGCTTGGATACCACGTTTATAAAAAACAAAAACAAATTCAGGGAAGGATAGCCCACACTGTATCCACAAACAGAGACTCAAGAGTTTGGATGGACTGGGGATAGGCCTATTTTACGCATGGCATGTCTTGAATTGGTAAATCCTTTTGACGGAATCCACTTGCTCATTCTAGCTGTCCACCATCCTTGAGCTGCTGGAGGGCTCCTTCTATGGCATGGATCTACTGAAGCTGCACTCCATTACCACTAAGCTCCTGGATCGTGTGGAACACATTGAAAAGGTACAGCAACAGTGTACCTTATTGTATTTGTTACAAAGATGAATGTTTTGTTTGTACATTATAACATAAGCACTAACTGGTGGTAGCAGGTGTGTTTGAATTGGTGGCTTCTGGATTCAGTGGGTTCAATACATCACATTCTTTGGGCCAGATTTATTAGGGGCTGGACCTGGAAGGAGTGCACAGACTTTCCATCACATGTGGAAGTCTATCTAAGTATTGAACCCCTCTCAAAAATAGCTGACTGACCTTTTGTAATGGGCCAACAAAATACCACCTTTGGTCTTTTTTTTCATAGGTTAGTACATTACTTTTTATTTTAATAAATCATTAAAGGATAAAAATATTAACCAAAGGTTTATTAAATTATGTAGAACAGTAGCTTTAACTAAATGGTCGGTTCAAATGAAATGCTTTACAGTATGAATTCTTTAATGTGAGGATGTTTTCTGTCAGGAAATGAACAGCAATAAACAATCTGCCTCTCAACAATTGTTGAGTTGGATCAGAAATCACCACACTCCATATATAATAAAGTATCATAAAGGTGTCATAAAGGTGTCCTGCCCAAACCGGTGCAACGAAACTAACCAGAGGAGTTACATGCCCAGACAGAGAAGAGTCTACTTATCCAAAATATCTGCAACACCTGTGTGAATGTACTATGGGTGTGTTATTAGGCAATGTTCAAAATAATCTTGATTGGAACAACTTTCAATGACTGCAAGACTAAAGATTAGACTCCTTACATACCACACTTTTTCACACAATCATTAACAGCAGCTGGCTGAGACTTGACCCACCTCGGTCAAACTTGGTCCAATCAGTCGTGACGTCCCAATCATATCTATAATTACCCCCCAAACTGTTTATGTGTCACTGATTGAAGTGGACTTAAAACATTAATTTGAGGAGTTACAGTGACCTGCACCATAATTCAGAACCCTCGATGATAGCGTCACATACAGTATACTGTACCTGCCTGAAAGCTGTAGTGTACAAACTGTCAGGGCAATAGCTGCATTTGCTTCAGCAATCTGTCTTGGCATGGAAAGCACAGCTGTATTTTATAAAATGAATGGATAAATCAAGCGTATCCATTATTGATTTTATTAGTGTCGGCTGTGTCCTGGTATGACATGTGAAAAGGTCAACTGTAGAGAAATTGAAGTGTAATGACGTCACTAACGGTTAGTGAGCAAAGATGCTCATTGCATTTTAGGAGTGTGATGGAGATGAGCATCAAGTGCACTGAAACCGTTTTAGCACAGAAGACAAATTGGCATGCCGCAATAAGAAAAACACAGGTGAAAATGAACTGAATGATGGCTGAATTCCATTTAGCTGCTTCAGTATCAGGCTCCTGGTATTGTGCGTTTCCTAATATGACAAGTTAAAATGTCTGCTGCGAATAAAAGGTCTATTAATAACTCCAGATAGTTGGCGATCCGCTGGAACTTTTTCTCTTTTTCCTTCTGTTACTGATTATGACTGTTGCTGATTGTAGCCTATTTTCCATAAAAAGACATGCACAGTATTTGTTCTTCGTTCTGTTAATATCTTGATTTGTCCGTGACTGCATGAAGGCGGTGTCTCTGAATTACACCACGGATGCAGTGAAGCCCCAGGAGAGCCCTCCGATCCAGGCAGATGTGACTGAAAGCCCTCCGACCTCTGCCCCCCACAGGCATCAGGACAAGAAGAAGAGAGTCAGTGAGGTCAGCAGGGCCGCGGCATATAAAAACCCAGAGGTAAGTGACTGATACCACAGGGTTAACAGATGGAGTCAGTAACGTAGAGGTAAAGAAAGGGGCTAAGCTGTGAACGCCGCTCTGTGGTACTGGTAGTTCTTTATTTTATTGAGCTATAATAACATAGTAATAACTACAGTACTATTGATACTTAAAGTCGTTATTTGCCTGTAGTGAGTGCCATGACATAACACATACAGTAGGTAGGTGTAGTAATTACTTTGTATTTACTAGAAATAGTAAGTATTGTTATTAACTTGTTTACTTACTTGTTATTTATGCTTTAAAAGGTCACACTAAGATCCTAGTATCATTAAATAAGATAACAAGACCAGATCATTTTATAACAACATACTAATACTTGATGATGATTCCATCCTGTGCCACATCCATCAATACTGTCACATTGTGAGACAAATCCCTGATGCAGTATTGTGTATTTAAAGCAGTTGTGAAGGCTCGGACTGATTTGAACTGAATTCAGGAAAAGAAACGTCTACAAAAGAAGTGATTGGATTCACATGTTGCTGCTCAGACTGATGAAGCATTGTTAAAGTCTTGAACACATAATTGTTCCTTCAAAACAAGAGGAACAATTATGTGTTCTTTCCACAAACTCCTTCATGAAATCATCGTCTCTATGATTAAAAATGTGTGAAAGAGTTATTGAGGTAACTGGAGGGTTTGGCAGACCCAGTGGACGATAGCAGACCTCAGACCAGTGACTGGAGAGCCTGTCCAGCAGTGTTTGGGTGGACCAGGGCTTCACACGAAAGTGGTTCACAAGGTTAATAAGTTTCTCAAGAGCACTTGTGAGAAGCATAAAACAAGGGTTATTAATGAAAACTGAAACTGAAATGAAACAAAATCCAATTTTTTGATTAAAGTTTTCCTCTGTATTAAATGAAAACTCAACTTCACTGCAACTTGGGTCGCACTCAAAGTGAAAATATTACCCAAAATGTCCATTGTAAACTTCAGTCACAGTCTACAGACGGACTTCCTGGGCTTTGACCTACTGTTCTTGTCGCAGTTGTACGTACACACAGTTTCCTTTTAAGTGGTTCAGATAATATGGTTGAAGTGGTTGCTTTGTTTACAGTCCATTTGATTGTCTGACTGCTTGTTTCTTGCCCTGTTTGTGGTAGTGATGTCTCGATGTACCCAGAACTCACTAAAAAAATAAATAAAGTAATACATCCTTGGAAAAAACACTTTACTCTGGATGGATAGCCATGAAATGCAATTATTTGCCAAAAAAGTGAATTGTCAACATTGTAGTATTATTACATTTAATTGTGACATTCTCTTAATCTTGTTTTAACTCAAACTTTTCTTTTCTTGGTAGGATGAACGTGCATCTGAAACAGCATTCACGCTCTCATGTGACACTAAAACTCGAGTAAAATCTCATTGGTCAAAAGCTGATATTAACAAATATGGTCCCAGTATGTAATCAAACAGATGTATTGAGCTCATCCTACTGCATAGTTTATGTATTTGCCTCATAGACGTTTTGTGTATCATCTGTCCTTTAACAGGAAAAGTACGAGGAGAGGTTTATTGGGGAAAATCCGTCCTTCCTACAGACAGATGGTTCTGCTTTGATCATTGAGGTCAAACCTCAGGTGATTCTCAAAAACGTGGCGAACAAGGAAGCTTCTCAGGTGTCAAAGACTGGCCCCAACGGAATGATCATCAGAGGAATGACTTTTTATAAATCTGAGCCAGATCCAATGGTGGCGGATGATGGGGAGCCTGGAGACAACTGTGAGTGCAAGCCCTCAGTCAGCTTTAAGGGCAACAGTAGAGAAAAAAATATACTATGCTTTAGAAAAAACTGATTTAGAAAAATCTGAAGTCAGCACATTATCATCCAATTCAAAGCTGTGCTTTGCCTTACAAGTCCACACTGTGATTAAAGGAAACCTTTAATCCTTTCTGTGGTTTTAAAGACGACTTACTTTACAATTTTGATGGTATTGGATAATAAAAAAATTGCTTGTATGCCATCATTTCACATTTTGTCATGGTGCTCAGATTATTTAAAAATCTTTTCCTTTCCCTTTTTTAGTTTTTGAGTATCATGGATTCAGTGGTGACGGCACAATTAACCTCTTCATTGAGGAGAATCTTCTACAACACAGAGCCCCTCACACCAGGACGAGGGCGGGACCAAGATCAGTTCGACCAGGTCCTTTGCGTGATTCCAAGAAGACCAGCCAATCAACAAAACTGAAAGAAACTGGGCTCATCTCAAAAACTCATGAGTTCATCAGCGCCATTGGAACCACATTAGTGGATGTGTCTACGGATGTACAGAGTGACACATCTGTCACGTTTGAACCAACCGCCACCACACAAAAAACCAGGACCACAGACACTGCACCTCAGACTACTCAAAGAGTCACTGCTGGAATATCTAAGTGGTCAGTCCCTTTGATGGCTGAACCGGCCGGCACATCTTTAAGCGTCACTGCCGAGGAAACAACCAAAACTACAATGAACACAATGCAACCCTCTGAAAATATAGCCACAAAGGAAATTCTGCAAGCACCCACAACAAGAAATATCCCGACCACCATGATGGAAATCTCTACCCGGGAGGTGAACGACCAAATGCAAACCACACCTGGCAGTACTGCAGCTCATTCAAGCACACTAGCAGCAAACGCAGCCACAGAGGGTTCAACTACCAGCCCAGCTTCCACTATGACCATCACAACCCACGCTGCCCCGACCTCAACACCAGGACACCCCACAGCAGCTTCCACAACAGCTACCTCCAAACAGGCTGCTACCACAACACCAGGAGAGGAAACTGAATCCGCCTTCCTTTCAGGCTCGACTTTGCCTCCAACCACACAGAGAATGACCACTTTGCCTCCCCACACTTCTCAGCCTTTCACCACACCTGTGACTACCTCTTCTTCAGCCACCACTACCACAACCACCACCACCACCACTACTACTACCACTACTAGGCAGGCTCCTCAAGTCAAACCGAAATACAAAATCAGCTGGGATGAGGAAAAGATGGAGGAGGGACACCCAGAATTAGACGAGCCAATGCAAAGGCAGGAAGAGTCTACTTCAAGAAAATCTGGTAAGTTGAGTTTATATGTTAAGTGAGGGAGGCCGATTATATGTTTGTCAAGTTGAAAATGAATATGATTGAAAGTCTATTTTGCTATTAATGTAATCAATACCAAATGCATGCACGATTTTAGATAAAACAGCCCCACCTACAAAAACTCCATGATAAAAAAAACATGTGCTAGACATGTTGATTAGCAAGTGGGAAGGAAGGTGCAATAAAACAAGAATAAGAGTCTACAGCTGCTAGCAGCTCTGTCAGGCTGTACTGAGGCACAGCAGTGCTTTGAGCTCAATGCTAATGTCAGCATGCTAACGTGCTCACAATGACAATGCTAACATGCTGATGTTAAGCAGGTACTTTGTTTACCATGTTCCCCATCTTTGTTGCGCATGTTAGCATGCATTCTAGCATACTGACAACACAAAGTACAACTGAGGCTGATGGAAGTGTCATTAGTTTTGCAGGTATTTTTAAAGTATTGGATACTTGATTGATACCTGATTTCATGGAAATCCATCCAAAAGTTGTCTAGACATTTCTTTAAAAACCACCAATGTCAATCTCATGGTGGCGCTAAAGGAAAAGTCAGGGTATCACAAAAGTCAGCGAACTTCATCCTCTGGGGACAATGAATGGCTCTCCATCCAACTGTTGTTGAGATATTTTAGTAAGACAAATAACCAACAGGCCGACACTGCCATCCCTAGAGCCACACCACGAGAGTGGCTAAAAAACACCTTAGTAAATGCTTATAAGAGCCACCAAAGATGTTGGCAAAAAGGAAAATAACCTGTGATTTTTCTTGTTAACATGTGCTGTAATTAGTGTGAAATGCCACTTGGAAAGGACTGACATCATGTTTTCATTTTCTTATGAAAGATGTAATTTAGGAAAATATTAAATTGATATTGTTCTATGAATCTCTAAACGTTGTATTTCAGTGCTCAGTCCTTCGTGGCAACCTCACCCTTTCCGTGATTCAAGCTGGTTAAAACAAAAGCCTCTAATTATTTTCATATTCTTTGACGTAGGTCTGGATAATGTTAAACTGCTTCTAAATCCTCACTCATGGCTCTCTGACTCTTTCACAGGGGAGTGTAAGGACACTTTGGCAACAATCTCAGAGCCAGTGACTCACAACACCTATGGCAGGAATGAAGGAGCGTGGATGAAGGATCCAAAGTCTGATAATGACAAAATCTATGTCACAAACTTCTATTACGGGAATAACCTCCTGGAGTTCCGCAACCTGGAGGTTTTCAAAGCAGGTAAGTAGTCAAAGCTTTCACTAAATTACTTCCCCCCCCCATTTGCTCTGATGAATCTCATGCTTCTCTATTCCTCTTTATCCTTTCCAGGCCGTTTTACCAACTCGTACAAACTTCCTTACAACTGGATTGGCACAGGCCACGTGGTCTATGATGGGGCTTTCTACTACAACCGTGCCTTCTCCCGAGACATCATCAAGTATGACCTGCGGCAGCGCTACGTGGCCGCCTGGACCATGCTGCACGATGCTCTGTTTGAGGAGGCGTCGTCGCCGTGGGAGTGGCGCAGCCACTCGGATGTCGACTTTGCCGTAGACGAGAGTGGCCTGTGGATCATCTACCCGGCGCTGGATGATGAGGGCTTCTTACAGGAAGTGATAGTTCTGAGTCGACTGAACCCCTCAGACCTCAGCATGCAGAGGGAGACCACCTGGAGAACCGGGCTCAGGAGAAACCACTACGGGAACTGCTTCATCGTGTGCGGCGTCCTGTATGCTGTTGACAGCTACAACCAAAGGCATGCCAACCTGGAATACGCCTTCGACACACACACAAATACTCAAATGACTCCCAGAATGCCCTTCACCAACAACTACACCTACACCACGCAGATTGACTACAATCCCAAAGAGGGTGTTTTGTATGCGTGGGACAACGGACACCAAGTCACATACAACATTAAGTTTGCCTATGTAGACCCTTAGCATTTGACCGTAGTTAGTTTAAAGTTAATTCTATGGTTCGAATGGATTGTAGATCAGTCCACATGGCCTTCAGTATGGAGACAAATGGGGGCCACATGTACAAATGTACTTCAGTATATTGTGACTAAATTGTTTTGTTCTTAACAAGATTTTTTAAATTTTTACCTGAAATAAATGAAATGATGAGCCTGATTCCTCAGTCAACACATCAAGTTGTACTGTATATATTGTGATAGTGTAAAAAAAGCCCTATGAGATAAATGAATGTAGAAAGAATAAGTTCATGTCTTGGGTCAAATAATGCTTAACAATTCACATAAAAGAACCAGTTCATAGAAGCATACTCTTTGAACAAATCCCCAAATGATGTGGACAAATGACATTTCTCTGTTTTATACACACTCTTTTGTATTACATTTTTCTTTGCATCATGTGCCACAGGTCTTCTGCGAGGTAATATCACAGGTATTGCTTTCGACCTTTGTCTTGTGAAAGCACTTACTCCATATCAGACTGTTCTGAGGAGACTACAATAAAGTTCGGAAATACTAACAGAAAATGGCTTCTTTGTTTGGCTAATCACAGTTAAAGTGGCTTTAATTACAGTTTGAGTGTTGGTGGACGACTGTGAGGATAGAAGACAACCAGGCAGAAAACCATAAATACAGACATACAGAGAATGACTGTTCAAGCCTGTAATTTATTGTTACTGGATGTAAATTGAGTTATTGTGGAAGAAAAATACCCATCTATTATACCTGTTGAGCATAAAATAAAATAATGCAGTCATAGGATCCCCCCCACCCCCAACAGCCTAAAGGATGCACACAAAGGTATAGTTAGAGAAAATCCAGTGTTTATTTTGGTTTATGCACATAGTGGAATACAAAAAAACAAAACCTCATTTTTTTAATTGTACTCTTGCTTTAACATTGTGGTGAATCAAATATATTCTTGAAACCAAATGGGAAAAAAATTACACACACAGGCCTGGCTTAAGAAAACAAAATGGCTTTTTTCTGAACATTTTTTCTGGGTATCTGTTGAGCTAAAACATAACCATCTGTGCAATCATGTAGCTAAAACAAATGCACGTTCTTTGACACTTGACACTTTATCAACCTACACAAAAACTAACTGAGCAAAAAGCTACTAATTCTGATGATGTATCATTTCTTATTTAATATCACTTTTACCTCCTATTATAGGTAGTCAAAACAAGGTTACAGACATAAATACAAGGCATTTAAAGCCAGAACTGATCTTCCCAGGTTCTGCATTTATAGTGCAAATCTATTTCATCACACAGTTTTTAAAAAAGAATTTCCAGTGGGTTGCAGTTTCAATATAGACTTAAGTGCACCAAATAAAAGTGCAATTTAGCCCGTGGACGGAGAAGTCAGGACTCAAACTATGTTTTCCACCAGAGGTTACATGTCAAACATCTGCCTTTTCAACTATTAAAGTAGGGGTTTCAAATTTGATGAAGTTACATTTTTTTGGGATAAAATCGCAGGATGTCCACCACTGACACTTAAGTAATCTCCCAGTACTACAATTTACATTATGTTTCCTTCCAATCTATTTATTGTTGTATATACAATATGTAATTTAGTTTTCTGTAGTCAATTAAAATAAAACGTTCCTGCACAGCATTACCAGACAGATAGAGACAATTACTTCATTACTGTTACATAATACAAATAAATATGTAAAGAGAAGCACAGTGCAAAGACCAAAGAAAATTAACCCTAACCCAAAACTGAAATTCTTCATCAACACAATGCTAAAAACAGAGCACCTGAAATCCTTAAATTATCAACAACATAGTGGTTAGCCTGCTAGCTTTCACAGATCACCTGAGTTTCCTGAATGTCTCAATTGCTGCATGTAATCAATCTGGCACCTCTTGCTATTTACCCAAGACAACTTGCTTTATTTAGACAGGCAAACAGACTACAAATGAGTAAGGGAGACTCCGTTTTGTAACTAAGATACAAACACAGAATTTGCTGTGCTCCTAAACATTATATCACAAATGTCTTTTTCTGTTTTTAATTAGGCAACTTCCTTCCCTGTGAGATGAATTTTAGGTGTATAATCATCTCCTCGGGCTTTGCAGCTTGTCCCGAAATTAAGAACCACAAAAGAAGGAGCAGACTTGAGGAGAGCTGCTATGGGGAAAAGTATTTGTGTTATGACGGGGTGACTCAGGGTTCAATGCTCTGCCCCCTGCCGCTAAGCAATTACCCTTATGTGGGGCGTCTGGGGTTACAGGGAGAAGTCAGTGTTGCCACACAAGGAGCTAGCGTCCACTCGGACCCTATTACAGGTTACCTCCGGATATCAGCCCTAATGAAGAATGTGGCTGACTGGTGCTGACAATCTGAGCTACCTTTGTATTGTGATAGCTGGATTTCATTCAAATTACAATCATGAAGTGAGTGGACCAGATTTAAAATATACTTCATCACACACAAAACAAGTTTTTAACTGAGGTCTTGTGTTCCGTTTCGTCTTCATGGGTTTTGTTGAGGAGTTATACATAATACAGGTGCTGCTGGCGATCTTAAGCCGACCCCATTAGCACCCCGACAGGAGGTGCGGCCTGGCTGTCAGTCGGGGAGTGCTGGTAAAATGTGTCCGTGTGGTTGACCCGGAGCAGAGGTGGGATGGTGGAAGACCTGATGTGGAGGATCCTGGTGTCTGTTACTTCACAGTCAATCTGCATCATCACCTCGTACTGTTTGTCCCTTATGATGCTGTCTGTAATGGCAGGAAAGGAAGCGGGAGGTTGTTAGTTCTCCATGCATCAATAAATGCACAAATAAATAAGTTTGTAGAAGGATTTGTGTATCTGCTCTATCACTTTAATAGATTTAATCAACTCAAGACAGTCAGTAGTACTCGCCAAACTGCCACACTGTATTCATCAACATTGTTACTGGCAGGTTTTTTGTCATACTTGCAGAAAGACATGATAAGAGTGCATTTATTTTATTTTGGGAGTGTGAAGGAGTATTGATTTGAGGCAGTTGGGGGGCTGAGAACCACAGCGAGTACGGGTGGAGGCTGGGTTGCAGTCCAGAGGTGAGTCACATACTGGATTTCTCCCTCATGGAGATAAACAAAACAGCCCTAAACAAGAGCAGGAGCACATTTGAGAGGAGAAAAGAAGAAACTCTGGCAGGAGTGAGGGAGAGAGAGCGAACACTGATGATGAGTCGGGATCCTTCAGGCTCCTTGTCGTGTTCAGAGAAGAAAAGAAGAAACTCTGGCAAGATTGAGGGATAGAAAAGTGATCGATGTTGATGAGTCAGGCCCTTGAGACGGCAACGCACGGCATATGGTGTACAGTACGATGATAAGCACAAAGCTCGTTATCGAGGATAAATACATTTTCACAAGGTCATCCTGAGGTTTGTGGTCTCCCACAGCCTGACTGTGCTCAGCCTGAGGGAAGAACATCCTTTGTGGTAAAACGCTTGTAAAATTATTTGCTAGAAAAAGCTATGAACATGTTGAGGGATCCCTTGTGTATTTACATTAACAGACAACTTAAGAACTTGTGGCTTCCTTTGTGTGTTGCGAGAGAGGCGAGATGATACCAATGTTCCCCATATGGAGCACACAAGCCAAACACACCTCAGTCAGTTTTAGTGCACTCGTATATGACCCAGAAATGGAGCCGTAGGCGTCTTTAAAATGCCTGAGAGCGCTGCAGGTTGTTTAAAAGCTGCAGTCTTTTTCCAGACACCTGTGCAAGACATCAGCTTCTTCTGCCTCTCTGCAGGATTTCCCCGGGCGTAACGCAGAGGGGGTTTATCAGATCGTACTGTGACAAGACAATAACCCCTTCTGCAGGCGGAAGACTCCACGGATGTTCATATCATTAGATGGTTAGTGGACGTAATGCTGAGTATGACTTCATCTGCCGCTGAACTTCCTCTACTGCAGTGAAACTATACCTTTTCTAATAGCTTCAGTGTTTGAACAGACATCTCTGGAAATCATCCTCTGGCTTAGGATGGACAAACGCAGGACGAAACTGAGCAGAGATGCAGCAGTGGGCAGGAGGCAGCTGAAAGCACTAACGTGGGTTTGTAGGTGCACGAGTGTGCCAGTCTTTTTAAAGTTAGCTTTATTTAACATTTCACATATCTTGTACTTAGCTCATAATTACTTTGATCAAGTGAGTCAAATACTCATAACTATACAGTGACAAATCCAAGAACATACAAAGGCGGTCTTCTAAATCTGCATATCAGACATTTCAGTCGACTACTTTCACAATTTTTCCCATGTCAGAATTGTTTTGCCCCATGTACTTACTAATCAACGGACAACGGATCAAATGACTACATGTAATGTGAAAGTGGATGTTCAAAGTGATGAACCCACAGGGGACTTTCACCCGAAGCTCCCCTCACCGCTACAATAATTACAAAAGAATTAGTTGTGGGCCATAATAATAACCCCCCTAACTCCATTATCCAAATTGAAGACTCACATTTAATTCCCTGCACTGTTTACATCCGCCTTTCGCCAAATTACCAAAATGTCTAAATTCTGTTCAGCCAACTGCTTGAGAAGCCTGAACAGTGAAACAGGAAACACACAGCCACGAGGCCCAACTTCAAACAGCAGCTCTTTGAAGAAGCTGCCAAATCTACCGTCCTGCTCTGCGTGGTCTCCTTCCCCCTTTTACTAGTGCCATCTGGAGATGTTCCAGAAAATTTCAGCGACACACAGTGAGCTGGTGTGTGCTGATAAAACCCTGATGTCTGGCAACAGCGCATCTGAGGGAACCTGAGAGTGCATCTCAGGAGGATGGTGGCTGCCAGGCTGGCACAAACTCTGAGGACAAGTTCATGAGGGAAGCTTTTTTTTAACATCCGAAAGGAAGCAATTCATCAGCAAGTATAATCCCAAAATTTGGGTCAATAAAACTAAATACGGGTTTAATAGGACGTCAATTAGGCAACTTAAACATTTTCAGATTTTTCAGAGAATTTTGATTCAGCAAATAAATGACGTAATATGCTCAATTATTTTGCAATCTTTTTAATGTGAATGATTGGGGCACTCTGCAATGGAGTGTACAAGCCAATGCTGAACAATAAAACATTGTTTTACAATTAGAAAAGGCAATAATAAGACTAAGAGTCTTTGAGGCTGTACTTTGGCACAGTGGTGCTTTGAGTTAAATACTAACATCAGCAACAGTATGTGAGCTAACACGCTGACAATGGCTAACATACTGCTGTTTACCAGGTACAGTATATTCTCTACCATGTCCTGTTGGGGCAGCTGTGGCTCAGGAGGTAGAGCGGGTCGTCCACTAATCTCTGATTTGATGCCCTTCTCCTCCACTGAAGAAGGGCGGGGTGGTGCTAGATCACCAAAGTCAGTAGGATTCATTGTCTGGGGACCATGAACGTCTGTACAAAATTTCACAGCAATCAATCGAATGGTTGTTGAGATATTTAGTGTGAAGTCTGTAAGCGGTGGACCGACATTACCATCAACAGAGCTATGCAGCTAGCATGGCTAACAAATAGCTTACATGTACAGAATTAAGTAATTTAGGCAAAGAATCACTTGCTCAATTTGAAATTATTTTTCAAGGATGGCAAGGGTTAAACATTTGGGTTGGTGAGAGTCCTTTTCAGAGCACTGGTGGGGAGGTTTGTTTAGATTAGAGGAGTAGGAAAATCTGACCCCCCAACTCCTTCAGTGGTGTGGAGCTCCTTGAACCCCCAGTGAAAGCTGCCTGTTAGCTACAGTGCACATGTACGATCTCAGAGAAGTAAAAATAGACTGCAGTGCGTCTCCCACGGTCGATCCACCTGTAACTGATGTCATCTCCAAAACATTCCTCTCCTCCAAACATGTCGCTTCCACTTGATTGAGCTACTTTCAAACTCAGAGGATCATTAAATAAACACACCCTTCAGTCCTTATGAGGAGCCGCTGCTCAGCCAGATGGGTTTTCAGAGAGAATCAAGGACGTCAAGGTCAAGTAACTTTAACAGAGCCCCTGAACCGTGGACATAGCAGCGAGACAGAGACAGACGACGGCTTACATCAAAGTCTCTATCTTCGATGTTCAGTTATTGACCAAGACAGACCAAACGCTCACTCCAGATTAGCAGAGTCTATCCACCTCCTCCAGATGAAAACCATTTAGTGACTGGAGAAGGAAGGCATTCCTAAAGGAGAGCAGTAACAGTGAGCTGGAAAGAATTATCCTCCACTGAGGAGCAATCATGCTCCAGAAAGAGGACAGTGTTTCTGCTTTTCTAAAGAGTCTCGCCCAGCTAAATGTGTACATTTGCACTTAATCACTTCAAAGTTTCAAACAAAGACAACATAAATCTGAAATGCTACTTGAAGGCTGTCATCTGTGTGACACATGGGGCTTTATACGTTGAAGGAGGGAGGACAACGGCGCGGCTGTTGCACTACTAGAGAATCACCACCAACCTCTTTTCTATGTCAGCCTTGGTTGGCTTGGTTTTTAACTACAGTTCTTTGCTGTCAGGTCAACGAGGAGCAGTTGTGGCATTTGAAACTGAAGCTACTGTAAAGGCATCTGTGCTAACATAAAACTGATGTTAGTCCTCTCTCTAAAAGATACCACATGATCCAGCACATTAGATGCAAACACACTAACGCCTGAAAGACTTTTGGTACAAGCACTGAAGAAAACAATGTTTTTCATTTGCGGCAGGCATCCATGACAGATCATGCAAATTGAAGACCCCTTTCTTGGGCCAACAAGAATCTTTCCAGACCCGATATCTCTCCCTGAATGCCACCTTTGTTTGGCCATTTCAACAATTAGCTGAAAAGGAGGTCTTGGATTTCACTATTTACTGCTATTTCAATGGGCCATCTGACCGGCACGGACCTTAACATTCCTCCCTGACAAGACCAACCAAGAACAATGTTTACCTTCATCAATCTTCGTCTGTAACACCGCCCTTTCAGAAAAAAAAAGTTATTTCCCAATGGCCATGTCTTCCCTGCTGAGTAAGAGGCTCATATTCCACTGACTCACTCCTCTCAGAGTTGGTTGAATCACTAACCAAATCTGTTGCTGGTGCTTTGCCACAGACAAGTCAGGAAGAAGAACAAGAGGATTTCTGATAAAAATTCCAGTTTAATCGCCAACAACAACAGGCTGTCTTCCTAATTGCTCACACCCTACATAAACACAATCCCTCTTGAGTAGATTTCCTTTCAGTTCACTGTCCTGCAGGCTTGGTGAAAATCAAGCCACCTGATAATTAAATCTGCAGTTTTTGGACAAAGAAGACTTCTTTCCACTGAAATCTCAGATGACCGGACCCTGACATACTGTATTGATAATCCAGCAGATCTAAGGACCATGGAGAAAAGCTATGATGAGCTCATGGAAATAAAAAACATCTGCATACTTAAATTATTCATGAAAAAAAACAATTTGGCAACAAATGCACCAACCAAAGTCCAAGGTTTTTGCCAATAAAGTTCTCAGATACTGGGGCATACCTCATGTATACCAGTGTGAAAATGTTTAGGATCGGTTTGTTTTTGAGGGCAGGCGGTCAAATAAACGGGTGATTGCTTCTCAAATGGGCTGGTGGAGACCCCCCTTCCATCCAAGTGCAGTCTGATTGCCACCCACAATGACAAGCTGTGGACGGCAATTGTTTCCTTTAAGAGAAAATGAAGCAGTCTAGATGAGCTACGTCCCTGCTCTATAATCTGAAGAGGACCTGTATTTGCTTGAAAGTAATTCCGTTTTTTCATCACTAGCACGCAGCTATCATGTGCGACAATGTTTGGTGGCAAGCTCAAAGTAAGCTCAGTGCTTACATTTTCACAAGGGTTCAAGGACCAAGGATCCTATATGTTTGGATTAATAATTCTATATCAGTCTTGGCGAAACTACTCCTACCTGGCACTTACAAACTCACATTTAGCAGGCTGAAGAGGACACATAACGACACTACGAGCAGAGAGCAGTTGCAACACTCTGCCTCGCCTGCAGGAGGCAGACGTATTAAAGTGGCACACGCTATTACTTGCCTGTAGGTCTGTAGGTGGCACAGCTTGGACTGGAACAACAGATCTTGATGATACTGGCTTGGATGTTTTTTTTTGGTGCTTTGTACTAATAACACTTCTTTTCTTGTCTTGTTAATAAAAACGGATGATGGATGTAAAGTCAGCAATTCAAGCAATGCATGTTTGTATGTAGATGACAACAAAGGTGTGGTCACACTATGTTTTTAGGCTAGCATAAGGGCATTTTTTAAATGTTTGTTTTAACAATATTATATTTTTGATATAATTTTAGTACATCTAACAAGATTCACAAGTATCTGCCCAGGCCTCAACTTCATTATTTTCAGTACAAAACCTAAGCTCAAAGGAGATGACCACATAGAAAAAGCTATTTTTTAATGTTTGTGTCTGTGTGTGGTTCGGTCGGTGTCTGTGCAGACA
The DNA here is from genome assembly GCF_043641665.1 of Enoplosus armatus. NCBI lineage: Eukaryota > Metazoa > Chordata > Actinopteri > Centrarchiformes > Enoplosidae > Enoplosus > Enoplosus armatus. The sequence goes on from NC_092186.1 coordinate 12,335,126, forward strand.
CTTAACAGCACTGCTAAATGCAACAGAGAGTATAATCAGAGGCTGAAGGACATAACAGAAACCACAAAGGGCTCAGAGGGAGGGAGGGAGCAAAGACCTTCAACTAGCAAGAAGCCAGATGTCAAAGAAACCTTTCGGCAAAGAAAAATCTATAAAGAAACTTTCATTTAAGTGCAACAAGCAACACACTCTCGATCCAAGAAGGTAGAATTTGAAAAACAACATACCAGCGTAGATGAGAAAAGGATCAATATCACCTTAATAGGCTCAAAAAGCAAAAGTGCTCTATTTTGGTCCTAGAAGGGTCTTAGGCCACAAGTAATGCATTCTTGTGGGGAGACGTATTTCTGAATCTGCTCCCAGCTTGCCTCTCATCTGTTACACCATGTTGAGTGACCAAACTCCCCAACTGGTGTGTCTGTGCTGCAGTGCATACCGTTTATGTTCATGGCTGGCAACACCACAGACATCTTGGGTCGACGTCCTTTGTTGTGGTTGGTGGCAGGAAGTAGAAGATGGTCCTGAGAACAAAGAAGAGAAGGTCATCAAGAGGAAAATACAACTCATTTGGAAGCAAATAAAATGGTTGGAGGCTTGCATTTGCCAGTTGTTGATCAAAACGTGGAGCCGAGTTGAGGAGAAGGCCTACTGAAGAATGTGCATTAACAACATGAGGTTATCAATGATGCAATGCCAAAAACCACTCTAATTTCAATACTGTCACCTGGGCCATTTAAGCACTTATTGCTCATTCTGAGGTCAGAAAGTACTTCAGTTTCTGGAGCTATTAAATAGCTTTTGTGCGACTCATTAGACAATGAGAGGGAAGGTTTTAATCTGAGCACAACCTCTCAGGAGGAGTTGTGGTGGAGAGGAATGCTAATGTGCAAACACACACGACTCACACACACACAGTAATGACGGTGTTTGGCTCTACTACCACATTCAAAAGCTACGACATAAATCATTCAACTGAAGTAATATTAAGATTGGTGAATGAAATCCTATCTGAAAACTACAGAATACATCTATTCCACATTTAAGGGCGACAACACAACAGACGAACAAAACTATTAAAAAGCAACAAGCCCACATGCCACAACTAATGAATGAAACCTGCATGAAGAGATTTCTGCTAATTAAAAGAGGAAATTGTGAGTCAAGAGACTTCAGAAAATGACTTCATGGAATTTAAGAATGAGACGGGACATCAGAAGACAGCGTTTACTCTTCTCTCAGTTTGTAAGGCAAGAAAAAGTATCTGACCACAACATGGTGAAAAATGTATTAGTATTGCACTTCCATAAGGTTAAAAGAAGAAAGGTAAAAATTGAGGCCATAAAGGCTGAGACATCCAGACTTTAAGTTCCTAGTATGGGTCAATCACCACAAATGCTGGATCCTCCATCTCCCATAATACAGTGGCACTCAGTGGCATCTTCAGTATGTAACGCAGGCTTTCTCTGATAAACTTCTTAAGCCCAATGAGAGATAACCCTTTTGACATCATCAGGATGATGATGTCAAACTTTGAAAAGCTCTTTCCAGAGCCATTATGCAGACATCACGCAATTGGGTTTACAGGCAGAGTAGTACAACTCATTACTTCATGTGAGACCTACTGGTTAACTCTATCCCACTTGGCTAGCAAAACGCAGCTTGAGTGAAAAGAAAAATGAAGGGTGTTAAGGTGATGACAGGCGGGAGTGCAGTTTGAGGTTGTGAAAGGGATTACAACGAGACAGGAAGGAGCAATGTAGAAGACTGGTGAGATACGAGGAGACATACCGATGTGTGGGAACGACTTGCATCAATGACAATAAAGAGGATGTTAAGGAAAACAGGGTATATGTGGGAGGCTTTTGTATGTCATTGTTGTAAATAAGAGAGTGTTCTTCATAATGACTATTAAGTTCTATTAAAATTACAGTAAATCAGCCAAAAAGTAATCTTTAATTTGTAGTGTTTTTCCAGAATAAAGGGTTTGGTGTGATATATGGTCGCGGCAAGGAATTAAGGATAAACTATAACCCCCAAAGGGGAGTATTAAATGCTAAAAATGAATGCGAGGGTGCCTTGACTGTGCTTGGAGGGCGGCAGGAGGTAGGGAAAACACCAATCACATTACTGCTCATCATCAGGGGACCGGCAACCTTGTCAAGCTGACATAACAGCTGCAGCTGCCATGACAACAGGTGAATTTTCCTTGAACCTTATTGGATACGGTCCACAGTGAAAGCAGCCAGTGTTTCCACCACCTCAACTCAATGCACACTTATATAAAGCCACAGGTGCTAAAACAACACGAGAAGTGAAGCAAAACCGCAAAATGACGGTAGAGCGAGAGCAGTTCCATATTTTGGTCTTGTTATGTTTTCCATCACCTCACCTCATTTCACACTTAAACAAAGCCACAGGTGGTAATGTATCTGTTGAGGGCTTAAAGTAACCTTGACCTAAGCATGGCCATCTCTGAGCGAGCAACATACTGGAGGGAGTGACCTCAACATGCTGGCGAGGGCAACAACAGGCCATGATGAAACATTTTTGCCAAAAAGGACAAAAGTCAAAATTGGTAGTGATTGGCTTTAAAATCTGAACAAATTCCAAATTTAATCCAGAGCTTTGGCAGTCTTGTAATAAGATCATACCAACTGGAACAGAAAAACAAAAGCACACCCGCTTTTGCCGACGCACACACACATCCTGAAACCCAGGAAACAAAATACAGGCAAATAAACTGACTGAGAAAAGCTGACAAAGGTTTGTAAGAATTAAAGAGGTCACACTGAATAACAGGCCTGTAATCTGTGTACTGCATGTTTTACTATTTAGAGTTTCTGTCATACCCAATAATGGTCCTTTGATGCCTCTCATCTTTCCCGCTTATTAAAACCCAACCCCAAAAAGAGCAGGCATGTAGTAAAGGAAACAGAACTTTCTTTTTTCTGGGTTTCTTTGTCTTAAGTGGTTGTAAAATTAATATCTTTGGGTTTTGGACTATAAGTCAGACAAAACAAGCAATTTGAAGACATTGCCTTGGGCTTGAAGATATTATGACGGGTATTTTCCACTATTTCCTACTATTTTTAACAAACAGTTAATGAATTAATCGAGAAAATAATCATTTGTTGCAGCCATACATCTACACATCAAAATAAACAAAGCATTAAAATACTTAAAAAGCCTTTTTCCCCTTAGTTGTTTTCAATTGTAATTAATAAAAAAAAGTTCTTATTCTTTTTTTTTTATTCAAGAATTGCATTTGGAGGGGTCAATATATCTGGGTGATTCATTACAAAAAATATTTTGTCAACAGGTCATTAATGAATCAAACATCAGTAATTACTATTCATTGATTTGCTTAACTCTTTTGATTCAAAGTTAAAGTATCCAAGAGTTTTTCCCCTGAAATGTTTATTTTTATTTTTCAAGATATTTTTCTAAGTGTGATGTTATTTTGGATAAACTATAACACCCTCACCGCTCATGCAACACAAAGCTGTCAGAAACTGAAGGATGGCTACTTGACCTGTAGAGGCCCTCGACTCGGGTACGCCATTGTTGCCATTGTCCCTGCTGTCACCATGCCAACTCAGAGGCAAACCTTTGTGACTTGCTTGGTGACAAGAGGTCTTGATCTTTGACCACATCCTTCAAAAGTCCCGCCCCACTGTGTAATCCTAAGGATTTAAGGGTTTAACATCACCCAGAGTGTCCAGAGGTTCTGAGTGTGATACAAGCTTCACCCAGCTCTTTGGAACAGTGACCAAATGTGTTTTTGGTAAGAAACACATCTTCATTTCAGAGGACAGCAATAAGTGATTCAGGTTTGCAAGGCTGTTAGGTTGATAAATTAATAATTTCTTAATGTTACTTTTTGGGCAAATTTGGAAGGAAATGTGTCTTAGCACAGTTCGGTGACAACAGATGGGGCTTTCCATAATAATGAAACACAAACTATAATGGGTGGAAGAACTCAAAGGAAAAAGTTTCCCCCCACAGGAAATTTGGTTTCCTTTTGTTTGGTTAACACTTGAGAACAAAAGGATGTAAGGCTGGGGGCTCTATAAATATATTTTTTGAAAATAAAAAAAGGACAGCAATCAATGAAACAAACCCAAACTAATCAAGAAACTCTTTCTGAATATGTCATATCTCATCAAGAAAATCAAAAACAGATTCAGAGCCGCAAATGTGGAAAAATTCAAATTAACAAAAAACCAAGCAGATTAGCAGTGAGATATGGTCATGCCTAAAAATCTAAAACATGGTCTTGATGACTGCAAATGAACCAAGGAAACTGGACTGGAAAGGGGTAGTTACACCCTTGGGCGTGTGTATTTCACCGTCTCCGCCATCCTCCACTTTTCTCTCAAATCAAACCTCCCTGTTGAGGAATAGACTCATTACATTTAATCCATGATTCAAGTTATTCTTTCTATAATGAATTTGTTGTTTTTATGGCCAGTTTGGGAGAAGGCAATCTCACCACAGACACACATGAAATGAAACTGATTAGTGTTGAGCTTCCATTGAAATCTTCTAATTTTACTTCACGTGATCAATTTAACCAAAGTGACAGACTTCGTGTGGGAGCCAGCACCAGTTTCTCCTCCCAAGTCAGTGTAATGGGCCAGACAGGTTGAAACTTACCCTGCGGAAAGACACTACATAGAAAGTGTCACCACGGCGATTGATCTCATCAAAGAAGTCACTGTAGGTGTGATGAGGTGCGTAGTATACCTGCAACTCACTGCCAGGATTCCTGCAGAAATATATGAGGAACAACGTAAAATATTCAGAGAAGGGGAGAAAAAGACAAACTGGGATTGAAAACTGACATGTATCACTGATCAAGTGCTGATAATCAATGTTTTGTGCCAGAGAAATGTATTATATTTGGCAAATCTCATGCAGATAAAATTCTAAAAAAAGATTAATATCAGATTTTTATCAAAACACTAATATTATTTGATATGTTTCTCTGTTTAACACAAGACACAACACTTTCATTAATGACATCACCTTGGGCTCTGGGAAATTGTGTATTTTTCACTATATTCTGTTTTGTAACCAAACCATTAATCGAGAAAATAATCTGCAGATTAATCAATAATTAAGACAATCATTAGTTGCAGATCTACAGACGTCTACTTCCTTTGTTTCACAACCCACTGCTTTAACACACAGCTGAGGCTCAAAGCTTTGGCAGACTCTACAGCTGTGGCCAGGTCTGCATGAATGGTTCTCAACATAATGTATACTGCAGGACGGTCACAGACACGAGGATGAAACCAAAGTAAACCTTTTGTGAAGGGCAACCTTCAATCCCTCTTGGACCTGGGTGCAAGATATCATGCTCAAAAAGGGATTTTGTCTTGTGTCTTTTCTATTTTTATTCTATTTGTACACTGCAGAGGATAACTGCTGAAACTGATTTTTCCTCTTTTGTCCTGTAGATTTGGATGTTTCATAGCCTTCACAGAATTACAACTGGGAAAAAAAACACTGTAGGTGGCCAAAAAAATATTGACTCCATCTGTCTGATCTATACTACTCAGTGAAGTCCAACTGAAAAGGTTTTTATTGACCGCCGAACCTCTGCATACAAGGGTCCTGCTTCAAAATCACTGCATCATAAATCGGTCAGATTGTAAAAACTGACAACAATAACCAAAAATGTGGAAATAGAGGCAGAAATTTTGTTTCCCATTACAATTCCATTTAAAGATACACTTTGGTCAAACTCTAAAACAATGAAACATACAAGTTTGTTATGTCTACATTTGCTTTACATAATCTATTTCTGTGGATCTCACTGACAATAAACAATCCAGCCTGAAGCTGTAAACAGATTACAGGTCAGTGTTTTAGTTTACAACACAGTGTTGGTGTACCACACAAGTCGTAGTTACTGTGTGTTCTGAAATATATAGTATGTTCTGCCCTCTAGCTGTCAAAGAATGCTTAATGCAGCTTTAAATTCGAATGGGAATTGTTTGTAAGAAAAAAAATTGAAACTTAAAAAATGATTTACTTGTGTGAATCTGACACATATACACTGTAATAAGCCTTTGCTCACTTTTCCTCAGCAGATTCTGTGTAATGGACCGTCACAATCTGGGCTCTCTCAGCCTCCTTATTCTCTGTTTTCTGTTAGGAAAAGAAGAGAGAGAATTAGCTTTAATCTCTTTATATTCACTTCAGCTAACGATTACAGAGAGCAGGATAAACTGTTGGCGACACTGTCCAACACATAAATACAGGCTCCATTCTAAACATTATAATGGACCATCATTTCAAAACATCTAGATGTGAGCACACACATTCCAGTCCCAAGGTTTTCTCCTGATAAATCTAGTTAAGGAATATTAACATTTAAACGTGTCACACTGTAGGGTAACAACTATCTGTCAACACTTGCCAAACACACAGGGGCATGCAGAACCATTCAAATGAACATAAACAAAAAAAGTTATATCTTATTAACATGATCAGTCTTGTTCAGTTTTATATGTTAAGATACTGTGAAGACGCAGCTCAATACAGGTGAGAAATAAACACATCTACATTTCTATTTATAATAAAATGAAGAATGGGTATATACGAACTGGGCAGCTTCTAGTGGATTAGACTTACTGTGACAGATTTTGAAAAAAATGATGGAAAAAGGAGCAGGGGGCACTAATCCCACAGCTCCCCTCTAAGTGTTGTGTTTACTTTCTCAGGGCTGCCGGATTAAACTCAGCCCAATAAAGAGAAATGAGAGGCAGACAAAAGGGGATGGTGTGAGGGGAGGTGAAACAGTGGTGAAAGAGAGGCATTAGTTTGCCAAAAACCACTTTATATTGAAAGTAGTGGCATAAAATACAAGTTTAGTTTGCAAGCTTTATTGCAAACACTGAACATCACATACATTTTTGCACGGCCCATTAGATATGTTTTTCCTGTTTTTCCTAAACACGCTGCTGTGACTTACCAGAATGGTCCTGGTGGGTTTGTGATTGCTGTTACTCATGCGCCTGGATTTGGTCTGCTGCACTTCATGACGGTGGACCCAACCCTTCAACTCATGGGCCAACCTGCCAATCAACATATATTTACATTTTAGCTAGGATAAAAGCGATTTAGTGGTCTTATGTGAAAGGAGAAAAGTAGGGCATACACAAGAGTTCATAACTTACTCTAAGCACTTGGTCCTGTTAACAGGAGGCTGGCAGGGGGGAGGTGGTCTGAGGAAGATAGGATCCTTCACCACCATCAGGGCCTTATCCTCAGAGCTACAGCACAGAAGAAAAAGCAGACAGAGGGTGTTAAAAAGAAGAGAAAAGTGATGACTTTACAAGGCTGGTCAGATGCTCTCTAATAAATGTAAGAATTTCACAATAACAATCTGTTATAAATGTTTCGCCCATGTTGGGAATATGCTTTGAATGCAAACTGAGAGCCAACAAGGCTGCTTGCCCTCTGACGGAGGTGAAATATGCAGAGGGGATTGAGCAACAGGGAGAAAAAACGGCACCAAAAAAGAAACCAGCATAGCTTCAATGTGGTGACATTTATATCCCTGTTGAATTTCATTGGTTTCTAATGAGTTTTACTGATTCCAATTCTTGATACTTGACATGTGCAGAGGTGGCAGACCTTCAGTCGCTGAATGTATGCACGGAAACGCTGAGTGCAGAGATTCTGAAAGGATACGTCCACATGCTGCTATAAATCGCGCTCCGAATGATCACAAACATGTTGCAGAGAACTGAGCGTCACCACCCTGTAGGTCGCATCCAGTTTGATCATGGACAATGACAGGCGAAAACAACAGCACGGGTTGATACCATAAGGTGGGTATGTTACATATGTTATGGATTAGCAGCACACTGCATTGCATGACATGACTTTCCTCCTCAGACGTTACTGTGACTTTAATTACAACTGTTATACTTCAGTGAATGAATGATTATGTTGCTTGAGGTGATGATGTAGACTGTCCACAGTCAGTGCCCACCTGCAGGGGGCTTGTTATCAAAATGTCCACCACCGACGTAATACCTCCCCTGGGCCTCCCTGATCTGAGCCAACACATTGACTACGCCTGGCGTTCCCGTCTCTAAACGCTCTGGAAATGGTTGGCGAGACAACATGTCAGACCAGAGGCCTAATCATAACTCTAACTGAGGGGCCCGTATTAACCTTCCTGCACACACACTTTCCTGTTCAGTGGGACCCCAAGATTAGGTTGCATATCTCCCCCGTCATCCTCCTCTCCACTGCGTTTGGTGCTGTCACCCCTTTTGTAAAGGCTAATGTGTTCCTTCCTGCCTGCGCTGGTTTAATGCTGCCGGGTAACCTGACACTACAGCTGAATGGTTTGCATTAACATGTAACATACCCTACGCAGAGATCTGACAAAGCGCAGGCTGGCAATGCCATGCAGACATTAGATGCTCTGACCACCTTGCAAAACATCATTTTCAGGACATGGGGGTGCAGATAATGTACCAAACAAGAATGTTATTTATGCAATTTACAAATGAGACTGCTGGGCCTCTATTGCATTTAGAAAAGAAAGAAAAATATATAACCCCTTAGAAAAATAAACTGTTACTAGCAATATAAAGCTGAATGTCAAACAAGGCCTGACCCCAATTTCCCACCTTGTTACTCAAAGCACAACTGCTGGCCAACTAGCCAGGGGCCTGGAGGCATTTGAAAGGCAGGCGTTTGGACAGAGTTGGTAACCGGCTGGCGCACATGTTTACACGTGCCGTTATGAGGTATACTAGTTCAGACTGAGCCCAGGCACAGGTGCATCCTGGTCCGCTGACACAGTGTTGTGTTGTGAAAGGTGTCGGGAGTGGGGGCTTGAGCTCATTACCTGTCGGCAATCTCAGAGGGGCCACGGCGGAGGGGATCGGGGCCCATCACGGCCTCAGTTTCTGCCTCAGGGGAGAAATCCAACAGGTGTCTGCCGCTGTGCTGCGTGGAAAAAACGTCCTGCTTGGAGCCACCCTGAAACAGACTGAGGAAACAGGAGGCAGGTGAGGTAACATCAGGACACTTGGGACAGAAAAAAAAACAAAAAGAAGAACTGGGTACTGGACTGAAATGACCGCTGAATTCCATGTGGACCACATCCTGTGCACAGGAGGGTTCTTCATTTTTAGCCACAAGCAGAATCTGAACTCTGATCTAGACTGCATAACCCAAAGCACGCTGGGACACACACACACACACACACAAGCAAAAATACACACAGTTTCTTTCAACGGTATTACTGCACTGGGTGGCATTTTCATTTCAAAGGGATCGGACCTCAAAAGCGGGCATATTTTACATTCCAAAGGAGAGCCCTAACACAAAACACACAGATGTGAGCACAGGTACAGACACCCACAGACTTCAGCTACTGCGAATACCCCTCAAGTCGCAAAAGCAATCATTCACGGGTCCCAAGAAGCTTTTTCATGTTTAAGCTCTAGAGAACAACTGAAAGAACACATTCCCAGCACAGATTATTGAAGAAACAAGGCCGACAAGTAAATTCTCGCATCCTTGTGGAGAAAGTTATTCCCAGGAGAAAACAAACATTTTTACAACATGAGAACAGAGAATTCATCATTACAGTTGGTGGTGGACTGTAAGCTTGTGGAATTACACAATCTCTCCATCTGCTAGCTGGGTCGAATCAACGTTCTTTCCCCAGAGCAGGTTTACATAACTCATTCTTAATTTGTCACCACTGTTAATGTTACAAGCAGAGATCAGAATATGCCATAAACAAGTGTTTGATACTTCTTTTGTAGCTTGAAATTATTTTCTTTTTACATTTGTAAGTGGTAAATGTTTACTTTCCTCCCAACCCAGCAGGGCGTGTTGAGTCTTATTCAGCCATTAGTCACAACGTCCTATAAACTCTGGCAACAACAACAGAGGAATGAAACGTACAAAGAGCCAGTTGGCAGGGATGAACTATTAGTCAGTATTAGTACAGTATGAGCATTACTGGACTACATTATTCTGGATGTACCACAAGATCACTATAATGTTCAGGAGATTTTGCTCAAAGCTTTACAGAGAGACCATTGATTCAAGATTAACAAGTCTTAGCTGTTGTCAAAAAAGTAGTTTTTTTACTTTGTCAACTGTAATCTTTAGGCCAATGTGTTAATTAACTTTGTCAACTGAAACTCGGGTGAAGTAGGTTTGTGTGAACATGTTGCTTCAATGGGAAATGTTCCGCACTGTTTTCAATAAAAGTTTTTGCGTAATGCTTTACATGAGAGGCGCAATTCCCACAATGAGTCACGGGGCTTCCCATTTGTTTTCCTCCAGTAATCAAACTCGTGTGTATCCACAATATGTTGCAGTTAGCAGTAATCTTCCTGCATCTTGAGCTACAGCACCCGCCATCATCAGCACTCTTTTGTTTTGAACTGAATTTAAGACTTTCAGACACTAAATCAAATGGTTGTGTGGACAGTTAAAGACATACAGAGAGAGATCCCACAAATAATCACGTGTCATACGCTCACCTCATTGGTCCGACGTTAAGCACAAGGAACACCAACACTGCCATGAGACAGACAGCTCTCCTTTTGGGGGCCGTTGCATTTAGTACTGTGTTCTGCAGGAGAAGAAAGGCATCATGTTAAATTACAAACTACAAATCACAGATATGAGTCATGCATGAATGAACACTCTCATAAATTTCTGGCTGTGTGGAAATATTGGCAGAGCTGTGGCTTTTAGCCTCTCACCTCACTCAGCAGGCCCTCCAGCTGCCTCTTGAGGTTGCCATTCTCACACTTGAGCACCTCATTCTCAGACAATGCCACTTTCAGGCGAGCCTCCAGCGAGAGAAGATACTCTTTCTTCTTTTTCCGAGACAGAGATGCTGATTCGCGGTTCTTTATCATGCGCTGCTGCCTCTGGCACAGCTTCGACTGGAGCGAGAAGGCAACAAAGACAGAAACGCAAGACATAAGAATAACACTTTGACATAGGTTATTACTTACATCAAGCCATATATTTCACATTTGGATGTTTCCACTCGACACCTATCCACGCAGGAGGGGGGGGGGGTTATTGTGAGAATGCAATGAAATGCCTGTCTGAGCCATCTGTTGGGTTGTAGATCACAGACTCCTCTCGCTAGTGTGACATCAAGTTTATCTATGCTATCAAGGGCGTTTGGTTAAAAATGGCTTTTCATTCATATGAAATCTTTTTCTGCGAAACCCAAACAAGTGTCTAGGGGATAAGTACGAAAAACATTTATGAATGTGAAACAACATAGCACAGTCAATCTTAGAAAAGTATGTTTTAAATGCTGATCCATATTTACTGCTGTTTCCACACTAGAGCTCTAAAATCTGCTCTGTCCATTTTCTGCAACCACTCATTCACATTCAGGATGTATGTGGTACGTCGAACAACCCTGAGGAACTCCTTACAAGGGTAAATGTGAGTAGATAGGAGTCTGAAAAGGGGGACACTGACATGAGAGAGAAACCACCAGTAAAAAGACAGATGACACAGTGAGAAAGTAAACTGGGGAAGGGGACGCAGACATAAAAGCCAGGGTTCACTCTGTTATTCTCACTGTGGGCACACCTCGGCTGCTGCTGCTCCAGTTTACTACGGTGACAGAATAATAAATAAACATGTTCAAGATGTGTCGTGAGGTTAATGACACCTCTGCAACAAATCATAGCTTTAACATCACCCCAAAGAGCCCTTAAGTGCACATGATCAAGCTTCTGCTTGAAAATATTTACACTGACGTCCTCTGAGAGGTCCAGAGGTCTCTAGCAATACCTCTGTTCTATATGACAAGAAAGGTGCGTTTACGGAGTGTGTCACGCTTTGAGAAATGGGCTCACAGACACATAAACACAGAGGAACTATATATGTTATAGGTCAGCCATAGTCAGTCTCAACAACTGTAATTAGGGTCTTACACACTCAATAAATAAATTAATATTCAGCATCGTTCCATTTAGATTTAATTTTGTTTTTGCTTCAAGGCTGTATTATAAATTAAGACCTCTGAAAATGCAAGCAAACAAAAAAACAAATTAGTGAATAAATAAACAAGTAAGAGCAGTTTTACAGCTTGTTTCCAGAAAGAATAACTAACAGGATTCCTTCCACTCAAGGTCAGTGAGGTGAGAACTGAAATCAAAGTTTCGCACGCTTACACGAATAGCACATATCTTAACATGACCTATTGCAAATGAACACAACCCATGGCTGTGGCGATTATCCAAACACCGACATTGACCATCCAGTCCCCAGCTACCTCTCTACTGCCCTTCTCCAAACACAAACACCAGGGTAAGCTTCTAAGATCCTGGACCTAATAGCCCTGCTGGTGATTAAGTTATTTGGATCCCTGTATTTGTGTTCTGTCTCCTGAGAAACCCCTCTGTCTCCCAGCCCAGATCTGGGAGCCGTGCCACTAGCCCGAGCCTGGGAACACTGCAACTAAGCAGTTACCAGGGAGTGGAGAGCAGGGGGAACTTCACATCGCCACCAAAATGAGGCTAAGGAGGAAAATGTGGGCCAGGGGGGCAAAAAAATGGCAAGAGTGGCATTTCTCTATGAACGTGTTGGTGGGAAAAGTCAATGAGAAAAAAAAAAAAAGAACTGCACAGTGGCCAGCTGCGTGTTGCAGGGTGCTGCTGAAAGGGAGAATACCTGCTCAACAACTCTTCAAGGGATGAATACAGGTGAAGAGAGAGAAAAAACAAGAGTTGACAAGCCAACCGATCCCAGCATGCCTAACTGTCACACTGCTGTTGAGTGTCTACTCTTTCCATTAAGCATCCAAAGGGTTACTCCAGGAGGAAGTGTGTGATGAACTATTAACCTATCCAAACAGGAGGGGAGTTTAACAAGTTCGGGTGAAAACGTGTCCTGATTTTACTGGAGGTCATAAACACCTACAACTGTGGCATGCGTTCCACAGGTGACATAACTGTCGACCTGTTTATGGAGAAACTGTTTTTCTTTTTTTTAAGGATGTAACGGATCACAAAATTCACACTTCCGTAAGATGCATTACAGCGGGGTCTCCTTTGTAATGAAACAATGGAGTTGTGTGTGATGTATTTACAGTAGTTATCCTGCTGCATACTATTACACAAAAGCAACTTTTACACATTATTCAAAAACAAGCTGGACGTTTCAACACATCATATGGTGAATACACTCCCTGTGAAACAAAATACAAAACAGTGAGTCAGCAGAGAAGAATCCTGATGTCACGTTTCAGAGTGCTGTAATGGTTTTAATCAAATTCCCTTAAAGCTATGCTGGAATTTTCTTTTGTCTTTAAAATTTGCAAACTGAACACTGATGCAAAGGACAATTAAAGTCATAAAAGCATCATCTTCTGTGTTGGAGGGATGAGACCCCTTTCCCTCCAGCATCACACCATGCTTTCTTGGGGTCCCCTCCTGTAAATCCTCCAATCCTACTGATGGGAGGATTTGTTGAGGCCTGCAATTCCAGGACTGTTTTTCAGTCTAGAAAACACACACACACAACACACACACACACACACAAAACAACACAAAACACACAACACACACACACAAAACAACACAAAACACACAACACACACACACACACACACACACACACACACACACACACACACACACACACAGCTAAATCCCCGGCTGTCTAGGAGCTCATTACATTACAGTGACCCAATCCCTGATGGCTGTTTACAGCTGTCGCAAATGCTTCGTCCTGCACAACACCTGTCTGAAGCATGTAATCGTTTAACACCCAGGCTTATATATATATAAGGCCAACTATAACCCAAAATAAAGCACTGTCAACAACATGAGCAGTGACACACACAGACGTACTGTAGATACAACATGTAGTAACACCTGGCACAAGTATACCATCTTTAACAGGCCTTTTACACATCCCCCCCAGCACACTGAGTCCACCGCTGTGCTGCAGCCAAACCACAGTGAGGTTATAAAGTGAACGCAGCTGCAGCGGGTTCGAACACAAGCACACTCACACAGCGTGACACGGCTCAAGAGCTTCTCGGTGGGCCACAGAAACAACTCTCAAGTCCATTTAAAGGGTTCGACACAACCTCACACACTTTAATACACTCGGAGTTTTGCTGTTACTGTGCAGCCTTACCTGGTCTGATATGACCAGTAGCTTGTAGTGGCTAATGTTAGCTAATGTTAGCAAACTTACATACATAGCATCCCTATAAATCATTACATAGCTGATTCGACAAACACAGAGACTCAGCAACATAAATATATTTTTCCTACCTTCACTAAAACATCTTTAAAAAAACTTCCACAACTAAGACGTTAATGGGAGGTCTCAGCTCCAAAAACCCACTTTTATTTTCCCCCTTACAATTAATGTGTACAGTCCCTCCCCTTTAATCACCTATTGTAAACTTTATTGACTTGGTTAGCTTTACAAATGGTCGAGAGGCATGTTTGTTCTGGCCTCTGGGCTTTGGAATTCCTCGACATTGTTCTCAAGGTCTGGCACAAAAAGCGCTTCTCCCGACTCAATTATACCCGTGATAATTGGACAAGTTCCTCTCAGGCCTTTTTAAGGGGCCGACTATTTTTACAGCCAGAGGTCAACCGTTAACATTCATAAAACAACAACCACTTGTGAAATTGCAGTCGAGGTTAATTATTAAAAAAAGCCTGATGGAAAACATCGTTAATGTCAAGATTAATAGAGCTGACTGGTAAAATAGAAAATTGTGACATTAGGTTATGACTAATGTTTTTCACATTGCACGGATAATGCATCAGGGTGATTATTCCTTTAAGATGATAATAGCTGAAAATTACATCCATTTTCTGTGGTCGTCACAGTGTCACCACAGAAATCACTGCATATGATTTAGGGGACATTCCACAAATGTGACACATATGGTTCTTCCTAAGCAAAAAAAAGTTACCCTTATGAGGAAAACCGTGAATGTGGAGGTCGTGCTCACAAAAAAAAAAAGAACAAGACAAACAGAAGAGAAGTCGGAGTGAGAACATGTTTCTCAGCTCACTAAAAAAGGTCAGACATGAGCGAGCCAGAACTGGGGACTGAAACAACACTGAAGCTGCTGAAAGTCACGACATCTCTCTGACTGTGAAATGGAGGCTGGCAATTCAGACTAGCAGAAGAAGCATTCGCAGTTAATTCAAGCAACAATGAGAAGAGAATCAGAAACACGACAGGCCGACAAACTAGCCCCAAGTCTCTCCCACCCAAAATAAGACCAGCATGCACAAAAGATGGGGAGCTTATATTGAGAGACCGCAAGCTTGCACAATAAACAAAACGTACTATAATTGAGTTTGCTTTTTTTAACTTTTAGATCTTTGGGGCAGTCCCTGCTGCACTTAATGGTACCTTTTAAGATTCCCTGAAAGCTCTACTATCCTGTGCTGCCATTATACAGACCGAAGACAAATGAGTGTGTGAGGGAGAAATACTGAAGATCAGGGTTCACTTTGCATGTTTATGTGTGTGTGTGTGTCTTCTGTTCGCTGCAGCTGTCCTGACATCACCCCTAAATGCAACACATGGCAGGATCCACCCTCTGTCATCCACGTGGAGAGTAATGTCCTTCTATGACACCGTTCGCACTGCCTGAACTACAATTACATAACGTACATCTTTCCAATAAAGCCCCAAGCAGAGGCCAATGAGGATCATCTGTGGATTGTTTGTGGCTCCATGAAAGCTCTCACCACCATCAAAGAGTTACAAATTAATCAATTCACAAAAAAACATCTGTTTGCATGTTTAAAACATGGCATCACCTACTCTGATCTGGTTGCTGTATCGTTTTCTTACTCTCACTAAGTTAAACAGTTAGTATCTTTCATTATGAAGTGAAAATCGTTTAATTTGATCTCAGAGAGTTTGGCCTCAAATCAAGAAACGTTCCTGTTATTCATTCACTTAAAAAGAGAGGTCATTAGCATCTTTATAGACTGACATGGTCCATGCAATGTAATAACATTTCCTTCAGTGTGGAAAAATACATTCACCATCATAAATTAAAAAAGGGGCATAGACTTTTTCCTTCGACACTTTATTTTCATATTTTACGCAGAAATTAAAGTTAATGGTTTGTGAAATTAAAATAAATACTAAAATAGGGTAAGATGAGTTTATGTTGGACAGGATCCCGTCTGAGTGTGAACATGGTAACCACAACATCATAGTTACCTAATGGACAAGAGCATGCACGCCCATGCGGCTACTCATAAGCATGCAGCTGCATGCAAGTGCACACGGGCAAGTCCTCGCATGTCCAAACACACAAACACAACTCTTGAAGGTCCTATTTAGTCCTATGAAGAGGCCTCGTGTAATAACTTGCTTGGACATATTCTTAGTTAGGCAGCAAATTAAACAGTATGACCTTCAGACGAGCTTGGGAGCAAAAATGTCAACAGATGAGAGAGAAAGATAGACGGCGAGAGAGATACAAATCAGTGTGGTATTAATTTGAGACATGTGTGCACAGACAACATGTTTGACAAGGATGTCGAAGATTTTGTGTTTGACATTTTGTTTGCACAATCAGACGTCCATTTAGACGTATAGAGTTTGGGAATATGACACAACTTAACTTCATGTATGTACCTGTATTTACTGACTTGATTTCTCTGTAAACAACCTCCCATCTGTTAAACGTGTAACCAGAGAAAAACAG
Source organism: Enoplosus armatus (assembly GCF_043641665.1). Lineage (NCBI taxonomy): Eukaryota > Metazoa > Chordata > Actinopteri > Centrarchiformes > Enoplosidae > Enoplosus > Enoplosus armatus. Next base: position 12,351,861 of record NC_092186.1, read on the forward strand.
GTGGGGGTCCCCTCGAGACCACGTTGGGTGTAACCAATCAAGGCAAACTGAGTGGCTTGAAAGCTATAATGACACACACGCAATAAGTAATCACATAGAAAGTTGGAGGGGGCGGATTGTAGGTTTTGTACAGACTTAAATGAGCCATGCTTGTGAAAATGGAGTAGCATTAGTACCCGCTGCATTCTACATTCAATCCAAAATTTTGACTGGTCAACTTCAACTAATCAACAAAATGAAAAAAAATTTTTTTTTATTATTTAATCCCCTTTGTAATGTTTCAGCAGCAGTAGCACTAATCTGTGCTCTTCCTCATCTACACTCCTCTGCCTTAATATCTCAAAGCAGTTCAACAATGTAACAGGTAGGAAGACTATAAGTGATTAAGAGTGTAGACGGGACTCACATCATCGTCTGACGAAGGGCTTCGAAGTGTGACAGGGACCAACGGAGGAGCAGCGACTGGGACGGGTCTGTCCTGTCTGAGCGTTGGCATGGCGACCACATTGCCGTTGACGGCCTGTGGTGTCTGGATCCGTAGCACCTGGCTTGGCTGAGACAGCACTATGGGACGTCCTGAGAAAGAGACACAACACATGCACACATTTTACAAATTACAGGCCTTAGCTATAATAATATTTTTACTGTATGATTAACGTTGATTAACGCTGGCTCTGATTATGTGTGTCTGTTAGTTTGTGTTTGTGTTCTTATCCCACATTTGTCTTGTCATCTATAACAAAAACAACACAAGATGGAAGCCGCATCAGTCTGCTCCTGCTGCAGATGGTACAGTCCAGCACCTTGAACCCCCCTCATCTCTGGTGACCTACATTAACCCCTCGTCTTTAACGGCACTCTCTGTGTTTAAAGTACAGGTGGAAAAGATGTTTACTATCTCGACCTGTGGTCTTAAACTTCCACATTCCAAACCGAGAGGTGTGTGAGTTTTATGTGCATGAACACACATAAACATGCACGTGTGCCCACATTCAAAATGGATTATGGCCTGAAAGAAGAACACAAGCGAAACCTCAAACATGATATTGTCCAAGTTTATAAATGTCCTGTTAATGTAGGAGCCTCCCAGAGCGTAGCCCACCCTTCCCAGTAAGACTGTGCCAGGAACCATTCCTCAAACTGACCCAGCAACCTTCACCTCTAATACTAAACAACTTGTCAGTGCTAATCGTGTGGAAGTGTTAGCCAGTCCTGCTAATGAATGTGTGTGGTGCCAAAGCTGTGCCTTGAGCCCAAGCTCACCATCTGTGAGAACAATTCATGAGAATGAAAGTCAAAAGAAATTAAAAGTCTTGGGAACACCAGTTAGCCTGTTTGTTCTTTGGAAACACATGACAGTTCAGACTCTATAAAATGTATAAAACTCATCAGTAAATATCTCAGATTTCTTTCTTCCATCGGCTTGATGCTTAGGGCTCACTCTTCAGCTGCGAATACTGCAGCGATCTTAAACCACAGACTCATAACACTGAACAGGCTTGACTTGACTTCCATCAGGGGTCCTAAACTTGGATGTCTTGGCTCATCAGCCATCTGCCATCTTGGCCATTACCAGGCAGACAGGACAGCCAAGCTCAAATTCAAGTTAAGAGAGGTCAGATACTCCACCCACTTGGGTCCCAGGCAATGACATAAGTATTTACATTGGCCCAGGTGCTGCTGATGTAACACAGAGATGACCAGATTGGTAAACCAGGCAGGCTAAACCACAAAACAACACAATAATGACTGAAACGCACAAAACACACGCAGCAGCCCATAAATAGAGTTATTTCTGATTCTGATTAAACAAACTTTCTTGATTGTATATTCATGATGGCTGATTCCCAACGTTGTTTTTTTCTCAAATGTAGCCCAAACTCTGACATAATTTGGAGGCAAAAAGGAAACAACTAACATCTAAATGTGTGGTTTACTTATTATTATTTGACCATCAGGCAGATAAGCACGGGACAGCGAGGACCGAAGATCATTTATGAGCAAAAAATAAGGTTAGAGCACCATCTGCTGGCCAAGACACAGCTTTTTATTTATTGTCCAAGTAAGAACGACAACCAAATTAATCGGAAACGACAAACATTACTAATATCATGTCATCTCTAAATGAAAATGAATTACTAAATACTGAGCAAAGAACAGCACACTGCTTGCTTACACTTCCAGTGCACTGGTCTGATGCAATACAGTGTGATGTGAGGCAACGTGTCTCAATGTGTTGCAGTGTGAGCTCTGACCTGGAGGGGGCGCTGGTTGGATGTTGACTGGAGCTGGTTTGACCACAGGCAGCACTGTGGTCTGCAGGGGCTGGATGATGATTGTCTTGGCCTGCAGGGGAGCTGCTGCATGAGCCAAGGGCACAGCTGTAATCAGCGGTTTCGGCTGGATGGAAACCTTCGGGCCGATCTGAATCGGCCTCTTGATTGGCTGAGCTTGTTTGGCTGGTGTGTGTGTGTGTGTGTGTGTCAGGGGATTGGGGGTGGAAAGAGTGAGATAAGAAAACAGGAAAGTGAGGAAATTTGCATTTACAGTTACAGGGTATTTTTAAGAAGCTGATTTTTTTTTATCTACAAATTGTTCTTCACGTCTTTTCTAATGAGAGGCCACTTCTGTCTCTCTTTGTTTGGTTGATCACATCCCACAATTCTGCAAACCCAGAGTGTGGTGCAGAATTTCCCCTGGTTTTTGGACAAAGCGTACAAATATAGATGACAGCTGAACGACCAGATGTGCAGTCGTGGAGGCTGCCTCACCTCTTGTGGTCTGGCTAGTCCTCTTTGGAGCTTTCTTTGCTGGGGGAGAGGTTACAGAATAGCCACTGGACTCCGAGCAGACTGAAACGGGAGAGAGCTGCGACAGTGGCGACAGGGCCTCATCCTGGATGGGGAAGCAGAGAAGACTTGTGTCTACTAGACGCTGGCCCTCTTTTTTTCTAGACATCAGCAGTAATCAAAAGCATGGCTGTGGTTCAGTGACTGCTGAGATGACACAGTACTAAGCTGTGTCTTGGTTGCACAACAGCCTGTCATTGTCATCCAAACAGGCTACTAATGAACACATTATATGAGAGCACCTTTACAATCATGATGCTTGCCTGCAATTGTATTAGTCATCAACAAACGTCACAAGAAAGTAGACAACAATGTCCGATGAAACATGATTGGTGTCCTGTTTAGCAAAGATAAGAATGTCAGTTTTCCCCTCATTCTCTATGTATTACAGTATATGTACAGTACTTGCTATGCAGTGAGGGACACCAGATAAAATATGTGTCCATTGACAAGTGTCCTTGTCAATGTTCAAAGATTCTAGTAGACGAATGTGTCCTTGGATTCAGTCAGGGTGATTCAGTTAGCAGACAAATGTGTGCAGGTGGTGTTGGGGCCAGACGAAGATGTAACCCTTGTCCTTGTTTTGACACACTGCGAAAACATCTGCCTGCTAAATTATGCTAATGCAGCTGAAGTTGTCAGCGCCTTTTATTTAACGAGGGGGTGGGGCACTGCTCAGGCTGGCAGCAAATTATTAGTGTGACAAGGTGTTTAAGGCGTTTGTTAATAAGCGTCTCCGGTGTGTACGTGTGTGTCGCTATTCAAAAGCAAAGAGCAGCTGTCAATGTTTGGACACCATCTGGATGAAAACTGAGCACCAAGGAGGGGGCACATGCAAATACTCGCAACCAATAGCAATGGTAAAATTTGCATTGGAAATACAAGTCAAATGCAGAAAACTGAGAAGGACAAAGAGTTGAAAACGGTGACTTACTTGAAAGGAGTATGGGGACAGGGCTTCCACAGAGGCAGGAGAGGGGACAGAGCTCAGAGTGTGGGCAGGTGACAGAGAGTCCATGCTCACCTCACCATCTGGATACACAAGGACAAAGACACAGAAAAATGTGTCATATATGTAGGCTTATCAGCATATGCCGATGTGATTTACTGTACCAGTGCCCTTTCTATATCCTTTATTCATTTAGCATAAAGCACTGCGTTCCATAAATACACACATAATTAATACGCTACTCCTGCTGTCTTTGCAAACCAATCATAAAGCAGCCATGCAAACTTTAAATGAACATACGCAAATCATCCAAGTTATATTTGATCATAATTTCCCACATTTTTTAAGAAACATAGAACCAGCAGTAAACATTCTGAAAGGTTAAGAAAATAATTATAATCTTTGGTTAAGTTATTTTCATTTTCTCAACATTGTGTCATGCAGCAAAACAACAACAGTGTACCTGAAAATATTCTGTCAAATTGCAAAAGCACATCACATGGGTTACATCATATTAATGAAATGTGACAGATGTCAACATGGGGTGCTGTACCTGTGCAGGTGCTGCTTGTGTCCACTTCATTCCATGGCAGTATGTCGATGTCAAAGTCCAGGTCTGGACCCTGATTGGCCTGAGAAACCAAACATAGAGCTATTAAACAATGGACTTCATCAGAATGCAGATTGGAAACAAAGGTCATGTCTGATCAACAGTCTAAGCAATGTGAATATAATTGCTTTATTATTTCTTTCTGAGCCATGCATTTCTGCCAAGTGTGGAACAGTTGTTATGTGATGTACAGAAGAAGACGGAGAACTTCAAATGTTTAAGAGGAAATCAATAAAACTCTTGTAAAAAAAACCTGTTATTGCCTACAGTATGGCTGACACCTACACAATGTATGAGAGGTGCTGCTGTTCCTGTATCATGTGTCCTTACATAACATGCTGTGCTACCATGTGAGTGAATGATGCACCTGCACCACTGTTAACAAGCACATTTCTTGCTTCTCAAGATTCCCGCTGCACACTTTTCATGTAAGACTTCCAGTTTCAGTTGACAAATTTTACTATTTGCATACTTGGAGAAGGAGTGACTCACATAGCCAGCATTCTGCAGGGCCTCAAGCAGCTCATCTGCATTTCCCAGGTTGTCCAGCTCATCAAACAGGCTAATGTCTGTGAAACAACATGCATACATCATGTCATCAACATCAAGACAAACTGCTTTCAGCCCATTGCACAGTTTAATAAGTAAGAGACTAATCATGCCTATGGACATTAAAATAATACATGGAACTACACCATTGAAACACTTCATATTACTTCATATATTCCAGCAGCAAGCAGTCATATATAGCCTTTAATACAATTTTATTTCAGATATGAACTGGCAAATAAGAAAAGCTATGGTAAACCAATGCATTGTAACTTGATAGTTGTGTAACTGCAGGCTGTTGATGAATTTTATTAGTTTAGTTTCTGTCATAATACAACATACACATAAAACACAATTATAGACAATGCACACCAACACTAACTACTAATAAGACAACACACACATATTTAATACTGAGTAACACAGGGATTCACAAACACACAGTTTATGCACCGTGCTGTATGTGAAGTGTTGTGTCTGTATCAGACAAAAGCACTGTGTGTAGAAAGGGTAATGTCTGAGGGTTATTATTCACATTACACCCAAGCTCTGCAGGTTACATCATCTATAGCTAGCTAATGCTAACTGTATTAGCTTGAAGCATATCCACATCAATCTCAGACAGAAGCTAACGAGCGTCTTCGAAACGTCACAAGTGGTGTTTTAGGGGCACCTTTATTTGTTATATCTGTTTCCTCAAGTGGTAGCTAGGTGTAGCTACCTCTGCTTCCCTGTGTGGGACTTTCTAGAAAGTGTAACGTTAGTTAACCGACGCTTACCCCACTCTCCTCCCTGGTCGATGGAGATGATGCCAGTCTCACTGTCCATAGCAGGATATTGTTGATAATTTTCGAAGTCTAACGTTAAGTCGGATGACATCCTCTTTTGAATTCATTAGTAAATAGTCTCAGACGAACACGTTGCGATCAAGCAATGCCTCATAGGACAGTTAATGTTTCAGCTGTTTGGTAGGAAACTTCCCGTTTGACGCGTAGATACACGTCTGACTTTACCATAAATCTACGGGTGCCACCGAGGGACTAATGTGTAAAACAGAAAACGCAGGGCTGCTGTGGGAAATGTAGCGTGAGCTGGTGCTGCCTAACCAGGCCACAAGGCGGCAGCATAGTACTGCAGCTCTGCAGCATGCTGAGACGGTGTGTCTGTGAGCTCCATGAGGTTGACCTCTCTGTTGAAAGAGTTCATGACATAAACGAGAAGAAGGACTTGATTTATGCCGGGTAACTTAATAAGACTGATGTGGTTTAATATTGAAATTCTAATTCAGGGACATAAATTGCATAATCCCCACATTTTCGAAATGCTGACAGTCCAAGCCTTTTCTGAATCTGTTTCAGAATCAGAATCAGCTTTATTGGCCGAGTAGGCCATGTGTACACATACCATGTACTTAAAAACACTGCTCCAAGAACAATTTATAGGAGGATAGAAATATACGTACAGCAACAAAAACAACAAAGCTGAACAAAGATAGGTAAAAATAAATGGAGAACTATTATTAACTATTACAAACAAGTAGGTGAAAAAATAGGTGTGTATATATATATGTATATAAGAATGTCTACATATATGTCATACTGCTATTATAAAAACATGATATGTAGGTGTTATTTTGAGTATCTTATAAGATGCTCAAAATAACACTAAAACAGTGGATGTTTTAGACTAAATGAAAACTTCAACTCATCTTGTTCAAGAACAATTCTAGTAATGTGTGACATTACTAGAATTGTGAACTAAAGCCACTCCATCCACTGATAGTGACTGTGATTGAAAACCTTGAGGATTGTTGCCAAAATTCAAACACATCTTTGAGACAAACATGTCTTGACCATCAATAAGTGACACAATTGGCATTCATCATAATACAGTCTTTTGTGGAGTACACCACAGTGATTCAATACAGGTGACTGAAGCTCTGTGTGTATTCTTATCATTCATCCAGTTACAACGTCAGGTCGAAATGAAGCTTCCCACTGGACTGTCGTGGTAGAGATTTCAACACCCACTCGAGGGGCTTCATCAGTTCTTCTGGCTGGTTTGGGGGCCCAGACATTTAAACCTCTTTAGGTCATTCACACCCTGATGTCACATGTCATTAAGGCCACATGACAGTCGTGTGAGAACTGTCATAAATAAATAAATCAACTTCTACGTATTTCTAAAATAGCCTTCTTAAAAAGCTACATTTTCCCATTACATAGACTGATTGGTGTGGTAGTAGTTCTGATGTTAGTCTGTCTGATAGTTTCGCTGTCTGCTGTCCTTTCAGTGCCACAGTCGTTGAGGTGCTAAAAGGACAGATGGTTCTGAGGACAGTGACGGCCGTAACGGATGGACGGACGGATGGATGCTTCCATAATGCTCATGTGTGGCTGACGTGTCAATTCTGGTGTGAATTGTACTTTAGTGTCACGACAGGGAGTGCAAGCATCTGGCTTTGAACCCCTTTAAGCCTATATAGAGCCTGTTTAAGGACAAAGCCTGTGTGAAATAGAAGTATGGTTATCCATCATGACCCTAATTCTATGAGTAAGTAAGTTGGTAAAATACATTTATGTAACACTATTACATAGTGTTTCATTGTTTCACTGTTTCACTTACCTGAAACGTAGGGATATATTGTTTTGTTTATTATATTTGGTGTATTTTATTCTTTAGTATTCTGTTCTATTCTAGTTTTTAACTATTTATTAGTTGCTTTCTGGCACTAGGCACAAATCAATTTCCCTACATGTTGCACTATGTATGATTGTGTATGTGACAAAAAAGTAACTTGATTTGATTTGACAGCTAACAGTAATACATGGACACAAATCAGAGAATCTAAAATGATTCTTTTTGGAAAATGCATGTGAAAACAGTATAGTGTCTTCTGTGGAAGAGCTTTGTCAAGTCTGAAAAAAATAACTCAAAATGGTAATAGAAATCCTGTATTACACATGTAGTTTGAAAGACATGGGTGTTTATCAGGCAAGAAGGGTCTATTTAAAGACACTATAAAGTTGCATTATGGGAAGTGTAGGATCCAGGGTTTTTTTGAAATGTAGAAGTTAGGATATCTTGGCCTTTTGACCATTCATTTTAAAATCTGTCTCCAGGGCATTACTGAATTGCTGGAGTGTCCTTTGAATTCAGGCTACTAACAGTCATCAAAACAGCCAATAAAAAGACACGAGGCAGTAAAAATAAAATAAAAATAAAAATATATATTGGTGTTTGGTGACCCTGTCTTGATTGGCTGAATCAGCATATGAATCATTTGAATCAGTGCATGCAAATGTCAATGCACCTTTAATTTGATCTAGTTCTTTGAGTGCCTGTTCTCATGGAACAAAATGTTTTCGAACTGCTGCAGCTGACGCTCACACATACAGTATATGTACATGGAAAACACAGACATGACATGACACATTTGGACAAAAGCTACGTCAGCTTCATGTTGCGTGTGTTCCAAAGAGCGTCTTCCTATCTGATCAACCAGTAAACAGGGTTCATGTCATCAGAAAGCTCTGTTACAGAATAAACCTTTGTTTGTGATTTTTAAATGGCACGGGCACAGTAGTAAGTGACATTGTGTGCTAAAAATCGGTAGCTCGGCCTAATCCCTCGGGCATTTCAGGTCGTAGCAAGATTAACCTGAGGTGGTCTGGTTGATTCCCTGCTGGACTGGTTCAGCTCCATTCTGAAAGAACAAGGCCCTAGTCTGTCTTAACTTATTAAAGCAAGGTAAAGACAAACATTGAGGTCAACCATCTGTGTGGAGTTCGCACCTATAACATTAAATCGAATCAACTAATGTAAGCAGTCTTTTTTCACGAATCACTGGTAAGTTCAGTACATTGTTTATATGCTCTGCTAAGGTGACCATGCACCTTGTTGCAATGCAAAGGTTGCCGTGTACCTCAAAGTCAAATGTCAAACGCTCTTCACAGATCTTAAACGTATAAGCCATGTGTCTGCCTGCATCACATGTTCTGATGGTGATGATAATGCAGCCGTGTCTGATTGGAGTGGTGTGGTAATGGCTTTAGTGTGTGGGCAGTTCAGGGCTCATCATATTGATTGTGTGTAAAGCCCCTCAGACCCAGACACGGACAGCAGATTAACAGGTTAACCTGATAATGTTGGCAGGGCTTTGGTGACATTGCTGTTGCTGTTGAAGCTGCTACAATATGTCTCATCTTTTGTCTCAAGTTTGACATCCATTTTGATGGTTTGTCAAAATATTTTCAATATCAGAACATTTAGATCATAATTTAGATCAACTTCTCATTTGTGTTTGTCTCACCCTGGAATAAAAATCCTAGAGTAACGAAGCAGACTTAATGTTATCAGAGCATGACACTACACCTCAAGATTGTTAATGTTTCAGTATTTCTAGATTATTATTCGAGTCAAAGAATTGTACCATTTAACAGAGTTAATTTAAACCAGATTATGTTGTTACAATAAACAAAATACCAGGCAATATCTAGTTTCATATCATCATATCTGTATATTGCCTAGCTCTACATACTCACAAGATGTTTTTTCATTGATCAACCATCAGATCACAAAGAACAAAGCAAGATCACCCAATTTAAGCATTTAAACAGAGTTTGGGTGTCATGATGGCTGAAGATTATTAAACTTTACCTGCACATTAGAGGCTGGTGCAAAAACTAAAAGTTACATTTGGAACTGGTTTGCAGGATATAGAGCAGCCAACCACAATAACTTAAAACTACATTTTCAACAACACTAATGAGTAACAATCACGTCATGGTTACACTAAACTCAGTGATCATGCATCACATTAATGACCATTTCTGTGATGATTTTATTTCTTAGAAAGTTTGTTGTGTTTTGATTCTTGGCCTCTTTGAAGAGAAAGGGTGAACTAACAGACCTCAAACAAAGAAACTGCTGTTATAGACAATGACCAAAGACAAAAAGCCCCATGCTAGTGATAAGACAATGTGAACCTAATTAGGCAGAAAAGAGGAGAAACAAAAGATAGATGGTATTATTTATGTGACACATGGCTTGTAATTAGTATTTACCACCAAACAAATTCATGTAAATTCGGCAGAGGCCTGTTAGTGTGTCAGTTTAAGACACTTAAGTGGACCGTCTGTTTTCAATCAGGCGCTCCATATCTTCAAGATATTTTTTCTCTGCAGAGGAACTAAAACAGAGTTCATCCATCACTGTAGATGTTGAAATAATGTCTGGATACTTTTTTTTATTTTTGTGCAATTGCAATGTTTTTAAGAAATGCTTAAAATAGTTGACATTCATTAACTACTTTCCTCCCATGTAACAACGCAAGGCCGAAGAATTTGCTGGTGAACCGCTAACTGAGCAGTGAAAAGGAGCGAGAGAGGTGGAGGACGAGCTTCTTCTAAGCAAAGAGAAACCCCTTTGCAAAAGGGAGTTCGAGCTACATTTCATCTTTTGTGTCCCAGATTGATGACCTATGAGATGGATGATGTTCTGTAGTGCTGTGTGGCATTGTCTTATCCTGGCCGACACAAAGAGGGAGAACACTTATCATCTCAGGCTTATGTATGGAGCAGGGGGCAGGGTTGTCAGAATGGTGAAGAGGGTCCAGGAGAGTGGGGGGTGGCGGGGGTCCCCCACGATAAAGCGTGATGGAGATGGACTAATGACAGCAGAGGCAGATGGAGAGAGCCATCTCCCATGACGACGCAGCCAGAACCTCCATCCTGAAGCCAGAGAAGGACGGATACAGAAAGGGAAGAAGAGGAATAGAGGAAGGGGGCCAAAAAGAGAGAGAGTGAAAAAAAGTTTTTGGTATGTGTGTGTGTTTGGATGCATGTGTGTGTTGTGCTCTTTGTATGAAAGCATGTGTTTTAAGGTGACATTAAACAGGCGGTTCGTTGCTCAGGTTTGTGTTGGCCTTTTAGCTGAACTGAGACTTGCTAGCAGGTGGCCCAGGTTTGTTGAGCTTGGTTTAGGATTAGGCTTTAGGACATTGTTTGGTGGGAATGGTGGTGTGAATACAAAGGGATTAGTGCAAAGGGTTGCTTCATTGACTGTGAGTTTGTATGTATGTGTGTGTGTGTGTGTGTGTGTGTAGGGGAGGGGAGGGGAGCATCTGAAGTTGATGGATGGATTGGATAGCCACCAAAATAAAACATTTAGCTCTAATTAGGCAAAAACAAAAGAAAATGAAATAAAAGTAAAAATATCAAAACAATATGATAAAAAATAGCAGCAAATATTCCTGATATCTGACTTTATTTTCAGAGAGGACTAAAGAAAAATTAACTGTCAAAATTTAAATTAAAAAATTTCAAATAGCCACCATTCATGAAAAGATGGAAAACACACACGTTTCCCCAGTTCCCACGTTCCTCTCCTGATGCACTGGAGAGGGAAAGAAAAAAGGCTTCCAAAATCATCTCAATGCCTTGAACCATGTGCCACCATTAGGGACTCACAAAGAGAGATCTGACAAATGGCCATTTTAATGTCCCTCTTTGACTTTAATGAATTTATACGTTATCTGGCCCTAATGGAGGCTGCGGTGGAGGGGCTGGCGCGAGGCCATAACAAATGAAAAGCTCTGATTAGTGTAGAATGAGCTGAGAAAAAAATGCCATTCATCTTGGTTAGCATCCTCCTGTGCTCTTTTATGGGTCGCTGTTACAAGGACGGTGGAGCCGGGGGTGCTTGTCCCATTAGCGGGGCAGCCCAATGGCCCGCTGAGTGGTCAGCGGCCCCGGCGTTGACGGAGCGTCTGCCCGCTCCGCAGTTCAAGACTGTGAATGCCTCAGTGCGGCTTGACTCCTGAATAACCTTCTGAGGTACCGGGAGCCTCACCCCTACATGACCCCGCACTCTGAAGAGGGGTGTGGGGGGACTCCGGGGGGTACCCAGACCAGGACTCACGCTAGCAATAGGTAAACACTGGGAGAGATCCCCTCAGAGAAAGACGGCAGGAGATTAAAAACACTGTTTTACATTTGAAACTTTAAACATAAAGTCATAGATTCAATAGACTTGAAGCAATGCTCAATTAGATATTTAATTAGAGTCAATAACGAAGATTAACAAGCGTGATTAGGGAGCTGAGAGGCAGATTGTTTTGATTAAGTTAAAATACAAGAGATTTAAAATAAATGTAAATATTGTGGTAGACATTAAAAGTAGGTCATCACAACCCGTGGCTGGTGTGTATGCTGCTGTATAGACTGCCGAAATAAACAACAGAAAATTGCTATCCTTATGGCGTTTCATATTATCTTAATTGGTCATATGCTATCATATCTCCTGGTATTACTAAGATGTTTACATATCCTTATTAGACCGACTAGCTGCTGCTGCTTTTAGTACTGAGAGATTTTTCAGATTGTGTAGAAAGGCAGTTGGGGGGGGGGGCTGTATTGAAAAGCACCACCGTCTTTTTCTTGTCTTTTTGTCGTGATTACGGAAAGTAACATTTTACTGTGAAAATATTGCAACACAGAGTCACTGCAGGAGAGATGTTTCGTCACGATCGTGTCGGGGCTTGATATCGACCACTGTTGTCATTGGGAGAAGCCCTATTTTGCCGCCCCCCCCTCGCTGGGCCCCCGTGTAGAGCCGCCTTGCAGAGTTGAGTCGGGCAGGGAGAGGAATGCGCTGGGATGCGGAGCAGCACCGACTGTAGGAAATCGACGCAACAACTCGCACAGTATGGACAGTAATGATCCGTATTTACACCTCAGTAAGTACGCCTCACCGGTTTGTTTAGAGCCCCGTCTGCCTGTTGTGTTCCTCGCGGAGCTGCTGCTTTTTGTTTGGACTTAGAGGAGAGTGCGTTTGTTTCATGGCGTCTTCTCTCCAGCCTGCGAGCCGTGCGCGAAAGCGTCCGCGTACTTTAATCATCGACTTCTGCCTGTGAATCCGGTTGTTACGCTTGTTCTCTTCGTTAATAACCGTTTCGCTAACGTGCCAATTGAAACGAAAGCTGCGGCCAACGCAAAAGTCAGGTGATCGTGGTTGTGCCGGTCAGGCAAGGTCAGAGGTTGGCACTTTAATTGCGCTTATGTAATTTATGGCGCTTGTCGCGCGTCTCTTGCTAAACTGTCTGAGACAGAACCGCAATTTATTGGTCTGGGATGGCCGTCAGATCCCGAGAGAAATGCATGAAACAGCCTTGAGGAATGGCGGATTTCTACTGATAAACAAACTTGCACTCTGTGGTGGAAACGAGTGTAGTGTGTAAGAGCCGCCCTGGTCAGCGCTGTGGCTATATTCAGCTGAATGACAGCACGATGTGATTTTGCTCAGTAAAGCTGAACTCTGGTCTGACTCATTGACTTTGCCCTTGAACCCGCTGATAGCTGTTTTTTTGTGTGTGACAGCCTTAAATCCACAGAGACAAGAAAATGGCTTCTGTCTCCACTGTGGAGTTTGCAACATGTGGAATACATACTGTACATATCCTAACTCACAGCCTGCCAGAGAAGTATCAGGCCTGTGTCTTTATAAGCTAAACCTCTTTGAATTTAGACTCTATGTGGAGAGTGAGGCTTTTTCAGCTTCACTGAGTCACACACTATATGCATCATTTATCATGTGATGTTTTTTTCTCTCTCCCCCTGAAAGATATGCTCAATGTCAGACCACTGTGGCAGAGACATGCCATGTGCTTCTAAACCTCTGGTCTTAAGTGTGTGTCTGTGTGTGTGGGGGGATAATAATGTGACACTACAAGGAAACAAATAAAAGCAGCCTTTGAAGACAGAATTGTGCAGCCCCTTTATGTTATCACAGATATCTCAGCACCATGTGGAGGGGCTGAAAATTGTTTCCATAATGAATGTGGTTCTCAGGGGAATGAGAGAGACATCTGGATGTGAGAGCATGTAGAGGGAAGCCCACAGTGTGCAGAAGTAACAGAGCAGTCCCTCTGGGCTACAGAGTCTTTCTTCTCTGTCTTTAGAGACTGATCAGACGGCAGTGGCATCCTAAGATTTATGCAGATCAGGACAGCATCAGACCAGTGTGTTATTGTGCAGATATATTCAGCTGTTATTGATCTGTCATTATGTATTATATCTATGTATATGTATATTAATTATATGTGCCAGTCCACTGCTAATAGCCTAATGGTACTATCTGGTTACAGCTACATAAAACTGTTTGTAAAACCTTTTCATTCTTTGTAACATTTCACTCATACACTTAATAATAACTTTGGTTGTAATTGATAAATTCCTAATTAAAATTCCCAGCGTATTTCAGGGTTTATCCATCTGTTTAGAAGGCATGGAGAGTTACCATTTAAAAACTTCTCATCCCAAAGAATTTGATCAAACCTGGTTTCGGTGGAGAGATTTGTCGTCCCATTATGGTCCTACAGTAATGCTGTTGCAGCTCTCCCAGCCCACAGCGACTTGCAATCTGGGCTACATGCTGAATATTTGTAATTTTTTGTGTTTTAAACTTGAAACCAAAGAAAATATCAGCTGTCATCAACTGAAGTCTAAAAGTACTGGTCGTAAAACAGATTCAGCTGAACCCTAGATGAGGACGGTCCTTATCTTTTAGTGCATTTGCATTATAAAAGTTGGTAGTAAAGCCACGGAGCTGTTTCACAGTGAAGGCCACAACCACTGGAAGATCATTTAAAGGAAGAGCTCTTCTTGTTTTGTCTGTATGTTGACTCACAACTATGATTTATGGTGTATTTTAGCATCAACAGCCCACACACCAAAACACATATGAAAATAGGGACATAAATTCATTTCTTGAATGAGAGACGATCACTCTAAAATTAATTTGCTCCTTTTGGAATCTGTCATTAGTGTGGGGCCAAGGCAAAGCAGTGTGAAGTAAAAAAAAAAGTCTGCTCATTATGTGCGGATTGTTTGGTGATCCACTTTTCCACAGACATGTTGTGTTTCAGCAGGTTTGATTCAGGCCTCCCCCAGGCCTTTAAGTAGAATCAGCATTTTCCCCCTCTCAGCACTTTTTCATTTTCCGTCAGTGGAAGTGATTCTAGACGCGCTGATGAGCACCCACTCGCTACTTTTGACAGTGAGAGCGTATTTAGCACGCAGTTCAGGGAAGTCGTGGCAAAAAGAAGAAGGGCATGGGAGAGTGAAGGGAGCAAAATAATGGGGAAGTGGAGGCGGGTGGGGGTGAGGGGGGGGAGAGGTCATCCTAGTTGATGTGAACTCTCATCACTTGCCAGGGGTCAATGATTCACCTCCCAGTGCACACACACACACACCCAGTCACACACTCATGCTTGTCACAGCTGCAAATATGCGGACGTCCTATATGCAAAGCTTATTGTACAGAAAAATGTGACCGTGATATCATGTGACTTAAAGAATGCGGTTGGTACTATTTGACTGTGAAGTCCCGGCAGCATTAGACCTGCTCTCTAATGGCAGATCCCTGCGTTCCCCACCCACTCCTGCAGAGTTAAATAAACTACACAGGTAGAGGGTGTGGCTCTCTGCAGGTATTTGCTCAAGAATTCTGTAGCTTGAGACCTGCAGTGCCTCAATGCCGACACATGCATTAGCTCACAGCACATACAATAGGTGTATCCCTATGGCACCTTTGATTGAGTGTGTATATTTATGTGTCCGTGTAAAAGAGTCTGCTTGTCTTGACCGTGTGTGAGTGGGTGCTAATTGTGAGAACAGGATGAGGGAAAAGAAGGGGCGTAAGGAGGCCATTCTCTGGGCTAATTGCCAGTAATTAGTCATTAGTGAAGAAGGTCAAAGCCTTGATTTAATTCCAGCTTTAATCAAGCAGAGAACCTTGAAAGGCCCACAGGCTGCTGCGGTGTTGGGTTATGAGGTGTACATAGCTTATTTCTTTGCTAATTGTGCAGTAACAACATACACGTCACACATGGATGCGCACTAACTCTAATTTTCCATCCACTGAACATTATGATGATCCGTCCATTTCAATGTTTGCTTTGAATTAATTCATCAACACACAACAGCTAAATACTTTATATGGCTACATTTTACATCAGATGATGAATATACTACTAAATAAAAAACTACTAAGGGGAAATACTATTGGTAGTAAAAAAAAAAAAAAGCAAGTCTATGGTCAGTTGAAGAAGAAATATTCAGTTTGTTTAATTATTACACTATAAAAAATAAAAATACTCGATTACAAGTTAAATCCCTACATTCAAAATGTTACCAAAGTAAAAGCACAAAAGCAAATATTATCAACAAAATATACTTAAAGTATCAAAAGTAAAGTACTCATTGTGTAGACTGGCCCCTGTCTGAGTTATATTGTTAGGTTGTTATTATTCATGCATTAGCATGTAAGGAGTACTTTAATGTTGGTAGTCAAGGTGGAGCTAATTTTAACGCCGTCATTTACTGTTGGGTGGTTTAATCTAAACTAATCAATATGGAAGACAATCGTTTGTTGCAGACCTATACTCAGAGTAGACATGAGGAAGTTTAAGCAGCACGGAGCTCATTAACACCATACATTAACAGGAATGGGATTGATGAGGGGAGATTTATGGCTCAGTAGAAGTTGGTTTTACTGAGTCACAAACCGCAGCAACAGGTAACAGCTAAGTACATTAGATCTCATTAAACCTCTCCATGAAGAACATGCTGAAAACCTCGCTTGGCTATTTCGAGTGCCATTTTAGTCCACTGTTGCTGTCTCACACCCACAAATGTAAGCGTGTACAAATTAATGCAACACACAGGCACACATTGCTGTTTGGAAAAAAAGCTGTATTTTTCTGCTCTTTTCTGCCTTTCTCTCATTTCTTTTTCAACTGCCATTTCATATAAATGTCCGCCCAACCAAATGTGGTACATGATAATGTCCTTCCTGTTGTCAAAAATCACTGCGAGCAAGGAGAGGAGGACATAAAGAGAAAACTGCCTCTCGAGATACGTTTAGTGGTGGAAACTGGCTGATTTATCGCTTCTCTGTTTCTCAGTCAAGCCTATAAAAGATTCATAATTTGCAGACACAAGTATACATGACAATGATGATAAAATGGCGATTAGATTATTAGAAGTTCAGATTAAACATTTTCCGAGCGTTCCCTAAATTTAGGGTTGCCAATTATCCTCCCCCCACGTCTTCACAGTCCACGATACATCTATGAATGCTAATTATGGCTCTCAGGGTTAATTTGGCGTATTTTATGTGGGCCATGACACACTATTATAACACAGCATGCATTCAAGAAGGCCTGTGTTATTTTAGCTTCTCCCGGTGGGATTTGTTAAGTCTGAAAGCGAGGCAAGTGTCTCTTTCTCCTTCTCTGTCCTCCCTTCTTCTTGTGTCGGGCAGCCGAGTCTCTTGCCAGGTTACTGTCACTGAGGCGATCAGGTTACTGGTGGCTATCCTTCACGCACTGTATAGACATTTGATCCAGCCTCATGCAGGTGCACTGCACAAGAAAACTCTGTTGAGTCATGTAAGTAAAATAGATGCACACATGAGGGGAAGGCTTCTCAAGTTTTTAGTGCTATCTTACAGTGCAAATGTCTTTCAAAAGCTTGAAGGGCAGAACCGGCTGAACATTTGATAGGGTGGCAGGATAAATTAAAAGCAGCAGCTGCAGACTAAAATCAGTGCCAATTTTACATTTATTGGCCAGGGCTATTTTCTGGTGATAATGATATGGCTACTGTGAATACTTCCATGGCCGAGAATGCATGCTGCCTCCGTCATTGTTGAACAAACTTGACTCTTTGAACTTTTTGCAGGCAGGTTTGTTTTGCCAAAAAAGATTTTATTACTATTTTTGAAAGCCTGTTCTGATAGAAGTCTTAGAAGGGTGAGACTAAAGGTGGAATCCATGCCTGCATGGGTTATGTAGTTTATTTAGGTTCCCTTAGGGTTTGTCAAGTATTGTTCCTCATTGCCTTTAAGGTATATTTTTGGCCTGTGTGTTTGCATCTGGGTTTTCGCTTTGCTGTGTGTTTGCTTGACCATCCTAGAGCACTGAAAAAAGACAATTCCTGACTTCCTGGAATGCTATAGCACTTGTTAAACACACAAACACACTTACAATGTGCACACAGGCAACTCCACATGCCACAACAGTACTGTTAAGCATGCATGCTGGCACAGTTATTTCTTGGCATTAAGGGGACTGAAAGATGTTTTGAGGGAGACGGAAGAAAGAATTCTTTAGCCTCCGGCCACTTCTTGTCACTTCCTTTCACTTCCCATTTATACCACCTACATGATTATGACTATATGAGTCTGTGACTAATATTCAGCAAAAGAGAACAGAATGAGGAAATCTTTGAAAATAAATGTCATTGTCCCATAAAAACCTCTGTGGAATACAGGAACATCAGTGTCATACTGTCTTCCCATGCTCTCCAGTCTTGATCCCTTTTAAGAAGGAGTAATCGGAAACTTCTGGTTGTACTGTTCTCTTAAGTGTGACCCCCCCTCCACCATGCCACCTCCCTCCCACTCCCGACCCTGCCCCTCCTCCCATGCCAGACACGCTGTTCTGCCACTACAACAGGTGTCACTGTAGAGATAGTTTAACCAACACAGAGAGAGAGAGAGAGACACGAGATGAGTGGGCGGTAGGAGAGCTGATCTGTGTAGCAGTCGGGCAAACAGTTCCTGTGGGATTGATCTCCGGGGAAGGATAATCTGGGTAATCCTATAACCGGCACCGGTGGACTCCACCTCTTTTGCTCTTCAATACCTAGACCCCCCCCCCGTCCACGTCGACCCTGTTCTGTCCTGAAAAGTGATTGATTTTTCGGAGTATCCACGTCATTTCTTAGTCTGTCGCCGTGCCAGCACTTGAGTCTTGAGTCCTGGTCCTGAGTGACTGGCGTCCTGCCAGCGCCACACTTGCACCCGAAGGCATGTGGCACCCCGTGGCATCACCTGCAACTGGAGGCAGCCCTGGGAGGGAGATAGGTTATGGCCACTGTGAGTAGCCAGGTTTTGTCCTGCCTGTGTGTGAGTGTGTGTGTGTTTGTTGTTGTAAATCCACAGTTCAGGATCAACCCTGGGATTGTATGTTGAGGAAGATGATGCCTGTCTGCACCACTGTTGCCATGTGATTTTTCTCAGAAGTGAAGCATAAAAGCTAGCGCCGCACAGATGCATTACGGTAATGCCTCTAATCCCTGTGCACTCTTTGAACAAGTTGTTTTGAATTCTTTCCCCCGCGAGAGAAACCTGCCACCAGTGCAAATTCATCTGTGGAACTTCTTTGTATTTGAGGTTTATTCCTTATGGATGATATATGATCCTCACTGTGATACATTTCTTACGGTGTTCGGACAACTGTATTTTGCTCGGGATTGTATCTTGAAGTCCAGATTTCATGATTTTATTGGCCCCCAACGGCTCAGTTCCTGCCTTAAAATCATCGGATCATTTTAACCAATTGTGACAAGTACAAGGCTTTGCTGTTGCACGTTACAATAGAAAGCTTGTGACTCACTTGAGGTCTCAGATGTGGTCAGCGGGGGTGCCACTCAACTTAAAAGGACGCTTCCAGCTCTCATTGCCTTGCCCTTCACTATCTGTTTATCTCTCAGGACTTGTCCCTTCCTATTAGCCCTCTCCATCCTGCTTTCTCTCTCTGTTTGTGTCTGCTGTCTGTCACCCTGCATCCCTTCCATCAATGCTCGCTCTGATGAGAGTTTTTTTCTTTTCCTCCTTCCTGTGTTTGAAGAGGTGTGGGAGGTGTTAATGTGAACTCACATCCACACATACTGTAATCAGCCTATTAACTGGCTCACTGTATGTGATGTGTGTGTGTGTGTGTGTGTGTGTGTGTGTGTGTGTGCGTGTGTGTGTGTGTGTGTGTGTGTGCATGTGTAATGTGTAGATAGTAGAGCACTGATTCTTTTCTCTAGTGTCCTTGAGAGAAGCATGTGACACTAATGTTTACATCTGTAGTTCCTCCTCTGTGAAAACCAGGAAGATGTTCAGTCATTCTCCAGGTCTGGGTTGAAGTAACAGTAGATGATGTGCGATGTCCAGACAGCTGTGATTAAAACCATAATAATCATCATTACTCCACAATAATGTTGATGGAAAAATGGATGGAAAGAGTACTTCTGAGCCTCTATTGAATATTAGGAATCAATTGTTAAAACAGCTGGACTATAGTTTAATAAGTGGAATGTTTTCACACATTTGAGATGATTTTCTATGTTCCAGACAGCCCTTAGTTTGAGTCCATACCAGTATGATGTGGAAATCAACTTTGCAGAGTGCTTTGTTCGTAGGAAAATGAACCTGGGAGACAAATAAGAAGCAAAAATGAAAACTATAATGTGCTTTGTATGGTGATAAGTAGTAGCATAACATTCAGAATTTTCAGAAAATCTGCAAAAGAAAATGTGAATTTCCAGAGTTTCCATCAACTACAGTTTTGCGAATATTGGGAGCAGGTTGAGATAAATAGCTGGTGGCACTAATTCTCCACTTGGGTACCATTAAACCTTTGCAGAGGAAGAGGGTGCATCAAGATGACCAATTAGTGGCAGTCCAATCTCAAACAATGGAAAACCATGTAGAAAACATGATGGAAATATGTTTGTTTTACAGTCGCCTCATCGTTCCACACAGATCCGATGTTTTCATCTGCTGCATTTTCCTTTCTTTCCATCTCAGCCAAGCATAAAACCTTTCTTGTATTATTAAAATTTTTGTGTTTTCATTCAGGTTTTTTTTATGTGCAAATTGAAAATGTGCACAAAAACAGATGAACAATGCACTTATTGTCAGTTTGTCCTTTTGTTGTCATCTCCAGTTCGGTCTGCCTCCCTTTTTTTTTAATTAATATTAGCTTTGTTCATGTAGAACATGTTGTCCTTTTCAGATTTATTTTCAGATGCCACATTACCCCAAGACTAAACTCAAGTTAGCTGTAGCTACTAAGCTGGTTGTGTAGTCTGGCTGTCTTTCTAGGATCTGGTCACAGGTCCAGAGGTCAGGTTGCCCTGGTCACACTCACTGGGTCACAGCACGAGATGAGTGGGTTAGTGTGTATTGTGTGTGTGTGTGTGTGTGTGTGTGTGTGTGTTGTACCCATCTGTAACAGCGAGAGAATACTTCTAGGAACTAACTTGAGTACCCTCATCAGACGGACCACAAAGAGCAGATGCTTAGGTTTGCATTGGACCTTTCAGTCCAACTGTTTGTTTGTTTTCTCGGACTGCTTGGTCAGCCTGTTCTGTCTGTGCAGGCGGACTTGTGTTATCTCTTGTTGGTTAAGTTCCTAACTTTTTTTTATCACTTGCAAAACAATCTTTATCTTATCCCATGTCTCTCCCCTGGCCTCTTCATCGATCCTTTGCCTCTATGTAAAAAAATATCCTGCTGGCAAGTCTGCAGTGTTTGTGGACGCGAGGACACGCTGCAGCGACGGCCCACGTATAGGAAATACAGTACGATGTGCACATTAGCTTGACTGACATTTTCTTTTGTTTGTTTGAAGCTGTGCTCTAGGGCAAATACAGAGAGAGAGAGGGGGATAGAAAGAAAGGGAGAGGGGGATAGAAAGAAAGGGAGCAGAGTTCATTTCTCTGCTGTTCAGGGAGATTGTGTGTGAGTTCACCAGAGAGTTCATTACAGGGCAGAATTTAGGGTCAGAGAAGCTCACTAGCTCTGGCGCTTCTGTTGTCACAGCCGTATGCCTTAATGGGAAAAACATTTTTCTATTTCTTAATGTTTTCAACAAGATAGGAATGATACACAACAATAGCATCTGTTCTTTTTAAATCAAGTTCAACTGATGCGATGGGCTATATTTATTTTGGCTGTTTAATTAAAAAAAGGCAGTCAGAATATGGAACAGGTATCCGTGAAGCAGCTTTGGACAGTCTGCTTTTTATGTAACAGGAGAGAATATCTCCATTTTTTCTCACCGATAGCTGGTTCTATCTCCCAAATCACAGCTGTACAGAAAAACGCCGGGGCTTTTCTCAATTGATGATCTAATATTTTCAGCCAGGCGGAGAGATTAGGCGTGCGTGGTGGTGGGATCATGTGATCACTGGGGAGGGAAGCTGCTTCAGAGCGGGACAATGCCCTCCCTCCCCCATCCACCCATCATCCCTTCTATCCTTCCATCCGTCCGTTGCTCCCTTCCTTCCTATCTGGCTCCATCCCTCTCTCCGTCCCCTCCTCCTCGGCCTCCCACCTTCTTGACAGCTGGCCTGCTGAGCTGCAGATACTTACCCGGGGATAAGAGGATTTACTGACACAATTGATCAGACATCAACCTCATTTAGCAAAGAAATGAATGTTTGAAGGGTGGTGATTTGTGTGCGTGGAAGATTTGTGTTTGCTTTAAATGTGAAAGACGCAGAGTGTGTGTGCACGCGAGGACTGTGTGTGTCAGACGAGGGTTTGTGGCTGGCGCTCATGAGCTGGATTGGCAGTGAAGAGATTTCTTAATTACATGTCTGCTGTATCTAATGAGCTCCGCAGGCTGTCCGTCTGATTACTTTAGGGTGCGTTCTGCTCTCTGTCATAAGGTCACAACTCTGTCAGCCACAAATATGAGCATGAGAGCATGCAGTCGTGCTATACATACACACACACGTACAAGACACACGCAGACATACTGTACAAAGCAGGTATTAAACAGATCGATGCACACACTGAGGATCCGTCTTCATAGAGGCTAATCTGATAGATATTGAGGCCTGTGTTGTTGTGTGGGAGTGGATCTGTGGCTCCCACCCCTCACTTATCCCTCACTGCCCACTCCCCCCGATATACACTCCCAGTGCTGGTCTGCTCGCCAGACAGGAGATATTATTAGTTAGTGGGCCATGGGTTTATTGAATTACCACACAGTGGAGTGCTCCATCCAGCCACTACCCAGTAATTAACAGTGAGGGATTTAGAGGGTTTGTGGTCCGTGATGTTTCTTTAAACCTGTTGATCATTAGATCAGTGTGATACATTTGTGGCTTTAGCTGTTCGCTGCCACAAGTGTTAGACTAAAATGAAATGAAATGATCATTTAAAGCATTCAGCAGCTGACGATGATGATGTGGTGGAAATCAGGTATTGTTTACATTAGAGCTGTTTGTCATTACTTACATTGTGATATAAGAAATATTGATTTAAGCATCGTGTTTTAACCGGCCGTAATCATATTATATTGATGCTCCTTTTGAGACAGTGAAAAATATAAATGGTTCATATGAAGAGTGATATATGCAGTTTTCTGATCATAGCTCATAGTGGGACTGCAACTAATGATGATTTCTTTTCTTTGACTAAATATTTACCGTTTGGTCAATAAAATACCAGGAAGTATCACAAATTAAATTGATTATTTTGTCCGACCAACAGTCCAAAACGGAAAAATATTTAATTTACAATGAAATTAAACAGAGAAAAGCAGCAAATCCTGATATATGAGAAGCTGGAGACAGAGAGGGGTTGACAGTTTTGCTTAAAAGATGACTTAAACAATAGGTTATTGAAATAGTTGACAATTCATTTTCAGTCATTCAATCGATTAATTGACACAGTATGTCTTGCACTACCCTTTTGACCAGTACTGTGTGTGGTACCATTATGTCCTTGTACCATGTGTGTCAGTGTACATATAGTAGTCCGTGGAAAACTCCAGATACACAGTAAATACAGTTCCCACACTATGTCACCAAGACAAATTCTTGTTTATTTTGTATATATGATGGTTATCATGGTTTCATATTAGGAATGAAAAATAAACAAATTATAATAATAATAATGGGATTATGTTGGTGATTCACTTTGTAGGTCTTACGTCCCTCGGTGCAGTCGTTTCCGGGAATGATCAGTGTAACTGTGGCCTGCTGCAGATCTCCTTTGAACTTGGTTCAGGAGTTTGGCAACAGGCGACCTTTGATTTGCGGCGCCAGCGGTCAAAGGTGCCCTTCACTGTCTGTTTGTTTGCTCTCAAATAGATGCTTGTGTTGCTGCAGCACTGTGTCGGTTTCAGCAAAGACTGATGGGAAGCGCTGGAACTAAATCTGTGTGAGTTCTGCAAGTTTTTAGGCTGTCTATGAACAACCTCCCAGTGCTTATGTACCTTTCTCTGCTGTGCAACTTCTTTGCATGGAGGTGATTTACATAGAATAGAGATGGAACAGCCGGTTGAGGCGGGTCATTCGAGGATAGGCCCCTTTGAGCCGCTCTGGGCCGATTTATGCTTCCTCCGCTGAACATGCTGGCCTCCTTACAAACACACACAGACTCCCTTCACAAAGCATGCTCAGCTTGCTGGCCATTCTCTTTCAGGCATCCCACCAGCTGACTGTCCATGTGCTTTTGTCCTCCCCAGTGTACTGTAGACACAAAGACTCTCAGGTCTGGACACACTGCAGTCATCTTGGGGTTTGTCTCAAACATGCAGGTTATGTTTTAGACAGTTGTAATGTCATGTTGTAGGAAATTTGCACTTCACCAAGACAGACTTGATTGATCCCTCTGTTGCTTTTTAATCTAGAGTTCTCTGAGCTGAAAGTACAACTAACAGTCTAAAATCCAAAGATTTTCAATTTACAATGCCATAAAACATCAGGCAGAAAAGCAGCAAATCCTCACATTGGAAAGGCCGGAAACCAAAGAGTGTTGATGAATGAATTGTTGTCAGTACATTTTCAACTAATCGATTAACTGGCCATTCACCTCAGCATCAGTTTCAAGTCATTGGTCTACTGCAGGGGTCGGCAACCCGCGGCTCTGGAGCCGCAAGCGGCTCTTCAGCCTCCTTGAAGTGGCTCCCTCTGGCCTTGACAAAAAACATGAAAATGAATAACGGTTATTTCTTAATTTAATTTTTATTTATTTTATTTCTGTTTATGTTGTACGGTTATTTGGGAGTTCGAGGTGATACTTTAACATCGAATTTAAAAAAAGTTTTAATAATTTGTCAACTAAAATGTGCGTCACACCCACGTCTACAGCCCTCGCCTTCACCTGCAGGCGGCTTCTTCAGTGTCCGCCCCCCCGCCCTCAGTAAGCTAACCATGAGTAAATCCAAAAGAGCGATTTCAGAACTGCTACGGAAAGTTGAGCAGAGCAAACATACTTTCAAGAAGTGGATCAACTCTCCAAACTCAACTACAGCTGCTAGTTTTGTGGCAGCTCAGGAGATTGTAAGGAGGGGAAAGCCGCTCACAGACGGAGAATACATGAAAGAATCGTTCATAAAAAGTCACATTAAACAGGTGAGAACACTAGCATTTAATAGGCTATTATTTTTCAAAAAAACATTCATTTTAGACCCGGAGCTGATGTGGTTTTGTTTGTATGTTCAGGTGCGTCGGTTGATTGCTGTACGTGACTGAGGAAAAAAAAACAGAAGAGGATGACAGCACACTGAAATGGACTTTAGTCACAAACATTCCTAATTGTATGTTTACTTTTTTTAAGCTGTGGCTATACGTTTTATTTATATTAAAGTGGGCTAGTTTCTATTTTATTAATTTTACACAAATATGGGAAGGACTCAAATAAGCCTGCATAGTTCAGTGTTTAATTCATGCCAAAGTTGGCCTCCACATGCACACTACATTTCTGTATGGGTTTTCCTTTGTTATAACAGGTAAAAATAGAAAAAGAATAAAACTTATAAAACTTTATAAGCTGTGTTATGTTTTGCAGCTTCAGACAAAATGGCTCTTTTGATAGTAAAGGTTTCAGACCCCTGGTCTACTGGTTACTTGCAGCAGTAAAATACGTACATGTTTGAGGCCGGAGCAGATTCTGGCCCTCTGACCATCTCTACATCCTGGACATTTTGAAGTGTGTGTATTATTGATTGTAAACAGTGATTTTGAGTCCTGGTTGGGGTCTGTTGCCTTGCTTGTTTGTCTTGATTTCAAGCTTATGAGAAAGTGTAGAGACAATGTCTTCGAGAGTGCGTTTTCAAATGGTTGGCTGGAGTGACGATAGCCCTGTTACTATATCTCCCACTCAGCACTTCTAGAATAGAATAGATCTTTACGAGCCCCAAAGGGAATTTGTCACATAAAGAGAGGGGTCAGTGCACAAAACCAGACCCAGTACATGCTGTACAGTGCTCGTCCATTACATAAGCTCATTATTCAGACAAATCTGCACTCCAAAAAGTTGGGAATACACTCCCACCATTGTAGAATTGACATCTAGGTAGGACATCTATTTTGCATTTCAGGCCGTAACATATAGTTGGAAGAGTTTAGCGCTTTTATTTTACTGCAATATATTTTGTGTATCCAGTCAGCTCTGTGGGAGAGAGAGAGGGAGGCCCCAATACATATTTGCCTGCCAGGGATCACTCATGGAGGGCTGGAGAAAGTGGGCGATTGAGAAAGGGGGTGGGGGCCATAGTCTCTGTGCTAAACAGGAAGTTGCACAACATCTGTTCCTTGGCATTCAGAGAGGGAGAGAATGGCCAGCTGTGTGTTTGAGAGTGTGTCTGCTGCATCCAGGCCGACAATGTGACATTCCCTTGTTTCCCAATTCCTTGAAATCTGAAAGCAACTGTCCTGCATTACTCAATGTTTCCATTTCCTTTAAATAGAGTTTATATTTCTCATATCCAGTGGAAAAGGAACTAATGTGGGCTTAATCGCTGTGTGTCAGAGCAACATTTCAAAACTATTTCGAAGTATTTAGCAAGTAGTTCTTTCAAAAAAGCCTGACAACTGAAGTCACTTAAGCAAACATGACAGGCAGGAACAGTCCAAACGTTATTTGTAATTTCTCAGACACCAAGAAACACACATAGGAGATGTTCCCGTGACAGCCACTGCCTGTGGGCATTTGAAATCTTCCAATTGACAGTGTTAGTGTTCCCCTTAAATAGTGTTAATATTTATTTGTGTATTCCATATGAAGAAACAGTTACAAAGTAAGCCACAATAAGTACAGAAACAAGAATGACAACAGGATAAGATATATGAAATTAAAATAAAGAACCAAATGCAAATTACAATGGAGAGTCATAAGAGTTCAAAAGCAGTTTTCACCTTGTATGTACTTGTCATGGTATGTTTTGGCATTACACGTCTTTACTATCATAGGAAACATCATAAGAAAGCTCTGTTCACCCTCCCAAACCTCCTACACCTGTTGATACAAGTATCAGCCAAGCAGTAGCAGGAAGGGAAGCAAGACCTCTCTTTACTTATAAACTGTGAAACGTGGAAAAGTACATTTAAACTAGATGTCAAAACTAGAAAAACTAGTTTTTCTTGATAGTGCTCTGCACATGACTACACCTCCGCCTACATCATACACTGACATGTGTAACGATGCAAATAAGGATGGGCAATGACAAATACATAGAGATAAGATGGGAATTGGTGAAGTGGAGATCATTACATAAAACAAGCCTATAGGCGTGAGTCTTCAGACAGGTTTTAAAGAAAGATCACTGATCACTGATTTAGATTTTAGAGCAATAGAAATGGGGAACTCACTTTGACTCATGTGAGGTTAAATGATCAGAGCAGCTCAGAGCCAGACTCTCTGAAATAATCAGTAAAATGTTGTCTTGTTATTTACATGTTTATCTTCAATAGCTCACTTCTCTTTCTATGAACAGTCATAGAAATTCATCTTTGAAAAGGTATTTTTAATGTTAATCTAGACGATATATTAGGTGTTTTAATGGGTTTTTAAAAAGAAAAAGGAGTCGTCCTGTGATGTAGCCCATTGGCAGAGGTGCAACAAAAGAAAATGCCTCCCACCTGAAAACAGCGATCTCTGGGCACCCTGTTGAGCCTTAAGGGAGAAAGAGAATAAAAATGACCTTTGTTTGCATCTTTTAAGAAACCAAAACACAGGTGCTGTTCATTGCGTGTCAGTGCCACCGCCCACCTTTACACACACACACGTATATACAAACACAGAAATGTGACATTTAACTGAGAACAGTGGCATTGGGCCCAGTATCACACTGCGTATGAGTGTATGTGTGTGTGTGTGTGTGTGTGTGTGTGTGTAAAGGTGGGGGGATGGTGCACTGACACACAAACAGAAGCTTTTGAATTTTCTGAGCGTTCAGATTAGTCCAAATGTTTGCGTGCATATGATGGCATGTCACTCTTCATCAGTAACATTTTACTCAAAAGAACCCCACTTTCATTCATTTCTTTGAGTCATCGACATTAGCCCAGAGAGGTGCTGCTTATTGCATCAGGACAAGCTGTGATGGCCTGTGGCATTTGTGTGTTCAATTATGTGTAAAATACACATTGGTCCCTACATGTACATACTGAATGTGTATGTTGGTATTTTGTCATTTGTGTTGATGATGAATGAATGTCCTCACAGCTACAGCACATGCATGAAATTACACACCACACCCTGTTACCCAGATGACTGACAGCTTTTCTAAGTAGGTCATCTATGTAAATGCCAGCCTGTCAGTTTACATCAATGGATGCAAAGCAAAGTCAGCACCTTGTGACCAAAGTCAGACGGGCTTCACTCTGTGTACCCATATTTACACAACACTGACTGCATAAAGACATATTGCACCGTTAGTCAACAATATATATATTCTCAGATTCTCCGTTTAAGCCATTCATATGGTACCTAACATTGAAGTGTGTTCAAGTACAATACTGTCATTTCCAGATATACAGTATATTTTTCTCATTTTAAAGTGTGATTATGTGGTGTGTGTATTTTTGTTAAGTTGCCCCCCGTACAGATGGGACCAGATGAGATGAGTCTTTCAGCTCATTGTTTCGGTTTTATGGACCGCAACTTAACTGTTTTGGTTCGTTCTCGCTTCTCTCATCAGTGTTGTTTCCAGGTCGCTGTTTTCAGTTCAGAAGCTCTGGTGAACCCACTGTACGCTACCTGCCCAGCACCACACAGCAGATAGATAAAGTTAGCGACTAGCTGGTCAACATAGCACAGCATTTAGCAGCTAAAGAGACATATTTTTCTCAGGGGTTGATGAAGACCAAAACAGAGTAAAAAGGAAAGTGAATATTGGACGTCAGGCCGCCGGAAACACGCCCAAACCAAATGAAAGCTAATTTTGCTACGTGTCTGTTGGATGTGTAAATAAGGTACTGTTAGCTAACAAGTTGGCCATATCAACTTTATTGGTGATAATATGTCAGTGTTACCTAAAAAGTATAAACTTCACAAAGACAGGATTTGTTATAATGGATGCATTTGATTGGGCAGGTGTACCTAATCCGCTGACTCACTGTAAAGCTTTTTATCTTGTGTCTTCTCAATCTTTTTAACACACACTCCCTTCTCCTCCAGACTCTACAGGCCACATGAGTACGGTACACACCCACCCCCCTCACATGGGTGGCATGGTGGGCCACCCAACAGTCATCAGCAGCTCCAGGCCCTTACCGTCCCCCATGTCCACCTTGGGATCGCCAATGAACGGCCTGGCCTCGCCCTACCCCGTCATTACATCTTCTCTGGGCTCGCCCTCCGTGTCGCTGCCATCCACACCCAACATGAACTTCGGACCACTCGGCAGTCCACAGGTGAGAAAATGTGTGGGTGTTTTGATGGTCATCAGATAGCTATGGACGTTGTCTTAAAAGACTTATTTTTCAGAGGGAATCCAATTCAAACTTGAATTTTTTACTTGAAGAAAATACACTGTTATACTTTATACTTTACAGTTATTAGGTTTATATATGTATTATTAGTATGATGTTTTGTGCCTTCCGGTTGTGATAAAATGTTGTAATTCACCGTCTTGGTTTATCTGCTTTCCTTTACCATTCCTTTACTTTTCAAAGCTGCCTCCTCAGTCAGTGAAAACCTGCAATATGAAAGTGGTTCATGTGTTTAAAGTCCTCAACACTAACCTATTCATTGCTGCACTCTCCTAAGCTCTCAGCTTCATCAACAGAGGTTCATATTCTTTCCAATGACTACTTTTGGCAAGGCCAGTCTACGTTAAACTATCATGTTCTTTGGTCTATCATGTGCCTCTCATTCTTGGAATCTCCGACAGAAGACAGGAGGTTGAAGGTTAGCCATATCCAATGTGTTTGGCTGGCATACCTTGTCTTTCCTCTCTCTCCCCTACCCTTCTACTGACCTTTTAAACTACTCGCCCTAAAGGTCAAACCTGAGTTCTGTGCGGCTGCTGTCATGCGAGGGGACTTAAGTCCCACTATTAGCCCTTTAATGGATTACTGAGAGAAAGGAGAAGGAGAAATCCATTTTCTCTGGATCTCTTCACTCTCCCTGACTATTTCTCTCTCTTCCCCTATCACTTTTCTCTGCCAGCCTCAGTCTCCTTTTATAGCTCCATCTTGGGTATTATACCCAAGTTGTTCGTGCTCCTTTGGCTGTTGGGGTGTATCTTTTAGATTGAATAAATAATAAACAGAAACACCCATAAGACTGCCCTTTTCACTGTCTGGCACAAAGGACTACGAGAGAGAGGGCTGATGGAGCTGCTTTCTTTAAGTGGTCTCTTGAATAAACTACAAACCCCACAAGGCTCAGTGCTTTGATGATCGGCCACACATACAGAAACACACATGAACACACACACACACACACACACACACAGAGTGCTTCAGAGGCTGGATCGAGGCCAGTGCTGCAGGGCACAGCAGACAATGATATACGTTGGTTCAATCACAGTATGGATTTGTGCCTTTAGGGACAGTCAGGGTTGATACGATTGTTTGGTGCAACCATCTTTTCACTGCTCGCCAATAGCTGGTGACCAAGCCGCCATCAGGTCATTGTGTCATGTAACATCTCATACTGTTTTCATGGGTGAACTGAAGTTCATGAGCAGTTCTGGGCTGACAGAAGCATAAGCAAATTCAATATTAGAGTTTTATGTCCATATTTATGTTTTCTATCTTTTTGTTCTCACCATCCCTTTTAAAGGCCTGATCAGTATTTTATGATCATATAAATTATATTATTTACATATACAATCCTATTGAAGAATAAAGTATTTTGTATTTTTCAACAGATAATATGACTTTACTTTTCTGCTGCCTTCAGTTGTAAACTAACCTATTAACAGCAGCAAGAGAAAAGATTGAATTTAATATTCCGTTATACTATACCGTTATATATGTATTAAATTACCCGTTGTTCGGTTTGAAAGTGATAGCCGCTTCCAGTCTAGTGCTTTGAGTTTACTTTTGTTTAACTTTTTTTTATTATTATTGCATTTAGGGCTGCAACTAATGATTTTTTTCCATCATTGATTATTTTCTTAATTAACTCATAAATTATTTGGTCCATAAAATGTAAAATAGAAAATGGCCATCACAATTTTCATTCAAACCTCCTATATTGTCTGACCAACGATCTAAAGCCCAAATATATTTAGTTAAATATAATGAAAGACAAAACCAGAAAATATACAAATCTTAGACGCTGGAACCTGTGATTTAGTGGCATTTTTGCTTAAAACATCTTTGTCAATGAACTAATTGATTAATTGACTAATTCTGTTTTTCAAAAGTTAATTTTAGAAATGGAAGACTGATCTGTGAATAGCAGAGACACATGTCTGGCCCATTAAAGGCCCAAGTAAACCTTACATGTATGATGCAGTGTGTTCTTCATACCATGTGTTGTATAAAGAATGTATGATGCATCAATAATCCATATACAGAGCTTGTAGCTCTTTTCTACAGCAGTATGTTGTCTGTCGAAAGCCGAATGTACGTCTGGACAACTGTTTGAATTCACCAAGACTTATCTTTTCAAACCATACATGTGTAAAATGAATTATTTGTGAAAGCTGCGCTGAATGGTGCGCTGAAGAGGAATCGCTGCTCACCAGTGACTCACATGAGGGGGCTGAATGGTCATTTAAGTGTGACGGTCTGCCTGTGGGGCATCTACAGCTGGAGAAGGTGGTTGCGGTGTAGAGAACCAGTGAGCTCACGGAAAACTGAGAGACAGAAAAAAAAGAATCTCTTGTCTGCTCTCCTCTGCTGTAAGGTCACAGGCCTGAGTTCAGTCTGCCATTAGAGGATATTCAGAAGAGAGTGCACATTGTAAATAAATGATAGGAAGAGCCTGAGGTGACTGTGGGAAGCATGTCCTGTATATCGTGCTGCATCAAATATATAGGACAGAGGGGCATATATAGGTCAACCTTGTTGTTTCCACTTAGAGTACAGATGTTTCACATAAACAACTAAACAAACAAAAATGTGAAGCACAAATATGCATCTCGTCTGGTGCTCGGGAGAGGGTCAAAGGGCACAAGGATGATAAGAGCGAGAGAGAGAGAGATATGTAGAAGTCAAAGGAAGCTGGACTTGTTGCTCAAACATGTTTCACCCCTCATTTAAGAGGTTTATTAGCCCAACTGAGAGGTGGGGAGGGCCAGTTATTTTAACCTCAGTGGGTTGTTCACACCATTATGTCTCGTGGGGCTCCTTGACGTCACATTTGAGGTGTTTTAATGTGTCATGGCTTCAGAGACACTTTAATTAAGGTGTGAATTGTTGTTGACCCACCTGGGACGCCATTATAGGAAGCTGATAATAAATGAAAACAAATATTCGGACTGGTGAACTGTGTGTTTATGAGAAGTCTCAATGTCCAAAAACACATTCAAACACCCTCATTGTCAGAAAGTGGAAGACCCTACACATGAGTGCCCTCTGCTGTTTGTGTCTGAAAACTGCACCTTCTGCACACGGGACTCCTCCAGTACGCCTCTCCCTGTCAACAAACATTAAAAAACCTGTATGACAAGCCTCAGCCCCACCCACTAACCGAGCATGTGATCGCACCCTGAGACACTTTCACAATAAAGTGTGTGGGTTGGGAGAAAAAAATATAATATGGGTGAGCGGAAGACAAAATGAGAAAATAGAGGAAGGGGGGGGCAGTGTCATGAGACGGCCTAGAATACTTTTCTCTCTTACTTCCCTTCTGCTTCCTCTCCTGCTCTGTTTCGTTCAGTTCTAGTCGTCTCAGCTTCAACTCTTTGTAAGTCCTCTCTTCTGTCTTCCTGTTATCCTCAGATGAATTCTATGAACAGTGTTAGCAGCTCAGAGGACATCAAGCCTCCGCCGGGCCTACAGAACCTGGGAAACATCAACTACCAGTGTACGAGCCCCGGGGGAATGTCAAAGCACATCTGCTCCATTTGCGGGGACCGCTCCTCAGGTAATGTTAGAGGGTGGGGATGTGAAAGAGGGATTGGCAAAGACATTTAATCTCCCACTCACCACAAACATCGCCACCTAGATGACTGAAGGAAAGATAACAGAAAGATTGATTTCAAGGCGACTTGTCAGGCATTTTGTCAGATTTATTAGTGCAGTGTTGATTTGCTCTTTGATCATTTTGACTGTAAAACTCTGAAAAGTTGTTGCACCTGAAAAGGTAAAGACCACCTCTGGCAAGCAGGAAAGCTGATTCTTCAGATTTACTACAACATCTGTAAAGACAGGCTTCGTATTTACAATTCTGAAATAAATAAAAGTAGCCTTTTTCTCTAACATCATCAACAGGAATATCAACAAGTCTCCTGCCTTGTTTACCACTGTTGAGAAGCGAACTAATCCCCCAACAAGAGTATAAGTTTATTGAGTTTGCATCTTTTTTTAGTGAAAATATAATCAGAAATATTACAGTGGCCATAAATTCCTCCTTGTCAAAGAATGAAACCAGACCACTGCTGCAACCGCACAGAATCATTCGATGCTGTCAGTACTGAAACTCTGGAGGTGTAGTAGTGAAGCATCTTAATTCATCCATCTGCTGTTTTGACACCCTGCCAACCAGCCTTTTCAATAATGTTTTCAGTCGCTTGAAAATGGATGCTGAAAATTGTAAATGGCTCACTCCTGTCTGCTCCCATTTTTCCAAAATCACTGAAAACTGCAGTTGTTAAGCTTCTTCTAAAGAAAGGCAACCTGGACCCTTCAATATTGAATAATTACAGACCCACCTCTAATCTTCCTTTTATTATTGCGGAAGCTGATTTGATTCAACTGTTTTTAATGTAAATCAGACCACATCACAGCACTGAGACTGCACTGATAAAGGTGTCAAATGATATTCGTCTGAATACTGATTCAGTTAAAACATTTGCCTTGGTGCTGCTTGATCTGAGCAGCCTTTGATACTGTGGACCATAAAATACTTCTTGACAAACTGGAAAGTGGGTGGTTTTATCTGATGCAGTTGGTCAACTCTATAAATGCTTAGAGCAAAAAGGAAGCTAAAGTACAGCTGGATGCAATTAAATTCCCTTCAATTAAATAAAGGCAAGACAGAAATCATTGTGTTTGACAACAAGGAGGAAAGAATGAAAGTTACTGCTCAGCTTGTTTCCAGAGCTATAAAGACAAAAACCCAATTTAGAAAACTTTCATTATTGCAACATGAAGGTATTGTTGTATTTTGTATTTACAAAGGGTTTGTCATTGATAGAGGCATGTAAGTGGCTCAAAGCAGTGCTGATGTTGTGGACTCTCGTTTCCACAGGAAAGCACTACGGTGTGTACAGCTGCGAGGGATGTAAAGGCTTCTTCAAGAGGACCGTCCGTAAAGATCTTTCCTACACATGTCGAGACAGCAAGGAGTGCCTGATTGACAAGCGCCAGCGAAACCGCTGCCAATACTGTCGCTACCAGAAGTGCCTGGCCATGGGCATGAAGAGAGAAGGTGTGTGTGTGCATGTGTGAGATAGGATAGGTCTGGGCATGAGCGGTAGGCTTGTGCTCCTTAATATCTTCAACCTCACAAAACCATCATTACAAATACATGTTGTGGCGAGAAGCAACGTTCAACCTGCAGAAATGTATTTAAAATTCTAGTCAAGATCCCAAAGTTTCCAAAAATATGTCAGAATGAACTCTGTGGAAAAATGCTGAACACGACGCACATCGCATCTTGAAATTTTGGTTTAATCTAGAAAAAATTTATACAGTATATACAAACTTTTATTGTGTATATAATATTTCACTCAATTTATAGTAAGCATGGTATAGTTTCAGTCAAGAGGTGGAATAAGAAGATATTAAAGTGATCAGTGAAGCTGTTCAATCCAATTTTGAAGCAGTGAAAGGAAAATATTCAGTTTCAGTCATTTTTTAAGCAACATACTTCACTTTATTGTGAGTCTTTGTTGCTTTTCTTTGTCTTATGTGAATAAATTGAATATCTTTAGGTTTTGAACTGTTGAAAAATTTGATATTATGAATATTTGATATATACATTTTGATATCATCATCTCTTTATAGTCCAATAATTACTGGGTTCAACTGATTCAGAATGTGTATCTCTGTATCTTAAGCCTGCTTATAGTCAAACTGTAGAGCTGAGAGTCTCTTTTAATGTTGTCCAGTGCAGAGTTAATATTACTGATATTGTGTTTTTTGCTGATGTCTAGTACAGACAATCAGCATGGGGTGTTTGACCTCAAGTGTATGTGTTTGTGTGTGTGGGTGTGTGTGCAGCGGTGCAGGAGGAGAGGCAGCGCGGGAAGGAGCGGGGGGAGAGCGAGGTGGAATCTACCAGCAGTTTCAATGAGGAAATGCCCGTGGACAAGATCCTGGATGCTGAGCTGGCTGTGGAGCCCAAAACAGAGACGTACAGTGACGGCAGCCCCAGCAACTCAGTAAGAACCGCAGACACGGAGCTCGATTTGGCCAAACCCATGAACTATTAATCACTTTTTTTTACCTTGAGGCTGAGGTGGGACCTAACAGATGGGGGAACCACTGTATGCTAAAAAATGTGCTGCTCAGTGGTGGTCAAAAGATAAGGACTCAGCTGAGTAAAGAAGCTGGAATATGATCAGTCCAAGTGAAATTAAAGTCAGGAAAGAATCTCCAAACACTTGCTAGATTCACATGTTTTTATGATCAGTAAACTAATCAAAACTAAATAACGCAAGTTGAGCAGCTTTTGGGACTGAATCCAGGCTCTAGTGTTACTTTATAATTGAATTTTTTTTTTGTTGTGCCATCCAATATTTATTGCAAGACACTAAGATCTGAAACAAACTCTTATTCTGAGAAGCCAGTAAATTAACAGTGAAGTAAACACTGAGTTACCACTTTATTGGGAAACCTGCACGAACTCATGCAATCCAGTACAACAGCTCTGAAATAAGTCCTACCAATCAAAGCTCATAATGCTGAATTTCAGTCACAGTGTGTCAGGAAAACCGTGATTTGAAGTGATCATTTTCGAGGCTGTACTTAAGTTAGACTGCATTATACTGTAAACTGGCTCTAATCTTCTAATCTTTCGGCATTCAGACTTTCACAAGTCACAAGAGGAAATTGTTGGTTTAGAAAGCACCCAAAAATAGTCCCAGCTGCACCTGCTCACTGACTGCTGTTTCAAGAAGTTTAGATGTCACTGAAGGAGCCGACCAGCACAGTTATTGACTTGTGTTGTTTTTTGCATTCTCCCTGCTTGTTCCTCTCCAGACCAACGACCCTGTCACCAATATCTGCCAGGCAGCAGACAAGCAGCTCTTCACCTTGGTGGAGTGGGCCAAAAGGATCCCGCACTTCTCCGAACTCCCCCTCGATGACCAGGTCATCCTACTACGAGCAGGTAGACACACACACACACACACACACACACACACACATACATTTCCTTACCACAGTAAACAGGCCTTTCTACCACCCATTGTCCTCACAGTGGTGTAGTATTTCCTTCAGGGTTGTTATTCAACCCCAGGCAGGCAGTCTATTTAAGTCTTTTACATTTGCTCAACACATTTTTGCCATCTAGTTTAATGGAGCAGTGAAACCAAATATAACTGGACTATTTGCCAAGTCCCAACAGTGCGGTTTGCAGCCGCAACCAGCGCTGACCTCTGCTGGTGGGATTTCACACACAGGCCTGGATGAGGAAGTAAAGAAGACTTTCTAGCTTTAAGCAAAACAGGGGAAGACTGACAAATCACAGAAATGAGGTCATATGTCATTTAGACAGACTTGACTGTATGGAAGGGACAAAAGAGGTCATGGAGAGGTCACAGTTGTTTGGGGGTTTTTTTTGCATCCAGGCTGGAACGAGCTCCTTATCGCCTCATTCTCGCATCGCTCAGTCACGGTTAAAGATGGCATCCTGTTGGCGACGGGCCTCCACGTCCACAGAAGCAGCGCACACAGTGCTGGAGTGGGCTCCATCTTTGATAGGTAGGTCGCATTCAAAGATGAGGCAAAAGTTACTGTATTGTTTTTTAATAATGGGATTTACACGGCAGCTACAACCTTTTTCTTTTCGTCGCAACATAGTGTGAGAAGGTATTTGCCCTTGTATCTAGAAAGTCTTGTGATCTTGCCAGTCGTAGTCGTCGGTAGTTTTGTCTACTATCATTGAGAAGGTTAAAATGCAAGTGAAATGCAAGGAGTTGGTATTAATCAACAACTCTATCAAACCCCTGCAGACATATTTCTGTCATTTTGTGGTCTGAGTCAGGAAAACCTTTGCTAAATGCACGTATATGCTACTGTCGCCTTAGTTGCCTTCATGTATACAATTTTGTGGTGTCACTTAAGTGGAATGCTAACTCTTTCAAAATGTTTAATAAGCAATGGGGGCAAAGTGTATATTTGGGGTTTTTGGTTCATTAACCTTCATTGTCAGAACTGTCTGATGTTATTCGTTTGCTCTCCTGCAGAGTCCTGACAGAGTTGGTATCCAAAATGAAAGATATGCAGATGGATAAGACAGAGCTCGGCTGCCTGCGAGCCATCGTCCTCTTCAACCCAGGTCAGTTCAGCCTCCAGTTTATCTGTAGATATTTATCTGTAGATATTAATGGTCACTGTTGAGTTTGATCATGATAATCCAATGATGCAAAATGTGGATTTGTATGTATTTGACACACAGTATAATACTGAACTTAATGCCATCAGGGCAGCCCAGTTTTCCAATAAAGACACTGTGGCTTTGAGATCCCGTGGATTTGAACGTTTGGCCTGACTGTGTGTGTTTGTTTCAGATGCAAAAGGTCTTTCAAATCCACTAGAGGTTGAGGGGCTGAGGGAAAAGGTTTACGCCTCATTGGAGTCGTACACGAAACAGAAATACCCAGACCAGCCTGGCAGGTAGGAAATGCATTACAGCATCGATCAATATCAAACACCATTGTTTAATCGGCGCTTTGGGTCATAGATAGCAATGAAGAGTGCAGGTTACTTTACATTACCGCGCAGCTCTTACATAACTTAAACACTTTGACTTGCTGCAGCATTAGATTTAAAAGGATATAGGCTGGTAGTGTTATTGCTTATAGAAAACAGTTGCAATTGATTATTTTTATTTACTGTTGGGATCAACAGGCGATGTGAAATAGCAGCCTACACTGTCAATTTTACAATTTATCTGTGGATACTTACAATTGCAGTTTACAGTACAACAGAGAAAATACAGAATTAAATATTACCATGTGGAAAAAACTATTATATTATCAATAATGAATACTTTTCTCAAGTAAATGTATTGATAATGTAACATAAAAATACTAAATTGAAAGTAAAATTGTTAGATTCAAATTTTCACTTAAAATATGAAATAATTAGCAAATAAAACTTAATAATATATGTAAAAGTACTCATTCGATTTCAAGAAGCGGAGTGTTAAACTACACATGCATTCAAATGTATGCAGGATGTTTAACTTGTAGATAGTACTGGGTCTAACTAAAT
The DNA here is from genome assembly GCF_043641665.1 of Enoplosus armatus. Taxonomy (NCBI): domain Eukaryota; kingdom Metazoa; phylum Chordata; class Actinopteri; order Centrarchiformes; family Enoplosidae; genus Enoplosus; species Enoplosus armatus. The sequence continues at coordinate 12,390,459 of NC_092186.1, forward strand.
ACACTATTTGATAATAAACTCAAGAGCAGTGCATGACATTTTATGTGTTTTGCATGGTTTGCATAAATCGTGATCAAAGGTAAGTAGTAACTACAGTTAATTTCCAGATGAAAAAACGCTAAAGCTCTGTAATTATGTAGTATTTTAAAATATAAGAGTTAAGAACAGATCTACTAGTTGACTACCAGTAACTAAAGTCACGTAAGTGTTTTGTGTCTTAGCATCTTGTTAAATGTGATAACGTGATAACATCGTGACGTGACATCCCTTCTCGCAGGTTTGCCAAGCTGCTGCTCCGCCTGCCCGCCCTGCGCTCCATAGGCCTCAAGTGTCTGGAGCACCTGTTCTTCTTCAAGCTGATCGGGGACACGCCTATCGACACCTTCCTGATGGAGATGCTGGAGGCCCCGCATCAGATCACATGACACCAGTCCCCCCCTTCCCCCTGTATATACTCCCACGTTGTCAGCGGTATGAAGATGGAAAAAAAAAAGACTTGATTCAAATTGTAAAACAGCATATTTTGTACCTAGCAGAACATTGTAATTAAAATTGAATAAAAAGTATTTTGAGATTGTTGGGAGGGCGGAGTCATGCGGTGGAGGATCGAGTACGCTGTCAAAATGGATTCTAATAGAATTGTTAACAGATTACTTTTGTAAATAGTTAATTTCAGGTGTCCGTTTTAAAAGCAACCCAATGCAATTTGAAAAAGAATCATATTTTATTCAAAGAGGAATTGTATAAAAACAGAAACCATTCTTGCATTTCTTAAAACACATTTGAGAATTCTTACAGAATAAAGTTATTTAAAAATGTATCTGAAATGTGTTGTTTGTGTTGTCTTATTTCGACTTATTAAGTCATATATTATAAATCACATCACAGTTAGAGCTAGATGAATTTGGATTTTTGAAGCCAGTGCAAATATTGTTTAATTGATTGATAATTTTCATCAGTATTCTGCAAGTTTTACTGTTTTGATGCCCGTAAAATCCAAATTAATTTTTATTTTTGATTCTTGATTGAACTGCATTTTTATTATTAGTCATTATTTATGTGACTTTAAACCAACACAAGGAGATATTACTTTTAGGGTTTAGCTCCTTAAGGCAGGATGCCATATAGCTCAATTAAAGACTTATATTAAAAGAGCAAAATATATAATCTGTTATATGTGAATATGCACTCACATCATATGTACCATTAGCTCAATTTCTCATCGCATTTGGCTGATCTGCTTAAATATTTCTTTTATTTTTTCACAGACAAAATAAGCCTCGAAATATTTCCTGTGTTGAGTGAAAAATGAACTCTGGATGAAACAACTGTTGTCCCTTCTTTATATTTCCAGCTGTTGGCCACCAGGTGGCGTCCTCACAGTGTAAACACAGACAGGACAGATGCTGCCTCATATCCATCTGTCTGTGCAGATTCCTGTATCCTCCCCTTCATGGTTCCAGTAACGCCTCAGTCCTCATCACAGAGTTCGGTGGTGGAGTAAAGACCGGTGGTGGAGATGTCACATGGAAGTGTAAATGTAAAAAGAGCAAGACAACAAAATATGGAATATATTGGAGCCAGGACGATATATTGGCTTATAAATCACAGATATATCTGTACCAGTGTATATGTCAACTGATAAGTAACAAGACATTGCAGTAGGCTACTGTACAGAAATGCCAAAGGTCTTTTTGAGGTATTGTATACATATATCAAAATGATCTAAATCCAGATCTAGCATATAGTATGTTGTCTGCTGAGGACTCTTCATGTCTTTCTACTGAAAATATCTAAAGTCTTGATTCATAACAAGAACATTAGCACAATATAAAGTGCAAAGAATTGTAGAATCCAACTGATTGACCACTGAGCACTTTTGTTTTATTGTTTTTGTTGTTTATTACATATTTGGCATATTAATTGACAACCCAGTTAATTAAACTTAATGAAGTTTGTTAAAGTATCTATCTATCTAACTATCTATCTATCATACAATAATGAGCAATCTAGAAATAACAATTGAACAAACGAACAATGTATCCGTTAAATGTATGACCTTTTAACCTGCACTTTACTTCATGAACACTACATACATTATTGGCTTCTAATGAAAAAAAAAAAACCCTTCATGTGCGTCTCTGGTAACTTTGAGGCATTCAACGTGGAGAGAGAGAAAGGGGGGGGGGGGGGGGGAGAGAGAGAGAGGGGGAGAGAGGGGGAGAGAGGGAGGGGGAGATAGAGAGGTAACCGGCACCTGCACATGGAGGAAGTCTCTCTCTCTCTCTCTCTCTCTCTCTCTCTCTCTCTCTCTCTCTCTCTCTCTCCTTCCCGGTCAGCCCTAATAGGATAATTGATAGATATCCTAAACAGTCAATAACAGTGGACTCGGAGAGGTCGTCGGAAGCTCTGAGGAGAAACTTTGATGCGCTGCTGCTCCGGGCAGCAAGTTGCAGCAGGACTTAGAGCGCCGGAGATGCTGTGAGAAGAACTGGGAGCTGAAAACACTTTTCTACCGCCTGGAAGCTCGCGTTTTCACAGGTATGAGCTGCTTCAACTTCAATAATAACTGCCTGTAAAATGTTATTTTACAATGTTCATTTTCCTTCAATTAAAGTTGGTCAAAATATGTTTCACAATGTTTCTTCAGAGGGTTGAAATGGTGGATCGACCGGCATTATGCTTGGGTGGGTAAAACTTGATGACATAATTATAATAATCACCTTTCGGAAGTTAGATTTGGAATTTAAAAATGCATTTTTTTTAAACTAATTTCATTTGTGATTATATTAATTTTTGGCACATGGTCATCAAACGGACTTAATATTTGGTCAATTTAAACTACAGTGAGAAACTATTAAAAACAATTAACGTCTCAGTATATAATTCCCACTTTTTAATTAAGAAACTGCCTATTTAAGTACTTTTCCTCACGCTATAACGAGGTGAAGCCGCATTTGAACGGCCCCTCCATCAAACTTTGTTCAGGCCAATTAGCCAATATTTCTGCTGCGTCCTGCTGATCGGAAAAGTGTCCTAATTAAAGGATTTCCCATCATTTCAGATATGGATCAGAGGGCAGTGTGTTCCGGATGCCACCGGCTGATCAGAGACAGATTCCTGCTCAGAGTCACTGACGGCCTCTGGCACGAGGAGTGTGTGCGGTGCGCGGCGTGCGGGGACGCGCTCAAGAACTCCTGCTTTTTGAGGGACCGCAAACTTTACTGCAAGCGGGACTACGCTGAGTGAGTGCTGATCTCCAACTCTTCATTACTGTGTGGTTTCTCCTCATGTGACAGCTGAAATCACAAAACACTGAAGCATCCATAGGCCTATATTACTTTTCAGCCTCAGATTTCCCGGGTTGAGCGCATCCGATTTCACATTGTAATGTCATTATTTCTGAGGTTTTGCATTAAGAAATACAATTTAATTTTTTTTTATTTTATTTTAATTCAAAGTTATGTGACTATCAATGTTTCTTCCTGATGTAGCCTAAAGTCATTGCATGCAGAGGTCACAGTTTAATTAAATTGGTTTTAACTTGGTAAAGAGTAACATATATTATATACTTTATATCAAATAATGATTAAATGTATGTAATATGCTAAGATAATCCAATATTAGCTGCGGCGGGTTGCTTGTTTAAATACAAGATTTTTTTACATTATAATTTAGTTGTTTTCTAGTCCTGCTATTATGTACTTTTAGTTTTGGCACATGCATATATGTTGCAATTATACTACCAACATTATAGTCCATGTTGAAGGAAAAACATCTAATGGCATTTTATTAATGTACTTTTAATTTGGATATAGGTTGTTATATTGTTTTGTCTTATTTTATTCAATATTGTGGCTCGTGGTCCAACAATTATTGTGTTATTAAGGCAATTTTCACAACAGAACCCTTGTCTAGATCTGACCTTGACCAAGAATGTGTGTGTGTGTGTGTGTGTGTGTGTGTGTGTGTGTGTGTGTGTGTGTGCATATGAGAAAGAGAGAGAGGGACTATGTGTCTCATAGTCCCTCTCTCTCTTTCTCATATGCACACACACAGAGATTTATCTTTATAGTAAGTTAAACTTAATCTATTCCTACAAAGTTTTGTATACTGTAAATATGGGCACATTTTATAGTTCATGGCAAAAGCATTGTGTTGTGTGTGTGTGTGTGTGTGTGTGTGTGTGTGTGTGTGTGTGTGTGTGTGTGTGCGTGTGTGTGCATGCGTAGTTGTGTTTGTGTGTATATGGTGTAAGTTGACTTCCAGGGAACTTGGCACAGTGCACTAAGAGAACAAGGTGACTGTAGGAGGAAGGGGTGGCCAGGGAGCTGGAATGCGAGACTATTGCATAGTGTCCATACACACACACACACACATGCAAAACAACACGGTCACACCTTCACACACACATGCGGCACACACACATAAAGCACACAACCAGGGGTAGAGCTCAACTGACACATTGTCAAAATGTGTTAAAATTTGGAGGCCCATTGGCGTGGCAACTGCAAGCTGGGGACAACATATGGTCTCGCCGATGAGGCGGTCCCCCCTCCCAAAACTCCCACCGTCATCACTGATCGCCCGGCTCCCTCCTACCCGCCCACTGCCTCTACCTCATCCCCTCATTCTTCCTCCAAAACATGCTCCCACCTAAACAAGAGCCAAAACAAAAAGTGCACCCTCTAACAGGCAGCAGCTCACATTATTTCTGAACAATTTAGTGACGGCCGTTCTGCCAAGCAGGCAGGGAAACAAGAAATGTTATTGGTCCAAAATGCTCCCCACCATCATGTTCCCAGTCAGCTAAATTGCACTGCAGTGGTGTTAGAGGCCAAGGCACCTTTGTGAGCAGAGTATGTGTTAGCAGAACATTTAAAATGTGCCATTTTTTATGATGACCGAGAGCTAATTTAAACATTTTAACTGGCTAAATGGTCAAATTTTAATGGATGAATGGAAATCAGAGTGGCTTCTTGTAAAATCAAGCAAGTCAAAGTGCTTAGCGTGATCAGCGGAGATCACAGCACAGAGAAAAGTTCAGGGCTGAGAGGTAATTAGGAGGGTAGAGCCATATGTCAGAAGGTCTGGTGCATCCCTACAAGAGAGACGGTGGATGGTGTGAACTTATTTTGGGGGACAGTGCGCTCCATGAGCCCTGGCGTTACGTGCCGTGGCATCTGGAAAGCTCTGCTCACAGCAGCCCCTGTGTCGAGCGGTGGGACAACGCCCAGCCGACCGTGAGATATCTGACCTGACCAATTAGCAGGAGGCCTGGTGCCAGAGCCCTGCCTCTGAGGTCTCACGTCTCCACCTCTCTGCTCGTCCTGTCTGGGGTTATGGCGCCCTATAACACATGAGCACCACTTTTGTCTATGATGAAGGTTTTAAAAGTGTCTCAGTGTTTCTCTCACAGGCAAACTGTGCTCCAATCCCTCCCTTCTTCTGATCCAGGACTAGTGTGAAACCGGCTCATAAGTGACGATTATTCCATACTGTGACAACATTTGTCTCTTACCACACGCTGAATCTTGTTTTTCCCTTTCCTCGTGTGGTAAATCAGTGCTAGCCAGACCACCACGTTTAGCCTGTGGCCTGTTCGAGGCAGCTAAAAGACAATAATACCAGTATTCAATTTCATTTTATGTTATTCCTCTTCACTCCAAATTCATCAGTGCTGGCTTTTATTACTGGGTCCAATACATATATAACCACTATCAGAATGGTGAATTATTTTATATCAATGAATTGCAGAACATTCATATAAAAAAGATGATGACATGGCAGGAAGGAAGCTAACTAACCAAATCCTTCCCAGATTTTATTAAGTATTAAAAATATCAAATTAACACCAACAAACATGGAATAAAAACAACCAAAGCATTCAGGGGACTACAACAATAGTTAAAGCGTACCAGGGCAATATCACATACAAATGAAATAGAAAAAAGCTAAAAACATGTGTGACAGGTATTCACAGTGGCACCTTGAGGCGCCTTGTGAACTAATTTTGATCTTTTTTAGAAAGGCAGCCCTTAATGGATGCATGTTCTTAGATAACAGGGCATTTCTTAACAACATCTTAAATGCTGTGTCTCTGAAGCTTAAACAGACATCTTGTTATTCAGTACAAATGAAACAATTCAAACAAGTTACATAACTGCTATTTATGTTTAGTATTTTTTTCACAAAACTGTACTGATTATCAGGCCGTTTGATAATAGTTTGAATACATGTGTATGAATTACCGGACCAGTGTAGCTTGTGCAGTACAGCAGCAGAATGTAAAGATTAGGAAAAATGTGATTTAGAGGATCAATAATAGTCAATCATTTTCAATGTGTTTTCACATGACAGTGTCCTGTGGCAGAATTTCTTTAAATTTTTATCATTTTACTTGCTCTTTATGAGTTCAAAACATTACATTGACCTGAAGTCTGATCAGCCCACGGAACAGCCACATTTACAAGAACGTATTAAAACCATCGGCAATATTCATGGGATTGGTATAAACTCTGACACTGACACATCAGTCAACCTTTAGTAACTCCTTAATGATTAGTGATCCAGATGATTGGATGGATTTATTTTCTTTTGGCCATCCTTATGTAAATCAATACATTTGTCTTAATATTTCTTGCATGATTCCATATTCAAATTCACTAATTACATAATAATAATGATAATAACAGTCTCTACTTTCTTCCATGGCAGTTTTTTAATATTTTGTGATGTGTAATGAGGTTTACTTGTATATTTCCAAAACAAAACAACACATTACAGGATTGTCAGAGATGTTGGTAATAAATAATGCTGACATGATTACATTGTCCATATATTTTATACAGTTTGTTTTCCTGATGTGTAGCAGTCACACGGGACACACAATACATACAACAGACTGTTCTGTAATTTAATGAAGCAGCATGCAAACTACTGTCTGACAATGCGATGTTTAGCTTGGTCAGAATGTCAGTAGATTTGAGATTGGCTAAATGGTTCAGCGGTCAAGTGGACTGGACATCAGATTGGTCGTCAGATCAGCGGTGCGACTGGCGGTGCACTTGACCCGCAGATCTGTGTCTGATACACGGCCTCTGTTGGTGTGTGTGTTTAGCAAAGGATCCATGTTAACCTGATCCAGAAACAGGATCTGTCTCTCTGCATGTCCACTAGACCAGCAGTCTGTTTGCCTGACTGCCAAAGGTCAGCACTGAAGTCAGGGCAGGAACAATGAGAGGGGAGGGCTTTGCTCCAGAGTAAATGTGTATGTGTGTGTGTGCATTTCTGCTAAACACTCATCTTGTTATACAGTGCATCTGCCTTGAGAGTGCCTGACACTGGTCAGTGTGGAGGAGCACGGGATTTTGCTGACTTATTTCTCTGTAATGATCTTGTCACTAATTGCCGTGTCTAAATCCAGCGTGACTGAGTGTTCCCGCTCTCCTGGCAGGGCCTCTGGGCCAATCATGACAACGGAAACTCTGAAATATTAAACACCTTGAGTTGCTCCATAAGTATTGGAGGTACTCTTACCTTTGCATTAACAACGCTTAAGAATACTGGGTGTAATAAGATGAACTGGACAAGGCATATAATGGAAAAGCGATTCTCGAAACATGAACATTAATGCCCGGAGTTTCTACTTCACTGACATCGAGCATTAGCATCATATCGAGACATTTAATCAAGTACTTTGCAGCAGCATCATCGAAACATTCCGAGTATTTCCTCTGCCACACTTCCTTTGAAAATGTTCCAGTGTTGCATCTTGTGTTGCCACAGGAATGCACATGCCGCAGACGGTATGTTGGCCATATTAAAGCGCATACCATTGAGGCCGTGGAACAGACGACTCGGATGGGTCAAGCAGCCTGACTGACCCTCCTGAGCTGCTGGGAATGGGCTTTACTGTTTCCGTAGCGACCCCACAGCAACAGTGAGAGGTCCCAGCAATGTTTGGCTTCAGGATGTTGCAGCTCCAGACCTTTTGACAGGGATGTCTCAACCCGGGTGTTTGCTTTATGTTCAGTATGAGCTTTCTGTTTGTTTGTAAATATTGTGTTAAATTTTTGTTTTGTTCACTTGAAACTTAATGTGAAATCTTTTTTAGGTGTGGGTTTATTACCTATTGCTAATATTTCTGCTCATGTTCACTTTTATGCCAAAATTGCTTGCAAAAGAAAAAAAAACATTTTTCCTTTTGGTGATACAACATCTTTTCAATGATAACAATAAGAAGAAGAACTGTCTGAGACCAAATACATAAATAAACAATTAAGTCATTGATTAAAATGACTATAAAATAAAGTTTAGGATCAAGGTTTTTTTCTAATGAAACAGATGTGCTGTGGTTGATCATATCTGCAGTTGACCACATAGGTGACCAATACAAGAGGAATACTAAAAGGCCAATATTACTCTGTCATTTAAGGGATTTTTTTATACATTTGTCCAAGAGTAGCTGCATTGATTGTTATTAAAGAAAACTTACAAGTTACATTTTTTTATTTTACACTAACCTCTAAGTCTACAACCTCTAATGGCTACAAAGTAGCAAAAAAAAAAAAAAATCTCAGATTGAAACAGTGATATATGCAGGCCTCATCAAGTATTTTTATGTGAAAACAAAAACATGGAAGAAAAAAAAGCTGTCACTTTCTCATGCCTTTGGGCTGACTGGTCTGGTGACCCAGTCAGGTCTGGAGACAAACACCAGCTCCAGAATGATGACGCATCATCCTGCGTGACAGACCCAAAATGCCGCGGTGTCAGCCAGCGGACAATGGTCCTGCTGCTTGGGGGCTGGCTCTGTCTTTGTCCCGCTCTGGTTAAGCAGACTTAGGGATAATTCCGCAGATAATTCATGGGACCGGCGGCTCAGCCTCTCCCACCGGGAGATCTGATTCCCCCCCTCTGCCTGGAGCCATGGCCTGCCGAGAGCCTTTCTCCTGCCTCCCCAGGAGCACCGCCTCGGACACGGCAGCCGGAGCCACGGCAACAGTCTCTGAGGCTAAGCCCACCAGTCCTGGTTGCCAGGCGCTAAGATGCACACCCGCCATGCTAAGGGTATGTGTCTGAGTGGTCGGGGCAGGAGGAGGAGGAGGAGAGGGGAGAAGTCAGGTTGTTTTGAGTGACAGCTCGACTCAGCAACATTCCCCAAGTCAACCAAGCATTTTCTTTCTCATGGAGTCCCTTCTTACTGAGGTGTGAGAGGTCCTCGAGTGTCTTAGCTTATACTCTAGTCAGCCAAACAAAAGCCTTGCTCTCTGCTATTTACTGAGCCCTTACAGTTTCTCTCTATTTCCTCCCTTGTTACACCCCCACCTTCCTATCCCTCTCTGCAGTCTGTTTGCGGTCCGTTGTGGGGGCTGTGCGGAGGCCGTCTCTCCTGCAGAGCTGGTGATGCGTGCAGGGGCCGCTGTGTTCCACCTGCGCTGCTTCACCTGCAGCGTTTGTTCCTGCCGCCTGCAGACTGGAGACCGCTGCGTCCTCAGGGAGGGACAGCTACTGTGTGCCAGAGAGGACTACCACCAGTGTCTGGCCAGCCCGACCTCCTCCGACACAGGTACAGGCTGTGTACAGTATGTGTGCCTGTGTGTGTGTGTGCCTGTGTGTTTTCTACATGTAAACTAGGCCAAAACTGACCCAATACCAATGCAATACTGGGTAGAAAACCACCCAAGAAAATCAGTTGTTTTGACCCAGCTGTCAGTATCATTTTACATGACTGTTGAGCTATTTACTTAAATATGGTATGGTTGCAAACTGTTATTATCATATCTAATCTAGCTCTTTTTAAGCTTGCATATCACTTTTCATTACTGATTATTAATACTTTGTGTGTCCTTTGTGGTTTTGAATGTCATATGTACGCTGTTCTGTATAACCAATTAATTTGTAACATTTTAAAGGTAAAACTTGTTTTTTGTGTCCAATACTGGGTCAAAATAACCATATTTTAGTTTGAGTAAATAACCCAACAGTAATATAAAAAAAAACAACAACCTGTTGTTACTGGGTAAAATTTCTGCAACTTATTAAAAAATAAGTAAAAAACACAATATGATATGGCGTCAGATATTGATCAAACGCCTGCTTTTTTTTAATGTCTACAACTATGACTAAAACTACTTGTGGCTACTACTTTTCCATCTCCTCACTAAGAAATTCAAGTGGTCCAGGGGCATTCTGTCTCTCTATGTTGTTAAAAGGCATCCTGGGAAATGTAGGCACAAACAGAAGCAGATATCAGGCAAGTTGAGTGAAAGTGGTTAAATTGAAAGATTAAAGCACAACTCTTAATCACAAAATAACTAAATGCAAGTGATGCATTGAACATCTCAGACTGATGGCATGAATTTCCCTTTTTTTAATCTGTTCCTCAATATTTGTCTTCTTCATGTAAATGACTTGTAGGTGAATAAACATTTGCTTTTCAATCATTTTTGCCCCCAAGGTAAAAGTGATGATGAAGAAGAAGAAGAGGAGGAATCTGGGAGGGTTAAAGGCAGACGAGCTAGATCAGAAGACCTGGAGAGCAAACGTCCCAAAAGGCCACGCACTATTCTGACCACTCAACAAAGACGGACCTTTAAAGCCTCCTTTGAGGTCTCATCCAAGCCTTGCCGAAAGGTAGGGTGTTAATTATGTCTCTCTGAAAAAAATTATACTGCTGTTTTCTGTCCACATTCTTAGTGTAATTCCTCCTAAAAACTGAAAATCTTGTCATTTCAATGAGGATATAACATAGACTAGCATGCTACAGTATCAAAACTTAACAAGAAATATCGTTTTTTAATTTGAAGAAATTAATAATTGTTTTATATCTTTTTTTTTAAATGAAGAGCTCCTCATTCCTTATTGTCATGCTTTTCAGAGAGAACAAAGAAATTACTCCTCAATGCGAAAATGTAGAAGTTAGCCCAGAAGTATGGCGGGATTTCAGCTATACATAATAGTTCTGTACTGTTATTAGGCAGATGGGTAGATCTGACTTTTTTTCTTTTTTAAATGTTTAACCTTCAAGTGACCTCCTTTCTTTTTTCCTATTTTTCCCCTCCCTTTCTTACTTTCTCCCTCCCCCTGAATCCTGATCCAAGGTAAGGGAGACCTTGGCAGCAGAGACTGGTCTGAGCGTCCGGGTTGTGCAGGTCTGGTTCCAGAACCAAAGAGCCAAAGTAATACAAAGTACACACACACACACACACACACACACACACACACACACACACACACACACTCTTTCTCTCTCTCTCTCTCTCTCTCTCTCACACACACACACACAGTCATATGCACTACTAATAAAAGGGCTCTTTCTGCACCTTGTTTGTATGCCAGAGTGGAAATCAGCCTGGTTATCTCTTCATACAGGAAACTGATGACATCTCACTGCGAGATCACTGTAGATTAAACCCCATATTTCCTCACAAAGTGGGCTCATGTGTGGTTTCCCCTCCTCCACTGAAAGATGTCCTTTACCTCGCTGTTAATACTTTGCAATTGAGTGAACACACTTGTATGCCTGGGTGGTGGGGGCACTGTGGAGTGAGAGAAATGTTTTACATTAGGCCTGTATGTGAGCTTTATGTCTGCTGGTGCATGTTTTTAGATGAAGAAACTGGCCAGGAGACAGCAGCAGCAGCAGCAGCAGCAGCAGGAGCAGCAGACCCAGGAGCAGCCATCACATCACACAGGTATTTGTTTTAAAATGTTTTTTAGTGCTTTATTACTCAGATATACATCCTAAAGACAAAGTTAAATGTACCTCTTCCTTCTCAGCAATGAGAACATTTTGTAGAACTACAAGGAGTTTTTTCAAGTAACTTTTTGCAGACAAAATTAAGTAATCAATAATACAAAGGCAGGGGAGTCAGATTAGGCTGAATACTAGACATAAATGTATTTTGCTCTAAAAGATTTCTGACAGAAACCACTTAATAGAAGGTAGAACAGGGCACAAAAGCTTTCTAAAGGACATTATTGTAACAGACAGCAGTGAACCCCATCTCCTGTGTGTGCACCACAGCGCCCTCCTGTGGGGGTTTGACCTCTGAGATGGAGCGCCTGGGGTCCTCCTATACCCACATTCAGCAGCAGCAGCAGCAGCAGCAGATGGGACTCACCACACTGGAGCAGCAGGACTATGACATGGACCCCTTCAGACAGGGCCTGACCCCACCTCAGATGCCAGGGGATCACATGCACCCCTACGGTAAAGACTTCAGTGCTGTCAAACCATGATGGAGAATCACATGTTTAAAGTATTGCTCTACAAAGTGTCTGGGATTAGTGTGATTAGTAAAACTAACAAAAAATATTTTAAAATGACATGATTTATTGGCATTATGTGAATATGATACATGAAATCAAAACTTTAGTAAGGAAAGTTTATTATTTTAAAATGCCCAATAGTACTTTATGTTTGTTTATTTTTTTCAATTTGGTTAGCTTCAGCATTGTAGCGGTGTTTCCTGGTGTACTGTTCTTTAACTCACATTTACGTTTCAGTGTGTGACCAACTAAAAGGTATATATGCAAAAGCATTATTGATTTTAAAGAAAAAATGTTACCCGATCTTTACAATTTTTTTTAAATGTAGCAAATATTGATAAAGATAAAGCAATTCAATTTGTGGGGAAACTCTGATGCAAGTTTCTGTCCGTCAGTCCCAAATAATTTCAGACGCAAAATTAAAATGTTGCAATATGATTTAATAAAACAACACCACCAACAATGGCCTGAATCAACACCTCTCTAGTACAATTACAACAATAATGGAGCATTATAATATATTCTTTACAAAGGTAGCGTTAATTGCAGGGCTAATATATTGCATTTGTTCATATTGTGAGATTCTCTTGTTTTTTTTTCTCCATCCCTTGTAGAGTGCAAATTCATTAAAAAGTCCTTTACAACTCTTCCAAATTATATATTTAACTTCTCCAGTGATTTAGTATTGCACTTTAGTTAAAGATGGTCAAAATTGGTAAATCAGAGGCTGATGTATACTCAATTTCAGTCCTGAGTATGAATCAAGATCCAGAAACGCTGGATCCTACATTTCCCAGAAATCAGAGGAATGATCAGATTACAGCCTAATTATCCAATGATGTTCTGTCTTTTTTAGGTTTTAAGGGTCTGTACGGGGACATGGACAGAGACCCTCTGTGTCATGTGGCTGACAGCGACTGTCTGTCCCTGGGGGACTCCTCTCTGCTCACCCCTATTGACCGCCTCTACTCCATGCAGGACTCTTACTTCACCTCCTGAAGGTGTAGATTGGACTATGTGAGAAGCGAAGACATCTCCCTCACTCTGCATCGCTCTCTGGTCTCATCATTGATCTGTCTGTACCGTGCACAAGGTAGTTGAAGAAGTGGTTGCAAAATCACTGCCAAGGGGAAGTGGGTACACTGTGAAACCATGCAATATACCATGTGCACCTCCGTATAAATATGACTACACTACTGCCTCTTATGCTTTACAATCCCACTGTACAACACAGGCTCCTGTGTATGCACGACACTGTCTGACCTCTCTCACTACGTTTGAATGTTAGATTATGAGATTATATCTGCCCCTACTAATGTAAATAGCTGTTTGGGTGTGTATTTGTATTTATTCTCACAATGTGTGTATGCTGTTTATCTTGAATGAATCAATAAATAATGGTTATGATACAGTGAATATTCAGTTTAAAGTGCGTGGCATAGTGAGCATGAAGCACAGGCTGATTTATTATGAAGATGGGGTATTCATGCTGAAGGTTAGATTCGGGTCAGTCCATCCTCGGTTCTTATCAGTCCAATCTAGGTGACAGGTCAGCGAGGCATCTTCCCCTGGCTGTTGGGTGGATCATCAGATTGTGAAATGCTGGGCTATGACAGCTGTATGGGTCAGTGGCAGGTAAGCATCACATCCACGCCGCCATCATCAACGCTCACATTGTGCTCCTCACGGTCAAAGGCCCTCGCTGCATTTTTCTGCCTTTTCCTTCCTCCAGTCATAGAGGACGGGAGGGGGGGACCACCCAGGCACTGTGCCCAGCTGGAATGCACCAATCCTGGGGAGGGAGGTTGAGAAAACCCAGGAAGGGGGCTCCAGACAACGGAGGGGCTGAAAGCTGTGTCAGGGGAGAATGCCCAGAGTGACACAGAGATATGAAGACCCACTGTATGGAGTGCCTCCTTGCCCCAGCCATGAACCCTCTCCTGGACCCTTCTCATATTTCCTACTATGAAATCAGACCTTGCAGAGCAGAGAGCGCAAGTCAATGGTCAGGAACAATCTAACTGTCTGTCACCGTGGTATGCTACTGCCAACCAGAGCTAAAGAAGTGTGCAGCAGAGTATACTGAGTGTGTGTTTCTTTGAGTCTGCCTTTGTATCTGTGTCTGTATCTGCTCTAAGTGTCTGCTGGCATGTGCATGTGTGCATGCTCACGTGTTAGGAGGAACAACACTCTTTGTTGTAGGGACTGAAGTATCATAATGCATTTCCTTGTATCTTCAAAGGTAGATGGAGGGAGAGAAGCCAGACTTAAACATCAGGGAAGGAAGCCAAGGTGGTCACCTGCGGGGCATTTTCCCTTCTTGTGTGCGAGTCTGTGCGCAGTTGGCACGCATATGTGGTTGCCAGCAGCAGTGGGTGGGATGAGAAAAATAATCAAACCGTGATCATACGCTCACAGCGGGTAGCAATAACCTCATTATTATTCTGACGGTAGCCAAACAGTTTCCTGTCAACAGTTCGGTTATTTATTGCAGCCTTCATGCCAACCACAGGCCACAAACCCTCTGTCTTTTAACCGCTATAATTGGCTTCATGCTGTTGCAGCGCCAAGACAGATGCACACGCTTTGCTGAAGATACTCCATTGGCCCGTTGCAGCACATGTTTAAAGTCTGGGGGTACACTATTGGCACAGATACACAGAGATGGTTCTATACAGTAGATACTAGTAGCCATCCAATAGAAATTTCATACTCAGACAATGGATTTACACTTAAATCTGTAACACCATGTGAGTCTCAGTTCAGGCCATTAAATTCAATATACTGCAGTTACAGTGGGGGGGTAGTGCATTGCCCCTCAATGTGGGATCTGTGCCCAGTGTGACACATTGAGCTGAGACTGATAATAGATCACCTCCTCACCACTCAGTGGCAGGAGCTTTCTTGCCACTAAATGTGCTAAACTGACACTTTGTGGCACTTTGGCAATTCCAGAGGTTTTCTGCCACTTCCTCGATTGACCCCACAGTGTCCTATGGGTCAAATGTGGGTAAACTGAGCAGCTAGGGATACCCCATACTGTATGCCAACACTGATCAAATGCTTAATGTGAGTCAGCTAAAAATAAGATAAAATAAAATAGAATAAAAGGGGACCATTCAAGAATTGTTGATGTTTAATTGACAATTCAGCAATATACGAGCAGAGCACAAAGCAAAAGCTGCACACACACTTTATTCTATGCGTACCATGCATAATAAATCTTCTTTAATAACAAAAGGTGAATGTCTTCATGCAAAATGTGCATGATTATCAGATTATCTGAGTGGAAATTATAGTTAAACTCTAATCGTAATCTTTTGGTACCAGGATCATGCAGTAACTATCAAGCATCATATAATAACAGCAAGCATTGAGTTGCAGTATTTGAAATGATTTGCTGCAAAATTCAAGAAAAAAAAAAAATCAAAATTCAAATGCTGGATTCTCTCTGTCTCCCCATGCTGGTGCCTCATGCATAATCGGATTTCCTGCAAAGATCAGAAATAACGATCATGGATCCACTGTGAGTTCTACAACATACTGTATGTGTGAAACTGTAGAGCATCATTACAGTAGGTCTCACCTCTTTTCTTAAATTGCATTATAATCAACAAACCCAGTCCTATCAGGACAAGTGGCACGACAACAGAGGCTGCTCCTACACCCGTGTACATCAGCATGGCAGTCCCCACTGGCATACCTTCCACTGGAACACATAAAGATCACAGTAAATACAAGTTTTTAACTTTTTTTGTTTTATCTTCACTGTCTTGATCAGCAGATCATACATCACTATTTTTAAATTACCATCCCCAGAGCCATGCAATCCTCAGTGGATTGGCACAAAATGTGGTACAGGCATTCATGGTTCCCAGACGATGAATCCTAATGACCACTGTGGTCCTCTGACTTCTCCTCTAACAACTATTGGATGGATTTCCATGAAATTCTCATTAATTTACCTGTGCATTTAGGCAGGCTGTCACTCCAAAACCCAGTGGAGGAGCAAAGCAGCACCTCTGTGCCATTCAGGGAGAATCCCTCTTTACAGGTAAAGAGACACTGGGAGCCAAAGCTGAAGATCCCCAAAGGATGGGAACAGTTTATAGACAGGGGTAAAGACAAGGCACGAATGGCCTCACACTGTACCGCTGAGATGTGGAAAGGAGAGAAATTGTAATTACATACATTGGATCAGCTGTTTGAATAGCAGAACAGCAAGACAAAACTAAGTTGAAGGTAATGCAGGGCACTCACGCTGGCAGGTGGGTAGATCCTGACTCCAGAGGCCAGAGTTGTTGCATGTCATAGTTGGTGTTCCTCTCAGCCAGAAACCCTCATTGCATTCAAGGTCACACTGGGAGCCATAGCTGAAAGGGGAGTATGGATGGCTACAGTTCATCCTCCCATGTTGTGGAGCCTTGGCCAGCAGGGGGCATGGCTGTGCTGTAGATAACATTGAACAAAAAATCTGATCATCATAACCCTCATCTTGAAACAAAGAGTCAGAAAGGGGTATTTTCTTCAAGATATGTTAATGGCATAGCTGGTGTGTTCATTAATATATAAATGAATGTATGGACACATGTATACCCAAGTACCAAGTGCAGCTCTCTCGTATTATGATTTATTACCCAGACAACGGGGTATTTCTCTGCTCCACTTGCCCACAGAGGTGCACTCTGTGTCAGCCGTCCCATTCAGGACAAAGCCCTCCTCACAGGTTGAGGTGCACCGAGAACCAAAACTGAACTCCTCATGAGGATCAGAGCAGACTAAGGAGCCATGAGAAGAGGAGTTCAGAGTGGGACATCTCTTAGCTATAAAGGGAACAGGTAGAAGGAGAGACCAACAGGATATTTTAGAGCTTAATGAGGTAAAATGGTATTGGAACACTATTTAAACCATGAAATTACAAGCTTTTATGTTGATTACAATCAACAGATTATGATACAGACATCCATATTTTCTTTACCCAAGCAACGTGGGATGTCTGTGCTCCATTTTCCCAAAGAAGTGCACTCTGTGTCAGCCGTCCCATTCAGGACAAAGCCCTCCTCACATGTTGTGGTGCACTGCGACCCAAAACTGAACTCCTCATGAGGCTCAGAGCAGACTAAGGAGCCATGAGAAGAGGAGTTCAGAGTGGGACATCTCTTAGCTATAAAGGGAACAGGTAGAAGGAGAGACCAACAGGATATTTTAGGGCTTAATGAGGTAAAGTAGTATTGGAACTTCATCTAAACCATGAAATTGCAAGCTCTTATGTTGATTACAATCAACAGATTATGATACAGACATCCATAATTTCTTACCCAAGCAACGTGGGATGTCTGCGCTCCATTTTCCCAGAGAAGTGCACTCTGTGTCAGCCGTCCCATTCAGGACAAAGCCCTCCTCACATGTTGTGGTACACTGAGACCCAAAACTGAACTCTCCATGGGGAGCAGAGCAGACTAAGGAGCCATGAGAAGAGGAGTTCAGAGTGGGACATCTCTTAGCTGAAAGGTAAACAGAGGCAGAGAGGGACAGAGCTTTTTGAAAGCTTTGCTTGGTAAAGAGGTACAGTCATGCCATCTAAACCATGAAAAGTTAATCTGTCGAATATGATCAACAGATTATGATACAGAGATTGTTTTTACCCAAGCAACGTGGGATGTCTGTGCTCCACGTGCCCACAGAGGTGCACTCTGTGTCAGCCGTCCCATTCAGGACAAAGCCCTCCTCACATATTGTGGTACACTGAGATCCAAAACTGAACTCTCCATGGGGAGCAGAGCAGAGTAAGGAGCCATGAGAAGAGGAGTTCAGAGTGGGACATCTCTTAGCTATAAAGGGAACAGGTAGAAGGAGAGACCAACAGGATATTTTAGAGCTTAATGAGGTAAAATGGTATTGGAACACTATTTAAACCATGAAATTACAAGCTTTTATGTTGATTACAATCAACAGATTATGATACAGACATCCATATTGTCTTTACCCAAGCAACGTGGGATGTCTGTGCTCCATTTTCCCAAAGAAGTGCACTCTGTGTCAGCCGTCCCATTCAGGACAAAGCCCTCCTCACATGTTGTGGTGCACTGCGACCCAAAACTGAACTCCTCATGAGGCTCAGAGCAGACTAAGGAGCCATGAGAAGAGGAGTTCAGAGTGGGACATCTCTTAGCTATAAAGGGAACAGGTAGAAGGAGAGACCAACAGGATATTTTAGGGCTTAATGAGGTAAAGTGGTATTGGAACACCATCTAAACCATGAAATTGCAAGCTCTTATGTTGATTACAATCAACAGATTATGATACAGACATCCATAATTTCTTACCCAAGCAACGTGGGATGTCTGCGCTCCATTTTCCCAGAGAAGTGCACTCTGTGTCAGCCGTCCCATTCAGGACAAAGCCCTCCTCACATATTGTGGTACACTGAGACCCAAAACTGAACTCTCCATGGGGAGCAGAGCAGACTAAGGAGCCATGAGAAGAGGAGTTCAGAGTTGGACATCTCTTAGCTGTAAAGGGAACAGAAAGAGGGAGAGACAAAAATATTTAAGAGCTTTAGGTGGTAAAGAATTACAGTCAAGACATGAGAAACATTCAATTAAGACCCCAGCAGATTATGATATACTTTACAATTATGTATGTAGTGTACAATTATGTCTGTTTTCATGAAGCTTGTGTTGCTTTCAGGGAGCCCTGACACAACTCCTGTGACCCACCTGTGCATGTAGGTGTAGGTTTGCTCCATTGTCCAGAGGCTAAACAGGTGAGCGTGTCGTCTCCGGTCAGGTAGTAGCCTTCCTGACAGGTGAAGTTACACCGTGAGCCAAAGGAGAAAGGCTCCAGAGTGTCCACACATGTCATGTTGCCCGTAACAGGAGAGAAAATGGAAGAGCACCTTTTCACTGTGGTGGGATATAGATATCAATCACACATGGTCCACTCAATGGAAATCCATGTTATTATGACTCCACTTTTATAAACATAGCAAGAGCATGACGGGGGGGGGGTATGAATAACCACGCTGACATAATTTCCAGTCAAGGGAAACAGCAACCCACATTAAATTACAATGTTGTTTTCCCAATGCAGACATAAATGAGTGTGAAGTAAAGTGATAACAGGTGTGACCAGAATCTGATTTACTGTAATGTCTGGACAGGATGTGACTACACACAGAGGCCAGCTAAGTATCAGTAAAAGGTGGCCGTCAATCTATTAACAGGCGTCAAGTATTACAAAAAAGGAAGTAAATGAAAAGCTAGAGCATTCCACAAAAATGATTCAGATAGAAAGACATTTTTAATCAGGTTAAGCTACTGATATAGTTTAAAACATGATTTGGTCTTCTCAACAGGTCTCATTCTACATTTAAAGGTAATGACTATCACTTTACCTGTGCATTCTGGGACACTGGCTGTCCACTGGCCGGTGTGGTCACAACGTATCTGGTCCTGTCCACTGGGCTCATAGCCTTCATCACACCTGACCTCACAGGTGGAGTTGTAGCTGTAAGGTGCAATGGGATGGCTGCAGTTCATGCTACCTGCACTGATGTCGGTGTGGTTCAGAGCTGGACACTGTTCAACTGAGATAGGCAGTGAGAAATATTTCCTGCGTAACTTTGACATCTGGAATAACAATTGTTTTGACATTGTTGATTTCCAGTTGCCATACCTTGACACAGAGGCACAGGGTGGTTCCAAAGTCCACTGGCCTGGCACAGCAGCTGGGGCACGCCTTCCAAATGAAAGCCAAGTTCGCAGAGGAAATGGCAGGAAGAGTTGAAACGATTGGACCCATAGGGATGGAAACAGTTATGAGAACCTCGTTCTGGTTCCAGCAAGGGTTTGCATGTGATTGCTGAGGAAAAACAAAATTAAAAAAGATATTATTCAACCCTTCAATGAAAGAGGTCATGGCTGGTTTTAGATATGTACAATGTTTGCTCACCCTCTTCACAGCGTGACCCCAGGAAACCAGGATGGCACTGGCAGGTATAGTTCCCTACAGTCTCCACACAGTCTGCATGGGCACTGCAGGAATCCTGTGTACAAGAGACTACATACATACAGAGTAAAATCCCACATAATATAATAAGTCTACAGAGTCAGTAAATGTGTCCATTGAACAAAATAAAGAGTGTGTTACCAGTGTAGCAGATGGTTCCCTTCTTCCTGGTACATTTCGCATTGTTCCACTTGGCTGAGTCTGGGACCCTCTTAATGTAAATCTCCACACACACGTCCTGACCCATTAGGTTATTTGGCTCCCCTGGCGCCCAATTCTGAGCCTCTTCGGGCAACTTCTCATTTGTTCTATTCCAGATCCACGCTTCACCAACTCTTAGAACGCCTATCCAGTAGTACTTTTTGTTAAACTTCACCGACTTGTTGAGGAAGTCATTCTCCTCCTGATTATGGATGGGCACCATGTCTGTGAAGTGGTCCTTGCACCACTTGCGGGCGTCAGCCCAACTACGCAATGGATTGATGCTGTAGTTGTAGGTCCATGCCTGTGCTCCTCCTCCACTGCTCAGGTCTAAGGTTAGATATATGGACGGTGAGACAACATTGAACTGGTGAAGCAAGAAAAGACAGGAGTTTGGTGCCTGTAAGATGAGAGAAAAACAGACTCACCTTGGGCAAATACAAGCAATGCAGCTAGGAGCATCCTGTGGTGCAGCCTTTGTTTAGTCTCAACCGATCCTTGAAACATCTGAAATAAAATAAAACATTTGTTTCTCATAATTGTATATGGGTGTGAATGCACAGTGTGTATTCATGCATGTATGAATGCACAAGACTTGCACTGATATTTCACAGGTCTTACCATTTGATCTGTCTTCAGTCACTCATTCTTGTCGTGCATTTACTTGCTTTGCCGATGATGGATGGCAAAACTGTAGTAATTAGCTTCAGGGAATGAGTCAGTAACCAATTTTGTAATATCTCTTTTGCTGTAACTTCCTTTCAGGAAGGGCTCTACTATACCACCCATAACACTCTGGGAACATACATACACACACACAGACCCGGACACACATGCATTCACATAGTAGTACTCATAAAAACTTTTTAAGATTAATTTTATTTAATTAAATTTGTCGTTAACAAGGACACCACAGAAATGCAACTCTAATGTTATTAAATGAATGTTTTGAGTTTACATATGCATGGCCTGATAATACACCATCCATACACAGACATACACACTTTATATCCATGCAGTATATCCAAATTAAGCATTAAATACAATATATCAAGAAAAAATGCTCAGCTAACGAATTATCCTGGCATACAGCCTGTGCAGCTGGTGAATGTTTAGGTCAATCTACAAACAATGTTTTAAAAAGAGTGCGAGTTGCTGCATTTGGGTCATTATAGATCTATTTCAGACATCTTTCATCCCTGAGCCTCACTGGATGGACTCGTGGCTCCTTCAGTCTGCCTATGAAGGACAACAGATGGACATTAAAGGGACACTTACTGAATGATTTACTGAACTGGATCACAGTTACAGTAGAATAGTTTAACATTTTAAATAACAGAAGCAATATACTTTTTAAAAGAGCAATAAACTGTAACATTCTAGCAAACTAACTTTTCAAATATTGAATGTGCATAAATGGGTGGAGCTGCTTTGGGCAAGTACATTTCAACACTGACCTTACTTGGGCAAGTTTCTTTCCTAAGAAATTAACAGACAAATAGGTCACTATTGAGGTCTGTTGCAATGACATTGAATTGCATCACTATTTCTATGTGTGTAATTGAGAAATACTGACTTTTTCTGTGTTTCATCCAGCAAAAACAGATGCAGCAGGAGGCAGAGAGGGCTCCACACCCAGCCACAGCCAGCAGAGCCTGTTTATAGCCTGAGAAAAAGAATCCTGAGCTGTACAATCCTTGACAGTGTGATATTACTAAGTTACTACCACAACTACTACTACCACAACTACTACTACTGTTGAATTATAATAATATCTAATGATTCATTAGAAGCAGAATCACTTGCAGAGAAACAGCACAATGGTTTTGGTATATTTATTAATTTTTTTAATATATTTAAAATTTCTACATAAACAAACAAACAATTACTTGCACATGCAGGTCTTGGGCCGCTCCAGACCCCGGTGACCCCACAGGTAATAGCTGGAGAGCCTGTCATCAAGAAGCCTGAGTAGCATTTAAACCGACAGGTCGAGTTGAATGTCTGGTTTCCTCCCAAGCAGCTGAGGTATCCGTTATCAGGCTGAGGCAGAGGGGGGCATACCACAGCTAGGGGCACAAACAGGTTAAAGTTTACCAGGGATACAGTTATGTAACGTCTTATGTTCACTTCCTATTGTGAGAATAATCCTTTTTTTTTTTAGCACATACATGCTGATGCAAGCATTTTGATCAGTATTTTGAATTTGATCCTCGGCCTGGCTTCAGGAAACAGAGGAAACAGATGCGGTGCTTATGATGGTTGTGTTAAAAAGGGCAGTTTAAGTCAGTGAACTATCCTGAGGATATTCTGTGGAAGGAATGGTAAAATGGTAAATGGTCGCCACTTATATTGCGCTTTTCAACTTTAACGGTTCCCAAAGCACATTCACCCATTCACACGCCGATGGCAACCGAGCTGTCATGCAAAGTGCTGGCCTCCATCAGGAGGTACATATGAGCATGTTAGAATTGTTTTAAGACAGACTTGAAAAAATATTAATCTGAACACTACCTACTGCAATAATTGGTGGCTTAATTTCAGGGAGCTCTCTCCTCACCTGTTTGGCACCTGTCTCCCTCAAAGCCAGGTTCACAGAGGCAGGTTATGTTGTCTATGGTCACATGGCATCTTCCTCTGCCACATGATGTCGCATTACATTTGGCTGTTAAGAAAAGGTGCAGTGCTAAAACAACCTCCACCACTTTTGAATGTCTAACAGCCTTCAAAAACATTCAGCTTTACATAGCTTTATAACGAACAGTACTTGAGTGGTGACAGTGACAGTGAACCAAAACAGTAAAGTTGCGGACTAGAAAATGAAAACCACCTGAAAGATGCTATAAAGCTCTATAGAGCTGAGTGGAACTGCAGAGTTGTGTGATAATGGACAGTTTGCTAAACGCCTCCCTTGAAAAGCCATTTTCCAGTCATAGCTTAACAACCGCAACTAGACATGATTGTGTTAGTTACAGTTAGCACATGTTGTGTACAGTTAACATCCGTTGTTTCAAAAGTTACTCAGAGTTTCAACATTGCGTCATTGTTACAATGTATATATGGGCTTGTGAAAATGGTTTTAGGACAGACTTGAAAAAATGTGAATCTGTCCTTTAAATAAATGTTTCCTACTGTACTGTACTTTCCTCACCTGTTTGGCACCTGTCTCCCTCAAAGCCAGGTTCACAGAGGCAGGTTATGTTGTCTATGGTCTCCTGGCATCTTCCTCTGCCACATGATGTTGCATTACATTGGGCTGTTAAGAAAAATTGTTGTACTAAAACAACCTCCACCACTTTTTGAAACGGTAACAGCCTTCAAAAACATTCAGCTTCACAAACCTTTGTAACAAACAGCGAATTTTCGATTGCCACATTTCTCATCATTCCACTTCCCTCGGTTCACTCCTCTGTTCACGTAGATCTCCACGCAAAACTCCGTGCTGTGGTTGTTGTTGGGCTCATTTGCTGCCCAGGACTGCTCACCAATCCACGTGCTGTTATTCCCAATCCAGGTCCAAGTTTCATTCTTGTGGTTTTTAGTGATTCCAATCCAATAATATGGACTATTATTTCTGTTTGGCAGCTTCGAGACCAGATGGTCATTCTCGTTCTGGTTTTGGATGACCACCATGTCTGTGTAACTGGTCTGACACCACTGTCGAGCCTGGGTCCAGTTCATGGTCTTGTTTGAGTAATGATAGGTCCAGCTCAGGGTAATCTCAGCCAAGGAGCTACCTGATATATATTTTGAAAGAAAAAAGTTAAGGACAACTCTGATGTGATAATTCATCATGTGATGTGAAAGAGTTCACATCAGGAGATACCATCAACTATGCATTTTATGCAATACTCACAAAGGAGGAGGATTAATGTCCACTTCATTTTCAATGAGCAACCTACAAACACCTGTTGTCTGTCCAACGAAAGAAATAGTCAGAAGCCAAAATATTGATGAATATCATCATGAAAAATAACTGAATGAGAACTTCCTTACTTACCCAGAATTGGTATCTTTGTTTTTCTAATGGTATCAAACATAAAACATTATACCCCAGCGGTACAGAGGATGAATGTTAGTTTGCTGCAAGTCAGGCCTTTATATTTCTCTTAGTTTATTCAGTCCAACATTATCATACAATACCTGGATGTTTGCTGTACAGAGTATAATGCATGTGATGAATGATTGACTGAATGACTGACTTAATGACTTGTTGCATTTGAACAGACCTTTTGGGAAATGCCGCCTGTTTCTGGTAAAGGTGTGAACAGGGGCAGGTTTTTCAGTCATGCATGAAAAGAAAATCCATAAAAGGGAATCCCAACAATAAAAACATATTTCAAATGAAAGTCACCATTGAATCTTGGAGCCAACACAAAGAAATATTTACCCACAAAAAATGAATTTAAATAGGGATCATTTTGCAATAATTGCATGTTTCCTGGTCACTTTTGCTGCTTTTTTAAAGTGATGTATTCCTTTATGACCTTCACTTAGAGAACAGTCTCAGGCTTTTGAAAAATTGACTAAAAGCTCTTGTTGCAAGATGTGTCCAAAATGGGTAGCCTACTGTTCAACATAGCTCAATGGGATGAAGCCTTTCCCTTGTTACTAGTTGACAGTTTTTAGACACTGCCTCTCTGCATCCTGTTGTGAAGTTTTAAACTGCAAGAGAGACAGAGTGCCCACGCTGTCACCTTCAGTCTGATGTACAATCAGATCTATTTCTGGTTCTGTTAGTGCTGACATAGAAGACTCTTATGTCTGAATTTGGTGAAAGAAACAATGGTGGTGATCTGTAAAACAGACTACCCAGCAGCATAGCTCTTCCTCCTTTGCATACCTCAACTATTCATCTCTGTCCCAGCCATTGTCATGGAGGTCACAGAAACAGACTGGAGGTCTGTACAGTATGTTCTTGGACCACAAACACATGATGTCCTGCAATGCCTGCATAGATGTCCCTGCTCAAAGTGAGGGAATAGGTTGGTGTTGGGTGTTGATGCCTGAACCTTTGTACCAGTGTATTCATTTTTTTGAACCGGCAGTAGATATTAGTCATGATACTGGAAGATAAAAATGACCAAAAGCAAATAATGGTTTGAAGTTTTATTATGAATAAAAATCAGCACTGCTTTAAACATACAGAAATATGAATGAACATGTCAAATACAATAACCATTTGTTCAATAAATAGTAGATAAATACTGAAATCAGTATATATGAAATTATTCACAGTTCTGCTATGACATGGCAATCCACCCACAACATTATGTAACATTAACAATAATATGAATAGAGCCACCAGCACCAGCATGTCCATATCGCTGTTGAACAATATGTTCAATATAAAACTCCCCTTGGGAGGAAATAAATGCCTGAGCAACGTCGCAGAATTAATCATGAAATCCAGTCATGAAATTCCACAAAACATAATACAACCATCAGATGCAAAGGTCTGAAGAAAACCTTTCCTTTCACCACTGATAGCTCTGACATATTGGGTTTTGTATATGTTTCTGTTAAAGTTTTATACTTGTTCATATTGTTTACATTACTATGACTGGCAATTCACGTGTAGTTATGGTAAAGATATATACAGTTGTCCTTAGTTGCCTCTGAAGAATATGACCTTGTTCTATATAAGGCTGTCAATACTGTTTTTGTAGACCTGTGGAGGGGGCTCTATGTCCGAGCTGCTGTAAGAAAAGACAAAAGAAGAAGATGAGCACTGCAATTCAACAATATTTCTTTAAAGAAAAACGTATGATTTACAAAAGATGATTATCTAACCTGTTCAGCTCAAACTTGGTTGCTTTCTTCTGCAGTCGTTTCAGGATCCACATAACCAGAGCCAGACCAGAAAACAACAGAGTGCCCCCTGTTGCCACACCAGAAGCAATGGCAGTAACTGGAGAAGGGGGAGCTGTGGAAACATTATCAACTGTGAATAATTTTGTTGACCTCATAAACTCAAACATGTATTTTAATCTTTTAATCTCCAACATTTGATTCCTTTTTTGTTTGTTTTACCTTGGCATATGGGTTTCTCTCCAGTCCAATTGCCATGAGGACCACAGGTCAGCAGGTCATGTCCGCCCAATGAGTAATCTTGATTGCATGTGAAGGAGCACTGTGAGTTGTACACTGGCTCACTGTCTAAGCAGTTGAGATGACCGTTTTCAGGAGCCTCAAGCAACGGGCATCTCATTGCTGTGGGAGAAGAATTTAGATGTTATCTTCACATTTTGAGAAAGGAGATCTCAGTTCAGCGATGTAACACTAAAATGGCTACATGTGTATACCTGTGCAGGTTGGTGGTGTGGAGGTCCACTGGCCTGGATGTGCACACTCCATGCTAAGTGCACCTTGCAGCTCATGGCCTTCATCACAGCTAAAATTGCAGACCATACCAAGTGGATGGGGGGTCACGGTAGAGACAGGTACAGACAGAGGAGGGCTGCAGCTCATCTGGACACTTGTTGGAATCTCGGGAGGAGGACAACCTCTTGCTAAAAAGATAAATAAAATATGATGAGATGTCATGACATTGCAAAAATAAAATAAAATATAAAAAAAGCTATTCAGAAAGCAAATAGTGTTATAAGCAGAGATTTATGTCAAAATATGCTACCATACCTTGGCAGGTGGGTATGGCTTTACTCCACTGTCCATCCTCAGAACAGTGAATGGTGTGCGCTCCCTGCAGTTCAAAGCCTGCTTTACAGCTGAAGCTGCAGCTGGAGTTTGGCCGCAGTTCAGTCAAATGTTGGCTGCACTGGGGGATCAGGTGATCTTTTCCCTCTGGATTCTGGCAAGTGATGGCTAACACAGGAAAACAAACAAAAAACAAGTCTATTTAATGTGTTTGTCACAAAGGCACAATACAAGAAAGCTCCTCTTATTGCACAAAAGGTGGTCGGATTTGACTTAAAGTGCGCCCTCACCTTCACAGCGAGGCATCCTCTCACTCCACTCAGCTGCTGACGTGCATGTCACCCTGCTCGGTCCCGCCAGGTGGTAGCCGGGGGCACAGCTGAAGCTGCAGGTGTTTCCGTAGCTGAACCTCATGTCTGTATCATCTCCACAGCTGACAATGCCATTCTCTAGCTCCTGGAGAGAAGGGCACTGGACAGCTGCAAAAACAGAGGGAGGAACAGAAGAGGTCAACAGCAGCCTTTTGAAAAAATCATAATAATAGACTTAAATACAAAACAGCGAGCTAAAAATAATAAAAATGTGGGCGTACCAACACAAGAGGGCTGTGAGGAATTCCAAATTCCTGATGCTTCACATTGCAGAGTGTTTGACGGGGAACCAACGAGAACATAGCCTTCGTCACAGGTGAACACACAGGTAGACTGGTAGCTGAAGGGGCCCAGAGGATCGGAGCACTTCATGGATCCTCTTGCTGGGTGAGACAGCTCATGACACTGAACCACTGCGGATGACAGGACCATCAAAAGCACATCACAGCAGGCTCTACCATTGGGATAATAACATTTTGTTCTGAAATCTTGAAATCAAAATCTTATTTTTGCAATATGCCACAACTCACATTCACATGTGGGAGGCTGCTCTGACCACTTTTTCGAGGCAGTACATGTCAGGGGTCCTGGCGTACTCAGCTGGTATCCTTCTTCGCAGGAATACTGGCACAAGGAGTCGTAGGAGAAGTCTCCATACTTATGTGTGCAATTTACACTTCCTTTATATGGGACGGTCACCTCCTCTTTGTTACACTTAACAACTGCCAACAAAGAAAACAAGACACAATTAGATATCAGGTCGTGGCTGTAGGTGAGTTAAAGTCATGTCAACTTAAAAGTACAACATCAGTATATTTTCTCACCTTGCTCACACCCCTCTCCGTAAAAGCCTTCAAAGCAAGCACACTTGTGGCTGTTGATGGTTTCCACACAGTCTCCATACCGGCATGAGTCGTTCTTACAGGCAGCTGGGGAAAGGAGAAGTATAGGTTGCATAAAATGAGCTTCTATTCAATTCACCATCACAAAATCATTTAAAACAGTTAAATCAAAAGGTTCCCTAATGATGAACAAGAATATCAAAACTAAAGCAGTCAAAATGAGCAGTGTATCCTCATCCCTAACTGTGGCTCACCTGAGTAGCACAGAGCGGTCTTCATCTTCTCGCACCTCTCATCATTCCACTTGCCAGGCTGCATACTCCTTTTAATGTACATCTCCACACAATCCTCATTCACGCCCATATTACGTCCATTCTTGCCATTGTTTGGTTCACCCTTTGCCCAGTTGGTTGCGTCTTTTGTCAGAGACTTGTTGGTCCCTACCCAGGTCCAGACATTATTGACCTTGCGGATCCCAATCCAGTAGTAGGAGGATTTCTTGGGCAGCCAGCTGTTAAGATGCTCGATCTCCTCCTGGTTCTGGATGGCCACCATGTCTGTGTAGTGCCTCTGGCACCAGGCTCGAGCTTGCTGCCAATTCATGGTGTTGCTAGAGTAGTTGTAGGACCAGCACTCTACACTAGTCCACATGCACAGCACTGAGGATAGAGGACAAAGACACATATTAAACGGCAGGGTAATGACGAAGATTTTAAAAAGTCATATCTAGAAAAAAAAGGTTCTGTTTGCATTAAATTTACATACTTGAGCAAAGAAAGGTCAAGCGGATCAGTGAGATAGAGGTCTTAGATCCACGTGTCTCAAGTAATCCAAAGCAGAACTCCTGTAAGAATCAAGTAAAAAAGAGTTAGGATAAATTGATACCACAGATGCATCACTGACCACAAGCAAATAATAAAAGACTTCGCACTAAAGACAATTGTATTTAAACTGATCCCTCTACACTCACCATTTTAGTGGTATGTGTGATAACCTTCAGAGGACTCTTAGTATTTCTTTAGTCTCAGCACATTGAAAGAGGGGATGAGTTTTATGTGCTGAGTTGCCTACTTTTATATACCGGCCTGGTCCTGTTTTCCTGGAAGCTCTCATCACAACTGGGCTTTTCACTGGAAATCCCCACCCCCCCACCTCTACTTCCCCATCCCACCGGGGTACTTGGAAACTTTCCCTCTCTCTGTCTTGCTATGGAGCAAAAAAAAAAATCCTTTGTTTTAGGAGGACCTGACTGTTAATGTTATTATTTTTATAATTAGTATCAATATTATTGTCACTGGAAAGTAAGTATATTTACTTTATTCGTTTAAGTACAATTTTAAAGGAAGTTGTACTTTACAGTATTTCCATTCTATGCTAACTTTATACTTCTATTCTACAACATTTCAGAGGAAACATTGTGGTTACATTAGTTTACACTACATTAATTTGACTGCTACTAGTTACTAGTTACTTTTAAGATTTTATGACATTGACATTAATGTCATGTCATTAATAATAATGACATATTATAAATGATACAATATTGTTCACATAGAAAGGGGCCATTTTTACTTGTAATGGAGTATTTTACATAGTGGTATAAGTACTTCTACTTAAGTAAAGGATCTAAACACTTGCCTAACAATGTGCTAATGTACTGATAATGTACTAATGTGACTAAAAACTTGAGAAACTAATTTTTCTCAATTTCTTGGGGAAGGCACGACAGCACAAAGCTCACATACTGACGCACGGTTGAAGTAAAAGGCTGAAATCCTGTGAACTGATAAGAGTGTCTGAGAGAGATTTGGGCCAAAGATAGCCCCACTGTGTCCTCTTATCTGGATTTGAACCTTTAAATATTTTTCACTAAATGAAAGAAAAGAGCGCTATGTTTGGCAACACAAGTGAGACCATTTTGTGTCTGTAAAGCCATTTGGACCAGTCTAAGTCTAAGCTCCAAGAGTGTGCATGATGATTCATTCTGGTTGCATATTAATAGTAGTACAATGTGTGCCAACAGAAAATCGATACACTGGAACATGCTTTTCACAGTTAAAAAAATGAATTGACATGTCCTGTCAAAGGATGTGCTCATCAAAAGAAGAAAGACAGGGGAAAAAAACAATTCAGCGGCCGCTAAGAAACACTTTACTGGTGTTTTTTACGAGGGTCCAGGGACGGGAAGTGTGTGGTGCAGGAGCAGAGGCGCCTGCTGGCTGCCTGTGTTTCTAGAAGTGACAGTTCATATCCTTCCTTCCTGACTCGCGGCACTGGATAGTGGTCGCTGTTGTTTGACACCTCTTAACCTCCACCCCTTCCCATAAAAACATAATATAAACTCCCTAATCAACTCATGCACAACAAGACCCCAGGGAGAAACTCAGTTTCACCTTTGATAAGAACATCCTAATAAGATACTTATATTGATTTGTGCTTTCTTCACAGTGAGCTGGTTAGGGGTCTTGCTTAAGGCCACCCCACAGAACGATTCTTGCAATTCATCATGCATTAAAAAGTGTACAAGGGCAAAGCTATTTTAATCCCTTTATGTGAATACATCTATCTATCTATCTATCTATCTATCTATCTATCTATCTATCTATCTATCTATCTATCTATTTATATTTCTGTGTTCAATAAATCACAGAAAATCAAAACATTTGTGAAATTGTGACAAACATTATCGTCACTGTCTTGTCTGTCTTGATAAAGCAGGAAATTCCTTCCCAAGGAGAGGTTTGCGACTGTCTCACAAACTTTAGCCTTGAATTTTCTTTTTGGCTCCAAATTAAAGCCTACTGGATGGATTACTGGTTATAGACTGTCCAGCAAAGACAGGTTCAAGCACCTATGCCAAAAACATCCATCCTGCTGTCCGCTGAAGTGTTCTTGAACCAAACACGACATCCCCACTAGCTTTGACTGTGATCTTCCTGATAGACACCAGCGGAAAGTCTTCTCTGGCTGTAGGAAATGACATATCAAGTAGAAAGAATAAAAGAAAGGTCTCTTGGGTGAAGAATGGGCTTGCCAACATTTGACACATTGTTGATCTCTTTCCTTTGCTATGAACTGGGATGGTAAATATAAGCTGTGGTGCACTGAAACCAGTCTACAGTATACTGACTACATGATTTCTGGGTTCTGAGAGCTGTAAAATTCAAACAGTTCCCTCTTGCTGCCATGTGGGGTCGCCAGCGTGCGAGCTTGCCAAGTGCAGCTTTATCCTGTACACTGTACAGTAATGGCTACAGGCTGCAAATGACCTGTCTCTTTAAGACCGGAAATAGACGCCCGAATCCAAATAAAGGCAATTGTGAGCGCACACCATGTTGTCTATCGTCGCTAGACCACTGAACGGTCTGAGAGTCTCCGGTGCGTTGAGTAAAGCTACAGTCGCAATGGCAGACGCTCTGGCTAAAATCCCCAATGTGGAGATTGATCCAGAGGGAACATTTAAGTACATACTGGTCAGAGTGAAAGTGAAAGATGGCGATGTGCACAAAGACATAGTTCGAGGCACAAAAAGTGCAGAGTATCACAGTAAGTTGATGACTGTAGTTGGCTGCAGAGGAGCGTCAAGTGCGTCAGTTCAGCTGGGGTTAAACATGCAAACCAAGACCAAGTGTTTGTAGCTGCAGCAGAATGAACCAATTAAACTAAACCATTTTGTATGTTTTGATTGATGGATTTAATGTGAATTATTTACAGATCACATATTT
The DNA here is from genome assembly GCF_043641665.1 of Enoplosus armatus. NCBI lineage: Eukaryota > Metazoa > Chordata > Actinopteri > Centrarchiformes > Enoplosidae > Enoplosus > Enoplosus armatus. Next base: position 12,422,541 of record NC_092186.1, read on the forward strand.
GAGAAGGTCAATCCGGCTATGGAGGCCTTGGGGATGCAGTGTAACTGCCTTGGAGGAGGGAAGATAGAGCACAACAGCCAAGAGAAAAAACTGAGGGTGTTTGGAGAATCAACTGTAAGTTCAATTGATTGGAGAGGATTAAAAGTTGAATGAAAAACCAAATACTCTGCAATATTTTAATGTGATGTAATGTAAATGTTTAATGTAAATGCTTTCTCATTCATTTTCAGGCGTTTGGTAAAGCAGACCATTCTGTGTCTGTAGAGAAGTTGAAGAGTGCATTCAGCGACTATGAGATCACCTGGTCTGATGACAAGAAATAAGAGTGTAAACCTGCATCTCGTTTCAAATGTCTGCCTTTATTTATCAGTTCCAGTACAAAAAACACATAATAATGCATTGACCCTTCTGTACAACCATCATTAAATTCATTTACAACCTTCAGCATTGAACCATTTGCTTCTCATTCTGTGAAAGCACAAAAACTTACACAAAGCGCTGCAAGTGTTTTTTGAATGCACGTTTCATCATTTTTCAGTCACCTAAAATATGAAGGATGTGGTATAAACTCTGCAGACATTCCATGTAAAAATAGAAGGAATCATTTGCACTTCAGCTTGATATTTTATTGACATCAGAAGGCCAGGCGGTCAAGCGTGAAGTCCCTACAGGAAGGGGTGAGCCAGTTGGAATCACTAACATATCCTGTTACACAGGGGGAAAGTTTCATGTTTAAAATAACTGATAAGAGGGGCTTTTAGTTGCCGTCAATGTGTGATGTTAAAACAAGGGGATGAGGTAGCTTGAGCTGAGTCATACTTCAGCTTCTTATCAATTACACACATATTTTCTCTCTTTCCTTCCACCATTTAGCATTCAATACTTTCCTCCAGTTTCATATAATGACATTTTTTCTCACTTTTCTTACTCAAAACTACCTGCGATAAACCAGCGTAATGCTGTCTTTCTGGATCTAAAATGAATTGTGGGTGGTGGTGCAAAAGCTCCAAAGACATCTTGGAAACAAAAAAAAAAGTATTAAATCTTATTAAAATATTAAATTCCTGTTCGTACTAAATGCTAAAGTACAATATATTGATATATTTTTATACTAACTTCATAAACAGTATACTATGATGATTGTTATGCAGCAGCATGTTTAGCAGGTATAGTGATTACCATGTTCATTACCATGTTCATCTCAGTTTAGTGTGTTAGCACGCTAACAATTATTAATTCGCACTAAATACAAAGTACAGCTGAGGCTGAGGGGAATGTCATCAGTTTTGCACGTATTTGGTCATAAGTGGACAAATTGAAATCATGATCTGGTCATTTATCCTGAGGGGAACATGAATGTCTGAACCAAATTATCCATCCAACTGTTGTTGATACTTTACTTTGATACTCTATACACTTATAAGTAAGTGACACCTGGGCTGTAGATGACTTTTAAGGGAGAATGATTTGCTGTCTTGATAAAATGTCCAGTTTTGTCTTTCATTTCTATGTTATATGGTATTAACCACAAAATATTACCTTTATTCCCATGAGATTCCACTATCCATATTATAGGAGTCTACATCCTTTTCCTCTGGGTTTTTCCCCTCATGAGGATGACTGGGTCTTCAAAGGCACACGTTGTATTGCAACAGTGGAGCACATTCTTGCCATTGCTTTCTTTTTTTGCTTGTGACTCACCATGTGTCTGGTGAGACACAGAGAAAACATTAAGAGGAAGAGTGGCGCTAAACTCTGCAGAACTACATGAACAGAATTAGCTACTGTCGACACGCCAAAGAGAGCTCCATTCACTTTGACCCTCAGACTTAACATAGACACTGATACTGACTGCATTCTGCCAGTTACCCTGTGACCTCAAAAAAAGAAAAACAAAAAGGCATCTTCCTTCCGGTTTCCATCCCAAATCCGTAGCCAGTTTCCTGTAAACTGATAACCTTTCCATTATCTACAAACAGGGAGGTCAGCACAGGAGGGAGAAGTCTGTGTTAGATGCAACCCTCTTCTTGTAAAATGCATGTGTTACAATAAGAGTATAATGAGATTTCACTTGAATCACTAGACTCGTATATGACCAAACTAGAATCAGTCTGTGTCCTCATGTAAAGGTTAAAATGGCAAATTCTATGATCTAGTTCTTTGTCATAATATTTACAATCCCTCAGAACATAACCCACAGAATAACATTTCTTTCATATTACCCTATTTATATAATTCATTGTGTATTGCTTTTGAATTACTTATATAGGCTATTGTATACTTTATATACACTGTAAAATGAAGATTTGTCTGATTTATTGATTGCTTTTTGGGGGATTAGATTAACTTTAACCTCTAGTTTCTTCTAAATTTGTCTTACACCAAAAGCATATACTGTCATCCATCATGACGTCAAGTGTCTCTGTTGAAGTGCTGAAACACAAGATGTAGAGATACTTCTCTGGGGTGCAGTAAAAATCAGAAACATGCTTCCCATCATCCTGCAATAGCCAAACTACTGTATTCTACAGGAATTTAACCTATACTATTTTGATATTTCCTTCCAAATGTAAGTACATTGCAAGCAGTACCGCAATTAACTGTATGTGAGGAGAGATAAGCATCAATGTGGAGTCCGGTTTCCTAAGCAAGAAGTTCGTCCCTTCCTGCAGCGGCAGCCACTAACACCTCAGGCTGTCGGGAAACAAAGGTGCAGCAAAAGCACGATGGTTTACTTCAGTGCTCAAGATCTTATCAGTGAAACAATAGCTTACCAGACACTGATTTTATGGAGTCAATCAGGTCAGAGCCAACTAAAACACCAGACTCCTAAAGGATAAATTTCATCCTTCCCTTAACTGATTTAAATACAATACACTAGTATCGTGGAAATTCTCTGTAAAAGAGATGGAGAATTGTCTTTCAAGAGTTTATTGCAATATTCAGTCATTTGCAAATCAACCTCAGAGCTTGCTGGGCTGAGAGATACTGAATGAAGTTCAATGATCATATTTGTACACATAGCCATATGCTTCACAAAACTAAAAGCAGTTGAGCATTTTCACATGAGAAGCAGAAAAGACAAAGTATCACATGAGACAGGGCCCATAATCAGAAGACAATAAAAGTACAAATTTCTATTACACTAGGAAATTGTCATTTCCAAATATTTGTCCATGATGTGTTTTATTTTTTCACTCTGACACCGTGTGTCACTAGGTCACAATAGATAAGCAGCCTGGAGTTTCTCAAACAAAGATGTGTTTTGCTCAGTTTGAGAGGATAGAAACTGAAACTGCTTGTGAAGGGACAGAACAGTCTATCTGTCTTAGGTGGCCATGTAAGCTTGATATGTCATTATGACGTTATCTGATATCATTATTTGGATTGCATATAACAAAGGGGACATTAGATATGTCACTTTTCACTGGTAAATGAAAAATGCCTGAAACATATGAATACCTTTATATTACTCACAGATGCATAGTATTAGTACGCATATGTATTTATGTATGCTTCACCTTTCATTTGCTCCCCGTAGAGTCATAGAGACAGTTGTTATTTTCAGCGCTTTGCAGTCGCTTAGTTCTCCTATTGGTTGAAAGAGTTTAACATTTCAACCAATCAGAGTGAGGGCAGATGGGCCGCTTTGCTCACAACGTCACATCCGACTCAAACAACGGCGCGCGGTTTGTTAGTCCAGAGTGAACTGTCTGCTCCTTTTTCTATATTTTCTTTTACATTTTAGTGGATAACAAAAATATAATGGCGACGTTAAGAGAAACAAACTCGTAGGAACGTTTGTGTGATTTTATGTTTCTGAACAGCAGACACAGTCAAGCATTTATGGTAAGAAGCTATACGTATTATCCAAATGAACATGAACTACCATGCTAACGTTAAATGTTACCTTTAGCAACACACGCCGCAGCAAACACACAAGCTAACGTTAGTCTCAGTTCCCATTTGTCTAAATAAAAAGCTAATTCTCAATAACATCCGGTTTATGGACGAAAATAGTGATAATGCTGTCGTACTAAACTGAGTCACTTTGAGTGGCTCACTCGGTGACATTGTTCTAAAACTTTCTGTCTTTGGGACAGTTGTTCTGTCCTGACCTCCCTCGGTGACTGCTGTCATCATGTCCCAGACCAACACTTCTCTTCTGGACGAGGTGGTGCAGTGGAGTCAGGAAACCTGCCGCCAGAAGCTCAAGTCTGTCCTGCCCAAACTCACTATATCCTTTCAGACCTTTCAGCTCAGTTTCGCTTTTGTGATGGTGGGGTTCATAGCTTCATATGAATGGATTCTATGAGGATAATCCAGTGATATCAAAAATTTAAATTTTTGAAATGCACAAAAGATTGGAAAAGCATGCACAAAATAATGCACTCTTGTTATGTCATGAATCCTATTGAACGCCAAAATGTTAAAACCCCTCTCAAGATCACAACATAAAGTATTTTCCTGATGAAGATGGGTACAAGTTTGTCTTTTGCTCATGCTAATCTAGCATCATTTTGCACTATAATTGCAATCCTGACATATTTGGCAGGTTTATACAGTGGAAATGAATTTGCTGCAATGCTGTGGTTTTCCTTGACTGTTCCTTGCACTCTTTGCATCAGAAGTCTGAGAGTTGGGATGATCATATACGTAAGTTTCTTTATTGCACAATTTGTAATTATAAACTGCGAATTCTGTCTCAAGGGAGAAAACTTTGTGATCTAATTGTGATCTGTCTTAAAAACATAACATCCCTGCAGGTATACTGAAGATAATTACAGACATGTTCCTCCCTCATATTGGTTTGTCAGAGCTAGAAGATGAGTGCTTCTCCAAGATCTTACCAAAGGTGAACAACATGATGAATGCATATTGTCTTTATGATCTATTATGTGAATACCTACACTAGCATTTGTTAAATAACTGCCTGGTCCGGGGAAAAAGTCCTTCAATAACATTATATTCTCTAAACTCAAGGCCATTAAACAAATAAAACATTTTAGATCTTAAGTTCAATTTTCAATGTCAGTTGGCACTGTTGTATAAAGGGGATGTCATTTTTTTCTAACTCTTTCTTTTGATGAGACCTAAATCACTTTTAAATCTGACAGTGGGTTTTCTGCAAAGTTACACTAAATCTTTGCCTTGTGAAGGATTTGTTGTCTTGTGATCGTGGATTTGTTGATAGAACTATTGTTGTCTTGTGAATTACTGGTATGTTTACATCTTCCCTTTAAAACTGTATTGCTTTGTCTGTGTGAATGTCTCTGTCCTCACAAATGTCTGCAGGCAGTGACGATGTTTGACAGCATGATGAAAGAAATCTTCGACCAAGTTGGAGGACTGTCCAGTCAAAACACTGAACTGTGTGCTTTACTAAGGAACATTCTGCAGGTACTATTATTATTATTGCTGATTTAGTTGTTACATTGCAAGGCTGTTCATTTCAAAATGGTACAATTAGTACCTTACAAGTTCATGGTATATATATATATATATTTTCTGAAAAACATTGTTCTCACTTCATATTCATGTTTACTCATATTTTGTTCCTGATGTCTATTTCAGGCAATGATGCAGATAATAGATGCACTGTCCACTTGCGTGCGTCATGTTGGCACATTTGAAGAAGCCCCTGAGCTAGATGCTATCCGCTCGTTACCATCTTGTATCCTGAAAATCCTGAGGGAAACTTTTCAGCACTGCAAGGTCGGTCTGTTTAGTTCACCAGTGGCTGAGTGCAGTTCATTACTCCATGCAGAGGTCACTCCCAATCTGTAATGCATGCTTTTATGCATCTTGAAGTATGCTGTGCAATCTTTGCTGTAATTGGGACTGAATATTTTGATGGTATTTGTAACATTATTGTTAATCATTATTATTGATTAAAATAATCATGTTGTTATTATTACACACCAGATTTAAAAATACTATTTGCAGCACATACTGGGACTCAGCAGCTCATTTGTGCTTCCTCCTAATTTTTCTCTTATGTGTTATTACAATCAGTTATTACCAGAAGTATTATCTGAGGTGTCAACAGCTCAGGAGGACCTCATTAACTGGAAACTGCTGTGATAAGCAGGAAACACGAGCACTTAGGGATGCAAGGGAACATAAAACCTGGTCACAAATAAGTTTAAATCCATCCTCTTTTTGGTAAAAATCTATAAAAATGTAGTTTAAGCTTTTTCCTCTGCATGTTGTCCTCAGGAGAGTGAGGTGGTTTACTGTGGCCGTCTGTCCCTGGTGGCTGACCTGCTGCAGGGACTCTTCAAGGAAGCCTATACCCTCCACAAGGGTCTGTTGGAGCTGCTGGAAGGGATCTTCCTCGACAGCAGTGCCTCAGATGAGGAGGTCTCTAATATTGTAACAGGTGTGTGTTTGTGTGTATTTGTGTCTCTGTTTTCCACTGCCACACCCTTTGCTATTAAACCCTTCCATTGTTTACTTGTACACCATCAATGCAATCTTCAACTCACTGAAGTTATTTCTCATCTTTCTCAGTGATTCACAGCCTGCTGGATATCTGCTCTATTATCTCCAACCTGGACATAGCACTGCATGCTAACACATGGAAATTCCTCATCAAGTCAGTACAGCACACACTTATGTTTCTATTAATGTCATACTAGATGAATCACTTTGTTATAGGAGTTGGATAAATGTAAAGGTTAATTTGGTTAATGAGTGACTTATTTTAAATGGTCATGATTACTGTGTTCAGACAGAGTCTGAAGTACCAGTCATTGGTGGAGGAACATCTTCATCACGGTGACATCTGCAACAGCCTGTGTGACAACCTGTTGGCCTCCTTCCACAACTGTTTGGAGCTGGTTGAACAGATTAAACATGCTGGTCTGCAGGTAGGAAAGCTCTGATTGAAAAAGATGAAACAAGTATTATTTATAACATTTAAGCATATTCACAGATGCAGGACTATTGATTGTGTATTTATTGCATCTGTTAAGTTTAGTGTTGTAGATTTAAGAATGAACTTATTGTTCTTTAGCAGTTATTTTTGTTCACCCGAGAATGAATGTAAGCACAATATGATAAATGTGTTAGCCCAAGCACAGTACAATGACTTTTGTGTATTTGCTAGTTAGTATTTTCTGTATCCTATGTATAGAACGAATGATATATTTATCTTGTGTTATACCCCTTTGTTCTAAGAAAAAGTAACACTTGGGTTTATTAGCGTAAGGTCAAGGGAACACTTGATCTTTGTCACCTTGTTGTGTTAATGCTCTTTTGTCCTTTTTAAAGGAGGCAACACAAAGCCCAGAGTACAAGCTGTTCCAGAAAACTGCAAAGATGTGTAGATTCTTTGCCAACACTTTGGTTCATTACATAAAGGTACTAAAAATGAGGACGTTCTTATGACAAAAATGTTGTGCCATCTCTGTGTCTGCTACATTTTCATTCTCTACTTAAGAATACAAAGCAGCTAAACTTGCATCCCTTCATTCCTTATCCTTTTGAACAGGAATTCAAATTTTTTCTGACAAAGTATTGTAGCTGCTTTCACCAACTCTACCTCCAGATCATCAGGTATGTGTAGTTTGTCTGTTGTATTAAGAAGCAGATTCAGACTGCAGTTTATCCTTTGAGTTGACAATTATTGAGTAGTGTGGAAACATTCTGATGTCTCTGATGTCTTTCAGTAAGTTCCCTCCCAGCTTGTGTGCTCCAACACTGCCCTCTGCTCTGTCCGAGGAACTGAAATCAGCAGCCCTGGTTCCCATGGATGCACTCCTGCTCCAGCTGTTGGCTTTACAGCCCTTCGCTGAAGTTGTGCTTCAGCAGGATCTGCGTGAGTTTAAAGATTGTCTTCTGCTTGCTGTTTTTCCCCGATACTGTGGCAGGGTTTCGAATGCCATACAATATAGAGAATAAAGTGTTTATTGTAACAGAAAATAATAGAGGTCTTGTGGTGGTGAATCAAACTGTGACTTCATGTTTCTAGCTGCTAACTGACACTTGCAATAAAATATTCAACATACATTCCTAGAATGACCTGAATCTTGTTTGTCTGCAGGGTTAAGTCCTGAACATGGGCTTCCTCAGTGTCTTTTGCTGGTGAGTGTCCTGGGTCAGCTCGCCTCCCAACCAGAGGAGGTGCTGCAGCTTTGGTTCACTGGCAGCCAGTTCTCAGAAGAGACACCCAGGTAATAAATAATAAATCAACTCAATCTTTGTTTAAACATTTGGTGCTTTAATGCAGAGACCAACAGTTAACGGTAGAACTATAGCTATAACCTTTTAATTACCAGCAGCAAGAATATTGTTTTTTGATGTTGATGGATTATTGATGATTTTATTTTATCCACAGTTTTAATTTCAGTTTTCCTATTTTATAGAGTAAATCCATTTCAGCTCCGACTTAACTGATTTAAATAGGATTCTTGGCAGATATGATTTGTTTTTATTGCATTCTGAAGCTGCAGTCCTGAAAGACATTATACTATTCAGTTATGTATTTAAGCTAATGTGTAAATATGTGTAAAATGCTTCTTAATTCATCTCCATCCCCAATGTTTCCAGGCTTCCTCTCTTCCAGGCCTTGTTCACTTGTTTCAGACGATGCTATACTGAGCGTCAGGTACCGGTGCTGTTGCCAGGGGTGATGATGAAGGGTCAGGCCCAGGTCCAGGTCACTCTGCACCACCACATCTGTGTGCAACTCTGTGCCAGTGTGGCTGCGCTTCCCCCAGTCTACTTCCCTGTGCTGGTGAGGTCTACAAACCTAACCACATACACACTATTGTATGCAGCATCACTAGAAACAGTAATACATGTTTACATGCTTAGACTATGTTCCATCATCATGTTTTGGTTCAGGCATCATCTCTACTTACTTGTTCTCCCACTGGACACAAAAATCAAGCAGCTGGCCATTTCTTTTGTAGTAGAAACTAGGGCTGGGAATGTAGTTTGAAAAAACTAAGTTAGGGAGGGATTGAGAAAGCAAATCTAAACAAAATCTGAAATGTAACTTTGGTTGTTTAGTTATGGTAGTAGATAAAACCCAGCAACTTTTGCTATAGACAGAACCTGCAGAAAACATCATTGACCACCTGAACCCTATTGGCAAGCAGCTCTGCAAATAATCAAGAATGTGTGCTACAGACAGGATTTGTTTCAGTTGCGGGTGTGGTGTTTGGAACAGTGGGGGCTGACCTTCTCACAGCAGGGTTACGATGAAACTTGCCAGGATGTGTCTTTTAAACAATTTGTCTTGAGTCTCACTTGGACCTGACCCGACCTCAAACTCATCTGTACATGGGTGCTTGCCATGAGTTTGACTTTATCACTTTACTCATGACAGCTGGTGTTTTCATGGTCAAAGGAGTTTTAAGTAGAGCCCTACCGATATGTTGGTAGTTGGAAATTATTGGCCAATATTGGTTTATCACAGATACTGTACAGATACTATATCTATACTGGCAAATATTTTGTAAAATATACCAAAAGAAATTGCAGTGCATTAACATTCATAGGCTGCGTTTTATCCTTATTTGATGGAAATTTAATGGAATTGTTGTATGTATTGTTCAACCACTAAATAAGCATTTTAGGGATCCTTGTCTAGAACATTTGTTGTTTGTGATCATTTTAAAAACATTGGCCATTATATGATTTTAAGATTTTTTCACTCTCAAACTTAAAAATTAAAAAATAAATATTGGCATCAAAAATGAAGTATTAATTGGACTGAAGTTTTAAGTAATGTGTTTCTTTTGGATATCTAATCACATTCTGGCCATTTGCAGGTGCAGGATTTCCCGCCATTCAATGGAAATGATTCTTTCACTTTCGTTGTCTCTTTCTTTTAAATCCCCCTATGTTTTTTTTTCCTTTGATACCCTTCTCCTCTTCCTCCTCCTGTCTCCCTGACTTCCCCTCACCTTTTATCTCTCTTTTTCAGGAGCGATGTTTGGTCGATGCTGTACTGCAGGCTGATACTCAGACAGCTCTACTGGCAACAGATGTGTGGTGCTTTACAGCACGGTGAGAGTCTGTTCACATATATCATTTGCATTTTAAAGAAGCACGCACTGTGCAGCTGTATTTTCATTGGGGCATACTTTCCTTTTTGCTACAGTATATCACAAACCCCAGACTTTATTATTGTAAGCATGCTTAACACATTTTTGTCTTCTCTGCTTGGGACAGGTATGGGACAGCAGAACTTTGTCTACATCATGTCCTCCTCATTGCTCAGCTGGTGGGTAAAGATCAGGAAAATACACAGTACAGTTGAGAGAATACATTTTTTGGTCTTATGGCACTTTACAACCCACATGAACTATGAAGAAGCTCAGTAGACCTTCATATTGTAGACTTGTTATATTTTGCAAACATAATTTACAAGATCTCATCCCAACTTCTGAAATCTTGGCTCTCATATCTCTGCATGTCTATGACCTCTTCCTGAGCACTTTCTAAAATAACTCTAAATCCCCTTAATCTCTCTGTAGGGTTATGGATTAGTATGGGGTCCTCCCTGTTTTCTGTGGCACCCCAACAGAGGTGACAATTGGTGTTGTTGGAACTTTGGGACACCTTTTCATAACCTGTTACGTCATTACGTCATCAGATCGAGTTGGATCTCACTCACTTCCATACACGTCCCCCACCTTCAGTTCTTCGCCTTTCTTCTTGCCTGATGCCCTGGTGATTTCCCTTCACACTGACACTCACACTGTTCCTCACCTCCTCTCTGCTTCTCCTTCAGGTGAAAGCTTGCGCCACTGAGTGTTACCAGTCGTTCCACCTGGGCCTGCTGCTCAAACGCATGGTTTTCCTCATGACGCCGAACCACCAGGTTAGAAACCCTGGGAACTGAAATGATCATATTTACACAAAGGGTGTCGACACACACCTCATTTTTTGTATCGAAATTCACTCAAAAACTGAGGTTTTGCCATCATCACATTCGACAGTTTAATAAATATCGTAGTGAAAAGCCAAATAAGATGTAAGATGAAGAAAAAATTGGGTGACTTTAACAATGAAAATTGTGTGGCCTTTGTATTGCATGTGATGATTTGCATCTAACAGCCACCTTACTGACAAAAAATGAGTTTGTATATTTTGAATATCATTCTGCATACCGTCTGTTGCCACAAAAGTTGGTTTCCCTTAAAGATAAATAGAGAGACTCAGACTTCTGAAAACATCAGTGTGGAGTGCATTGTTTCTTAATACTTTCTTTTCACAAGTTTCAAAATCAAAGTGGTTTAAGAGCTTTCTTTCTCTTGATATGGCCTTAAACATTTAGGGGCATTGGGGCTCTAACCCTAACCCTTCTTCCAAAAGATATTTCCTCATTTCATGTTTTGATGATGGTGGTAAAGAGCACTGTCTATCACATTTGTCCAAAACAGTTGGGTTAAGATCTGGTGACTGTAAAGGCCATAGTGTGAATCACATAACTGTAATGCTCACCAAACTGTTCAGTGCAAAGAATTGGCTGCATTTGTTAGTTTCTCCACTCATTTACTCAGGGTAACTGATTGTGTCTATATAATTTTAAAAAACACATTGAACATTGTGAGATCATCACCTTGATATAAGGTGATTTTTCATTCATCTGAAATGTTTGTTTTTCCAGATGGAGCTGGTGGCGCGCTTCCCACCCTCTGAGGTGGAAAACCTTTCGTTGTGGCGACATGTCCTCCTCAGAGCTCTTTCACACGATGCCCGACATCGTGTAGAGATAGACATCATAGGCCTCACTCAAAAAGCTCTGACCGACTGGCAGAATGGAGGCTACAAACTAGTACAAGTGGACAAAGTGGTGAGGACAACCTCAGATACGGGTTGTAGCAGGGGTGGAACCGTCTGTCTGCTTCAAGTCTGCTTCAAGTCTGCTTCAAGTCTGCTTCAAGTCTGCTTTTTGTTCGTGTCACTGTAGAGGACTGTTTGATGGTTGTTTCTGTTTTTTACTCCCACCTAGCATGATTGAGTGGTGGGTTGTTATTTTCTTTGTGATATCGAATACATAGAAAGAAAGGGGCAGTACCAACATGAAGGTCAAGGCTGCTGCTTACGAGTGGATAGATAACAAATGACCACAAATGATTAGTAAGAGTAAGATAAGCTTGTTCCCCTGGTTGAAAACAGATGACACAGATAAGATTGTTAGAGACCTCTCTCCTTTGTTGGTGTGTGAAATGTCAGTGCTTATTGAAGTGAGAGCCAAACTTTTCTCTTATAGTATTGCAGGTGAGACCACTTTCTCGTCCCTTTGACGATAAGGTTTTAAGTCTTGATAGCAAAATGATGCACTGAATCATCAGTTTATTGTTTTTGTTTTAGCACATTGTGCATTTTAATGATTTGTCACTCATATTTAACTGAAATTAAGGTGGATAGGGTTTGACAGAACACCATCTGGTACTGCTGGATGAAACACATAATTGTCAAACGCTGTTCGACTGTTGAGAGCAATTAGTCTTCACGTTGTCTAGAGATGGTTTAGACCATAAGTTATGTGATCATTTGTTAGTCGTGTTGGTTTTAGAATGTGACACAGTGTCGAATGTTAATTTTATTTAGTCATGATACTTAAAGGATCTGTCCTTTCATCCACCTTCAGTGATTGTAAAAAAAACAATCTTGTGATTCAGGGTGCATTCAGTCATGGAGTCCAGCTGCTATCAGTCAAATTCTTGCCAACGTGATTAAATCCAGCCAAGAAAACAATGCAAGGAAGCAGAGGGTGGGAGAATTTGAAATGGAAAATATACACAAATGTAGTATTTAAAAAGTCTCTCCTGTGTCCAGAATGTGGTGCTGTTGTCCCTCCTAGCGGTGGTCTGGGGGCAAACATCTCCTGAGGAACAGTGTGTGTTGTCTGCAATGAGGATAATCACACAGCTGTGGTTACGAATGAGCCCAGACCAGGTGAGATTTACACACACACACACACATACACACACACACACACATACACACATATCTATGTAGTGTACATGTATGACTGTTATCCCTGTAACCTGTCATACTCCAGGTGCAGACCCACCCTGTGCTCCAGTGCACTCTGCAGCTGCTGCTCTCAATATCAGCCATTTTAGTGAAAAACCTCGAACATCAAGTCATTCTTCAGGTATGCTGTTAGTTTTCAGAGTTCACATTAAACACATGAATAGTGGAGAACACTTCTGCTGACTGTGTGTGTGTGTCCCAGGCTCTGTTGTGTGTGGATACTGTGGTGTCTCAGAAGTGTGCAGATCAGCTGCTGCTGGCTGCTCTGCAGTTCCTCTCCTCCCTGGGGAGTATCTTTGTCCCTCCTGACAGCCAGGTAATGACCAGACAATTGCAAATGACCTTTTAGTTCATTGCACTCCTTACTGAGGGTGCTACAATTATTCTACTGCTGTTCTCAAAGTCGAATGAGTCCATACATTAAAAAAAATGTAGTTTCAAGGTTATTTTTCAAGGCTTTTCTCTCTTCTATATATTCGTGAAGTTAATACTGTTGTGTTGCCAAGTACCAAGTATGCCGTTTGAAACGTCACTTTGGGTCTTGTATCTTAAGATGTGCAGTTGTCATTATTTGTCATCATTGACATTTCTTAGACTAAAGCAGTGGTTCTGTGTGGATGTTGGCAGACCTAAAGCTGAATGAATATAATGCATGGGGTGACATAAACAAACAAAAGTGCTCTGATGCTAGCAAGGCTATTTTGCGAACCTGAATCTTTTGTTTGTCAATCACCTGTATTGTTAATGATTGATAAAAATGAAATCCACTTTTGCGTGACAGAAAAAGTTTGAGATCCACTGGCCTAAAGGAATAATCTATTATCTATTATATTAAAAAAAACAAATAATCAGTAATGATCATTAGTTGAAACCATAGATACAAGATTTTAATACAGAATCTGCTCAATTCTGAAGTCTACAGCGTAAATATATTCTCATATTTTGTCTTTCACGCCAACAGAATCAAATTCTGCCGAGGCTGAGTAGGCTGTTTGGAGCCCTGCTGTCTGACAGATCCTGGCCGCTACATCAGCACGCCCTAGAGGCCTTTTCTCACTTTGCAGAAGTACGGCAGGAACTCGATAGCTGTTACTAATACTAGCTACTATTACTACTACTACTGTTTCTGCTTTGTCATAAACCTAATGCGTCCTTTTTGATATTTAAGATTACAAACCATGAGCAGGTAATTTCCCAGAGTTTGTGTGAAGAAGATACCAAGACGAAGGTGGTGAACTATCTTAGCAAGGTAAGAGATTCAAACATATTGCGATGAAGATCAACCTTAGATAAAACAGATGGATGTAAACAAGTCTGTTTTGTTGTAGACTGTGAATGCACAGGAAGATGTGGAGTCACGGCTACAGAGGCTCAAGCTGGAGATGGCAGTTATTGAGCAACACAATGACAGACTGGAGAACAACAAAGAAAATGCTTGTAACGAACTGGCTGCTGAAGCTGTTGCAGATCCAGCGGTTAGTGGTGCCATTAAGTTAAATGAAAATTTCAGTCACAGGCTTCCTGAATATGCATGCTCAGCGTTGCTTCACATTTGTATGGTCCAAGTCACTCCAAGTGGCAGCTGGCCAGTACGACGCTTCCCCCTGGTGTACATGTACACTACCTCCTACCACGCTATTATTAATGAATATTTTATTATTTTATTTGATAGCTGACAGAGTGTGACAGGAAATACTGTGATGGAAGTCCCTGGCTGGAAATGAACTGGGAACTTCATGGTTTTCAGTGGGGTTGACGTTTTGATTGGAACCTCATTTCTGGTGGTTTCCATTGCCTATATATACTGCATACATATTTTTTTATAAATATCAATTGGTGCGATTTAAGTATTTGATTTAATCCTAATAAATATTTAATATTTCTAGTAGCTCATTCCAAACTTTTTGTAGCAATAAGACGAGCACTTTAAAATAGTACATTTATTTAGCAAAATACCTATCAGTAAAAAACATTACATAATGTCCTGCTCAGCAAGTCAAAATTTAATTTTCACAAGCAAGACTTTTGCCTTGTCTGATGTGAAATTCAATCACGTGTGAGGGAGTATTTAATTAATGAAAAGATGTATATTCTCCCTGTGATTATTCCTCCCTCAGCCATGCCCAAAGAGATCTCGGCAGGAGACCAGTGCAGAGGAGGAGTACAGCCGCTACATCCAAACAGCTGAGAGTGCTTTGAAAGCCCTTCAGGTTCTCACTGAGGGTAAAACCAACACTGCTGCTCCATCTCCGCAGTGGCTGCAATCCAGACTACTGGAGCTGCAGACCCTCATAACCCACATCAGTACAGCCAGACACCAAACCTAGGTGCTCCAGTTTGTTTACTTCATGTATAGAACAATTATTTAACTTACGGTCTGTATACTCTTTGCTGCTGAAAATGTTTCTCTTCACTTTTTAAAACGGTCTGTGGTCAGTCTTGACTGATGTTATTGTTTATTAAACTTGTTTGAATACATATTTGTTTTTATTTAGCACTAAGTCAAACAGGAGTCTTCATTAACTTAGTTATCAAAAGTTATTAAAATTGTGCCGTAAGAAATTCCCACGTTTAGTATCCATATCTGATAGAGGCCTTTTCTGTCAGCTTGTTGTATGAAAGTCAAAGGAAGTAGCTGCTGTCAATTGCCCTAAACAATTGTAATTACTTAATAAAAAGGTAAATCTAACAAACATCTGATAAAACAGAACAGGGTCATATTTGATACAATAAAATCTTTACTTCACCAGCAACCAAAAAGCTACTAATAAATTATGTAATATCTATTTCACATTCATTCAAAGTGCAAGCCTGTAAATCAAACTTGACACATTTTGGACAAGTTGTGTCTCGCCAAAAAGTGTACCTTGATCTTCATGCCAGTAGTGAAGTTGGCACATTAAAAAAAACAAAAAAAACAATTCACAGAAGCAGGTAAAAACAGGATGACATTCACCTCTGATTAAGATCCTCATTCATCTTCAGGTGACTAGTATCAGTTGGCAAACAATTAAGAATGGCTTCCAAATCCAGCACCATCCGAAAAGCTTCCAATCCTTCCACTTCAAATGAAATTTATCTTAATGAACAGACTGATAATAAATGTCCAGGAACCAACAGAACAGGATAAAAAAAGTCTCTGCCCATCATTATTATTCTTACTGCATCATGCTGTTAAATGAGGACTGGAGCAACTTTCAGCTTACAGGCCGTCTGAAACGGTGCTTCCAGGGTTGGTGTATTGTGAGGATTTCAGTTTTCCAGTGGTCCAGTCTTTTGCTCCAGATCAATCAAAGACGGATCAAACATCATCACCAGGCATTCTCATCCTCCCAGTTCAGGTCATCTTCATCCCCCCAGCCATCTGTTTCAGTCTTGTAAATATGTAAACAAAGAACAATAAATCAGTGAGAGGTAAGTTTGTAAATGAGGATAAATTCTCTCTCCTAGATGCATACGCAATCATTAACAAGATGGAAAAGGTGATTTTTTTAAAAACATACTATAGACAAGTACACACTTGTATCTCTCCTTACAAACACACTGCTTTTGTATTTCCAAATGCAAAATTCTGATTGACAGATATTGCTTCATATCGAGGGATCACAAAGGAAAAAAAGGTTAGGAACCATATATTTAATGTGTTGCAGCTCTGGTTCTACTGGTCCTTATGTTGTTGGTAAAGATTTCTGTGAAAGCCTAAAAAGTACTGAGGCACATTAATTCGTCCACCTTAGAAACCTGATCCAATCGATGTCCCAGGAAATACAATTTGAAAACAAAGCAAAAAGATCACTCTACACACACTCACCTCAGTCAGGTTGGCAGCTGCGAACTTGGCAGTGAGTGTTATAGTATCGATGGAGGAGTCAACCTGCAGAGATTTATAGCTTTCTGAAGAGGCTGAAGACAGTCCAGCATCATTCACACTGCTCTCGTCCAGTGGCAGCAGAGCTGGAGAGGACAGTTTGATGTCCGGCACCATGTCTGCAAACAAATCCAGCTCTGGGTCTTGCTCTACCTTTTTCTTCACCTTAATGGTGAACTCTTCCCCCAGACCTCCTATCCCACCGTTCTTTTGTGGCACTGAAGGCTTGAGGTTTAATGGGCTGTGTGATTTCTCTGAGTCTTTCTCTTCTTGAGCCCAGCCATCGTCCCACGAGGAAGTGGTCTTGCCCTTTGTGGATTGTCGCAGTGTTGATGTCAATTTGAGGGGTTTGGAGGAACCCAGTCTCAGTGCTTCAGGAGCATGTTTTACAGGTGTAGTAGCGCCCCCTCTGGGTGGTGTGAGTATAACTGGGTCTGATAAAGGAGCCGTAGGGGACAGATCTGAGGTAGGTTCAGTGTCCTCAAAGTCGTCCCACGGCTCCTCTTCCATGTTCGGGTGTGAGAGTGGCAGTCTGCTGCTGACTGGATCTTCTCTCTCTGAGGCCTGAATGTGGATCTGCACTGACTGTCCGTTTCTGTTCTCGCTCTCTTCAGGGTCGCTCCAGTCAGGCCAGTCGTCCACTGGACCTTCTCGTCTGTCAGCCTGCTCTGGGCAGTATGACTGAGGCTCCATTGCACTGTCTTGACAAAAGCCGTTCAAAGGTAGAGACGTCGGTCTACTGACATCTGAAATGTAAAAAAAATGGGTTAGGGTTGTAGGTAGGTGAATTCAAATTAAAACAAAATTAAAATTAAAATGAAACAGCATGGGGACGGGGGTCATACCTGATTTCGGTGCCAGAGGGTAACTTCTTGGAGTCTCCCTATTACTTGCTAAGTGACCCAAGACCAGGCCTTCAGTCCCTGACGGTCTGGGGAACAAACTCAAGACTTTCGAAGGCTGGGCCATTTGAGGTTGGGAGCCTCCAACTATATGGACAGGTGAAGCTGAAGAATAGAGGTAAAGTAAGATAAGCGTCCACCAAATGTTACTTTCTTTAAACCTTCACTAATTAATAGTTTGCTGTACAGTTTGATTGTACAGTAGTTAATGAGGAGTTACATTCAATCATCTAAATCCAGCTTTTCTAGTTTGACCGGACTCAGAAAACCTGTTTCTTGAACCTTGAGGCCAACAACGAGACATTATTTGGCAGACACAAACATGGTGACAGTATCACGATCCCAAGGCCCTGTACTACTTTAAGCAAAGGTTCTTCCTGTAGTCAAACAATCATATCAGTTTGAATCTCTCTGTACTGGTTATCTGATCATTTTATTTATTTTTAAATTCCTCTAAGTCTGAGCTCGAAATTGACAAAAATCTTCCATCTGTCCCACATCAGATTAAAAAAAGGGGACCCTGAGAAGCCTCGACAGTCTAGACTCCAGTCTTCTCCAGTCATTTTGAAAATATTTGTATAAACTTGCCTTCTGTTACAATTCTAGGATTGTTCCGTTGTTAACTACCACCTACTGTTCTTAATACCTTGTTTTGATAAGAAGCAGGATCATATAACTTAGACTAGTAGGCTTTGGACTAAATTTGGGAAGAGGAAACCATAGCAGAATTTGTGCAATACACATCTCTAAAGAAGTTGCACAAACAAAACGGTGAAGTTAAGTTTGATACAGCACCTTTCATTGTTATTGTCATTAGTAGGTCAATGCCTTTAGCCAGTCAGCCTGGTCTGTCAGGGATTCAAGAGAGAAGAATATACCTCCAAATCACATCAGACAACTAAACACTTAAAAATCTTTCAGTGACCAATTAAAACAATGGATGATTAATGCATTCACACGTCAGCACTAAACCCTCTTTTGCTTCTGCTATCTGCTGTACATGTCCTGCTTGTTTGCAATGTTGTTCTATATGTATATATGTCACCACTGCTTTTACTGTTTTTAACAACTGTCCTTTTCCAATCTTTAAATTGCCCTGTTTTGTTTTGCTTTGATGTATTTTAGGAAGCCTTTTTAAACATCTTGGCCAGGGAAAAATGAAAAATAGCCTCTTAGCTAACTCTGGCATGTGTTTTTATTTATTTGCACTGTCCCTTCTCTCAAATAAACTTAACTAAGTGTTGCTTACTTTCAGGGGTGACCTCTGTAGACTTGGTGAAGTTGGGTGTTGTGCGTTTAAAGACCTTGGTTCTCTCTCCACCAACCACCACTTGAGCCCCCAGCAAGGGCACCAACACCGCCAGACTCTGCAGCGTCATGGCAACCAGAGAATCATTGGTGTCTCTCATTCCTAACAAAACCTGCAGCCAGGAACAAACCAAAAAAATATTATGTAACTAAGAGAATTGCATAATGATAGTTATGTCTACCCTGACATGTACAACAACTCCAATGTAATTTCCTACATTCTTCTTGGTCTGGAAATCATAATCCATTTTGAAGGAATAGTTCAACATTTTTGGAGTAAGCCAGGCTAGCTCTTTCCCCCTGCTTCTAGTCTTTATGCTAAGCTAATCTGCTCCTGGCTCTAGCTCTACAAGTAATGCTCAGACATGAGAGTGAGGCCGATCATCTCATCTAGCTTTCAGCAAAAAAGCCAATAAGCGTATTTCCAGAAAATGTCAAACTATTCCTAACTAGATAAAATTCTGGTACTATATCAACACTCCACCTGAGGTAAGATCTGGTTTTTGAGTTCATCGCGGGAGAAGAACTCAGCGTAGATGTGGATGTGAGCCAGCAACACGATCCGGACGTGTTCCTCGTTGACCTTGAAGAGCTTGAGAAGCTGAGGAATCACATGTTTACGGTAAAGGGACACAGACAGCAGGCATTCTTCACCGCTACCACCACCACTGGAATCTGTCCACATAGACGACATAAAGGAGAGGAGCATGAGCAACAACCACTTACAGTTTCACAGAGGAGTTGTGCCTGACAGCTGAAGTATGCTTCTTTCTCTTTGACAGGGGATTAAAAGATCTGAGTTATTATTAGCAGCAAGGGATCCATCTTACCCTTCTTTGGCCTTAGAAGATGAGGCAGGAAGCTTTTGACAGCCATGGGTTCTGCAAAAACCAGGGAGTTGAGGAGTTTGGGGACAAGGCGTGCAGCTATCAGCTCTTCAGGGAGACTCTGGACCCGGTCTAGAAGAAACCTACACAAATAGACACACAATGAGCATGTTGAGGGGTTTAGTTAAAATTATACATTATTTAATTGAGGGAACGTATTAGAAACACTATTTTAAAATTCTGAGAGTATTATATATATAGCTAAAAGTGTGGACTATGTTGCAAAACAATATGACTATGTTGCAAAACACGTCTGTTTTGCATGAACACAATGCACTAATAACAAAGGAGCACACTGAATAAAAAAGACCGGAAGTAAATCAAGACTACATCGTTTCTCACTTAAAGAATTCATTCTTTTCTTCTTCCATCTTCAAGGTCAGGCTCTTCAGAAAATTCATCACTTCCAGAAAGTCATTCCTATTCATAGAAAAATACGTTGAGTGTTTGAAAATAAATCATTTCCTGTATGTACTGATATCAGCAAAAGCATAACATGACCATACTAACCTGAAAAAGTCATGAGTCAGCAGGTAGCTGAGTGGAGATCGAGACAAGGGGTCAGAGTTCAGCAGGCCCGCTTGCAGGGTCTTCTTCAGACTGTCAGACAGCTCCTGTGACACTGGAAACAACAGAGGAAACAGAGGGATGAACAAGTGTCGGAGAAGGTACGTGTATATACTGATAAGATTTGACAAGATGCAACATTACGGTTGAGGTCATGAGTAAACACGGCGCTAAACATTACGAAGCCTACACTCTGCTCACCATAGCCGTTCAGGAGAGAGATGAGGGTCTCCATCATCATTCCAAAAGAGTAACAGTCCCGAGAGTGAGCATTTTTCTCCGGAAGCATTTTAAAGCCCTCAACCTGCCAACAACATGTTTCATGAGAACTTGTGAACAAGAGGGGGAAGTTCATCCATTTTTCTGACCTTTAATCTGCTTACCAGCTCCTCTGGAGGAACGCAGCTGGCCTCTCTCACATTCCCAATGCTTGTGAGAAACTGAGGAGTTGAGGAAAATTGAAAATCAAAACATAGAACTGATATACTAAGTGAGTCTTCAAATGTCTGACCTAGGTGCTTTAAATTTTTGGAGTAGCCAAGACACACAGATTATTCAATCTCTCACCTCAGGCGTTGCTTCAGAGAACTTGCAGACAGTCTCCATCCCTCCTAGTTTCCAATGACCATCTTCACTGACAAATACAGAAGAAATGCAGACGTTGTTGTGGCTTGATTTGCCCTGGTGGTAAAGGAAGAAAGGTTAGGAACTTATCCATGATGCCTTCAGGCCAACTTGTTTTCTCTCATTCTTTAATCACATGCATTACTGTAATTGTGCTCTTTTTTGCTCACCCTCTCGTGCAGAAAGACAAGTGCCAGTAGGAGGTCATAGATGCCTGCACAGATTTCCTCTGGGGAGAGGCTGTCCAGCAGCAGCTCCAGGGGCTGCACACGCTCCGTCACCAGGTGGATGCCGCCGTCCTGCACTGAGCAGGACAGGAAGCGCAGCAGACATGGGTGCCTCAAGGTCTTCAGGTGCTGCAGGAAATTAAAGCATTTCTTTATTTCCTATAAAAAGTGGAAGTCATACAGCCGATGGAAAAACCATGAGTGGGAACTGATTATGCAGCCTGAGTGCCAAAACCACTAATAGCTATTTAAATCAAATACAGACTGCTGTCAATGCAAAGCATAAGGACATATTTTGGTGGTGTTGGTTCTGTATAAGAGTAGAGTACTTTACCTGTATGAGGAAATTATTCTAAATTTCATGATGATGATAGTGAATTAGGTGGTGTGTCTCCAGAGTGAGCCACTATGCTGCAGTACAATTATTCAGCATTTGCCTCTAATGAGAATACATCGATCATACATGATATTATATATATAAAATGAATTGTGTTTTTAGAAGGGAACCTTTTGTGGCAGATTGGAAGAGGAGCAGTTGTTTGCAGTGTAATGTTAATGCTTTTCTGACAAATGTTGCTTCACTACAGCAGCAACGGTATTCCACATGGGCTGGGCACTTGTATGTACAAGACAATAAACAACTGCAACTACAACAACTACTACTTATACTATAAGGTAGCCAGTGTGAAGTGGTATCAGGACGAGGCGTCAGTATAACTACCTTGGCAGCTTTGTTGACTTTGTCCTCATTGCCCCGTTTATGAACAAACACGGAAGCAGGCTTTCCATCCTGGAGCATCGCCGAGTACATGGTGAGTCCAGAGGGCAGGGTCAGGAGAGGCTCCTCCAGGGTACAGCTCCGCACCGCGCTGCTCTCCGCACCCATAGCCGCGCTTGTTCGTGGACCTGGGTTGCCTGTTGCAAAGCGAGGTTGTCAGTTGTTAAACATTCAAATACAAACCCTTGTTACAGAGTGAAGTTGGCATACTGGTACCTGTTTGGCTGCACTGGATGTAAGTCACCGCTGCTATGTGAGAAGTTAGCTAGTGTTGATAGTTGCCTAGCTGGCTAACCTCGGCGTTACGTTAGCCAGCTTGTCATTGCTACGCTTGTCGGCAGCACTTCCGCCTCCAAACAAGCATACTAATCGCGATGGTGCGCAAAATGAACCAAATAATACACAAAATATGATCAAACTGTTAGTTACAAAAGCACAAGATAAATCCCTAGTCACTTCTTGTCAAATCAACGATGCTAACGTGGAGCGAAAGCTGCGCTGTAAACACGGACTCTTCCGGTAAAAGACGAAACCACAAAGCTGGAGACACTGCTACTTTTAAAATATTAGAATTTAGTCACTGGGGCTTATTTGCTTAATATTTTAGATTTTTTTTATTATATACAAGATTCATATCATCTAATCATAAACTACTACATTAATCGGCTTAATTGTAGGTTTTAAAATCATACAGAACCAAAAATACCCCTGCTCGTAAATCTAATGGTTGCAACCAAAGTGGTGTGAGATAACGCAGGTATGCTCACAGTGAGGTACCATATGGTGACTATAATGACTATAGAAACTATCAGAGTATGTCTTGAAAAGCTCTCAAAAGTCTGTGTTGCCTTGGTTTGGGGAAATGAGAATCTGTGGTCCCGTGTGTGTCTTTGTTGGGGTCCCTAGTATGACAAAGTTAGGAAGATATTTAGCAACCCTGGAGTAAAAGCCAAAGCCGCTACATGGCATGCCCGGTACTTCATACGGCTCTTAAAGGGACAGTTCTTATATTTCTGCTTTAGTGTAGTGCTGGCTGCAAAGCATGACACTGTGGCCAAGAGTCATATCCAAGCAAATGTGTGAACACCAGCGCAATATTACAAGTGAAGTGACAGCATATGAAGCATTTCTCTGATTGTTACAGGCTTCTTCAAATAATAATGTAAACACAATTTCCCTCATGATTTATCTGCTTTTGTAAATGGGGTTGAGTTGCATGACCATCCAACAAGGGCTATCAAAACGTTCAGAACATTAACTTGAGTTACTGTATACACTCATATTACCTGGAAATGTTAAATCTCAAATGTTGTTTTGTTTGTGTTCTATGTGTGTATTGATTAAGTTATCATTAAAATGTTATTAATAAATACTGAAAAATTGATCATCTGTATTCTGCTGTGTGTGTGTGAAACAGTGATGAAGAGACACAGAGCACTGAAATTGTATTTTTTATTTTATTAAATTTTATTTTTATTTTAAATTATTTTCCACTTCATTGTGTATTTAAATATATTTGTTTGTCTTATAAAGCACTTTGAATTGCCACTGTGTTTGAAAATATAATAAATACCTTGCCTTACAAACACATATATTCATCTGAAGTGGAGATCATGTTTCCAATACTGTGAGTGGATTAACATACTGTCATCTGTGAGTACAGTACACATTCAAGGTATTTGTACTTTACTTGAATATTTCCATTTTATGCTACTTTATACTTCTACTCCTCTACATCTCAGAGGCAAATATAATACTGCACTACATTTGTCTGACAACTTTAGTCACTTTTCAGATTACAATTACCCATCCTGTCCACTGAAAACCATGTATCTCCAAATTTGCTGTTTCTGATTCTGAATGGGATTCATTTTTCTGATAAACTGAAGCATGATGTGTTCCTTTGTGGGTTGAGATATTTCTCCTACTTCTTATTATCTGGAAACTTCATCACCACAAAGATTAAACTACCAAACAGTATATAAAGTACTTCAAATTAGCTCAACCATAAACATCTACAGCAGTAAAATGCATACACATTAATGCAGAAGTAATATTAATCCAGAAACATCATACATAACAGTGAAACACGGACAGGGACCATTTAACTGCAGAATGAATACTTTTACTTTTGATACTGTAAGTAAATTTTGCTGATAATACTAGGTTTTGAATGCAGGTCTTTTACTTGTAGTGGAGTATTTTCAGTGTCGTATTAGTACTTTTACTTAAGTAAATGATCTGAATACTCCTTCCACCATGTACATAAATATAAAAATGATATATTTTTCATATGCATCAAAGCACAACCAATTCATTATATGGTTGTGTCAGACTTAAACACACTTAACAACTGAGCACAAAAATCAGCTGATATCTCACATGCACTGTTCAGAAACTTCTCTTTCTTCTCTTCACAAGGAAACAGCAACATCTCATACTAACTATAGATAAGTCTTGATTCAGTCACAAAGGAAAACAAACCTGTTTCAGAGGAAGTAACCAGATGAGAAATTGGGCTGGTTACCTTAGTAACTAACCAGCTGCAAAAAACACACACTCACACTCATGTAGTGAGAGCAGGAGGCAACATGGAAGAGCTCGGTAAGACAACTGTTTCTGTCATGTTTTACACTGTTGATCATCCTCAAACTGATAAGTGGACAGATTGTTAGATATGGGATTATTATTGTAATTGTAAAACGTTCAGTGCAAGATGCTATGATTTACAACTGACCTGAAAAATTGATCATAGAATAAGATGGCAGTGCTTTATAGTACGTATCCTGTCACGCACACCAAGTACAGTATACAAGTACACTATATACTGTACTTTTAAATGCAGCTCAGGGTGTATTTATTTGAACAACTCTTTTTTTTTAACTGTGCTGTGACTGTGTCTTCGTTTTGTTTTGCATTTTAATTTCAGTCGTGCTGTTTATTGATTGTAAACTATGCTGCCAGTTCAGCCAGGACTCTTACATTAGATATTATAATCTCAACAGAGTACCATGGTAAAATAAACAAATAAAATCAGAGAAAAGATCTTGATGTACTGATCATCAAAACATACAACCTATGTCTGTCAAAAAGTGCAACAATTTGATTTAATTTCATTATGTTCTAAAAAATAAATGAGAGAATGTGCAGCTTTTACTGAGACATGGACTGATCAGTTGTCAAAGACAAAGTGCTAAAAGCTGAACATTTATAATTTTCTTTTCAACAGCCATGTTGCCTACTTCCCCACAGAGATATTGTTCATACCTATATCTTTCCACTTTCTTAGAGGTTACATCTAAAGGTACATTGTGTGGAGTTGAATTTTGTGTAATATTGTCTTGCAACATTATTATGAGTTTCACTTCTGCAACATGTCTGCATCACTTCCTGAGGAAGCTGACTTGGCATGAAGCAACCTCAAAGTGATCCGCCAGCACCTTGATCAGTGCATTGAGGTGCAGTGTGTCTCACTTCACAGGAAATATTTCACAACACATCTGCTGGTTTAACAGTAAACACCCAGAGAGTACATTACAATCAATGTGTTTTAGTGTGTGTGAATATTGTATATGTATCAGAATCAGAATCAGAAATACTTTATTGATCCCCGGGGGGAAATTGTACAGTACCGGTGCTCCCATTCAAGAGTAAAGTAGCATAATTTAGAACTAAAAGTATGTACAAATATAAAAATACGAAATAGAAAATAAAAATAAAAAATATACACATTTACAGTATTTAAGTGAACAATGAGGTAAGAAAAAAAATATATACAATAACAATGTATATGTATGTATGTATGTGTTGCACTGAAGTGTATGACTATATATCTATTGAACTTAAACATTTAAGAATAAATAGTGAGGTAGTATATGGTGAAGGTGAAGTAGATACAGATTTCCAGTCTGGCATGTATGCATGCCTGTGTATGTGTTTATGTTCATATGTGTGGTTGGAAGATTTATGGCCTGTATCCTGACACAGATTTGCTGTTGGAGGAGCTGGCCCTGAATTCAGCACGTTCAGAGAGTGTTGATGAGAACAGGAGCAATGATCCAGCTGATGGAGAGGTGAAGACAAGAACTACAAACGTACACTGTACCACTGTACTTTCTTAATAATCAACTATTCAGTTGCAGTCTAACCAGAAATGCATTCTCATCCAACCAGTTGACAAGTTAACGTCTGCATTTAGAAATTTAACAAAATGTTTTTCAACAAATCATCCCATCAGATTAATTTGTAATCTGACTCCAGCATATTTTGGTTGCGTGTCCACAGGTGCCAGGAGCAGTTTGTGCTGGACTTACCCAGAAAGGAAAAAGCGCGGTCTGCTCAAATGTCTACAGGTAGACTTTGAGGATCCTGTTGACCCCTGATTCACATTATTATTGTGCAAACTGTGTAGAGGAAACAGGAAACTTCTTGGAATTCATTGCACAGCATGTTGTAATTATAAGGTCTCCACTCTTAAAAGATCTTAATGTAGACAACAATCTCACTAATTTAGGGACTGCCTACTTAATTTCAATGCCAGAAAATTTGACAGATCTCACCCCAGAAATATTGCAAATGAGATCAGATCAGAAGTATTCCCTTTTGCCAATCTCTTTACAGCTTCTGTATAGATTTGTATTATTAGTTCATAACTCCAAATTACACACAGCACCTCAGATTATGTTCAGAGACACAGTTTCCTTCAATATGAATTTGTCCAGTAATCATGTGGTAGTTACAGTTCTTGGAGGTTAATATGAGAATTTGTAATATTACTGTATGCTTTCTAATTTGCTCCTCTTTGGGTTTTAGTGATCTGCCTGTTCCTGTGGCAGCTTCCCCGATCCCTGACTCACCCACTAAGGAGCTGGACTCCATCTTGCAGGATCTGATGGGTCTGGGAGAAGGGGTCAGTACAGTGTCTATTTCAGCATGTTAAAGAAATACTCTATATTTTTCCCTTTTTAATCCATACAAACTGGTGACGAATATGGTAAGAGAGAACGGTGCATGTACAGAAAAGAAACTTTCCAAACATGAGTGAAATTAACCAGGTTTAACAACAGAGGGCAGCATTGTACTGATGTCAACACTGCACAGCCTCAATAAAATATCAGTATAGGAGCATTGTTGAACACTGACCTTAGCTGAACAAAATACATCTATCAAATATATAGCTAAAAACAATAGATATTTGTGCTTATTTGTTTCATCGTTTAGGATCCAGTGTCTTCAATGACCCCACCACCACTTGCACAAAAACAGTCTGTGAAAAGGAAAACAGAAGGTGAGCAACAGGAGAACAAGGAGAGCAGCAGCAACAGCACAGCAGGCTCAGATGCAAAGGCCTCGACCACGAGCAAGAAAACAGATACGATAGATGACCTGCTAGGAGGGCTGAGCTTTGACTTGGAGAAGATTGGCGTACGCACCACAGCCAAGGGCCACTGTGCTTCCTGCAAGAAATGCATTGTGGGAAAGGTACAATAAGCATTATATTATACATCTGAACCCACAGGACAAACGAAGTTGTGGAAAATTCAAACAAGATGAAACACGTAAAAACCTAATCTTGTTCTACTTGCACTTATTTTCTTCCCTCTCCTGTAGATGATCACAGCGCTGGGTGAAGTGTGGCACCCTGAACACTTTGTGTGTGTGGTGTGTGAGACAGAGCTGAGCACCACATCCTTCTTTGAGAGAGAGGGACGGCCGTACTGTGACAAAGACTACCGTCAGCTCTTCTCTCCTCGTTGTGCCTATTGCAAGGGGCCAATTCTGCAGGTGAGAAAGCCAAGTCCTCTTTCTGTGTTCACTGTGTGTGTTAACGATCTAAAAATGGATCATTTTTCAAACTATTCAGATCTGCTTAAAGCACTCATTTGCCTTTGTTTCTTGTTTCACACTCTAATTGGTTCTGTCATATATTTCATCCATATTATTTACACAATAATCCTTTGAAGATTGGATGATGACATACAGTAGTATGTAGTCAATTTTTCTAGATGTATCCCACATGTCATCTTAATAAATAAAGCACAAAACCATATTGGGATCCTGCAGTCTGGGCTTACGCTGCAGACCAAAGTAATTTATCAGAAACTAATGCAACTTCTCCTATTATTCACTTTATGTGGTTCACAATCCTCATTTTTGTGCTTCCTGACATCTGAACATGTGAGATGAGACAGACCTTACTAATCCTTAAGGGAAGTAAAAGCATGATGTAATATTTTATGTCTGGCTGGTTTACCAGAACATCCTGACAGCTCTGGACCAGACCTGGCACCCCGAGCACTTCTTCTGTGCACACTGTGGAGGACGGTTTGGACCTGAAGGTGAGAGGCTTGTGCATTCATTTGTTTCCACTGGAAACCACATCTTCAGCAAACAGCTGGAAATAATTGTATCTATTATCACTCCGATTGAATCTTATGTGTCTTATACCTGTAACAGGTTTCCTAGAAAAGGACGGGAAGCCATATTGCTGCAAGGACTTTTACCACCTCTTCGCTCCCAAGTGCTCAGGCTGTGGGGAGTCAGTGAGGGAGAACTACCTGACTGCAGCCAATGGCACCTGGCATCCAGAGTGCTTCGTCTGCGCAGTGAGCCTCTTACCTCAGACCACACACGCGGCTCTGGCTCGCACACACAAGCCCAGGAATAAATGAGAAAGATACCCACACATTTGCTTTATTTGCAACATTTCGACCACAAGGCTGATGAAAACCTTATGCCTGATGAATACGTTGCGGTTGAAATGATGCAAATAAATCAAGGAAACCATATTCCTCAGTGTGGGTATCTTTTACATTCCCTTCAAATCTACTTCTGTATGCAGCATCTGGTCAAAAACGGTTCAGTGTGCAGCTCTACGTCTGCTTTACTCAGCTATGAGCAATTGTTAAACATAAAATGCTCTCAGTATAGATGTTCTGACATAAGGTAGCAGCTTCAACTTTTCAAATTTTATGGTCCCTAAAGATTCTTGACGGAAAATACAATGCTCATAAACTAGAACATGAAATACATAAAATACATAGCTCTTAAAACCTCTAACAATTACATACATACAATTAGGATGATCAACATCACATAAAACATGGAATACATCCAACTATGACGACCTAACCTAATCATTACTGCAGTTATATCACCATCACAACCAGCAAGTCATCGTTAACACAGAACCTAAACATTGTTTTATATGGAGCAGTCATTTATCAACCAGGTCAGAAGTTTTCCTGGCCCTTGGTAACCTAAATCTGACTCCAGAGGGCAGGAGGCCAAACACTCCATTAGGAGGATGAAGTGGACACTCAAAAGTGGCCGAGCCTTTTTAATCAACCTCCTGCTAAAAATAAATGAGGTAGTTCATCAAATTTTGCACCTTTGATCTTTCTGGCCACTCTCTGGCCCAACAGTAGAGAGATTTCCAAGCCATGAAATGAAAATGAATCCATGAAAAACCCAAAAGTTGAGGTTCCTCTAGAAGCGTAGTCATTGCTGAGCGTTTTTGCAGACTGCAATGGTATTTTAATCAAACATCCGCTGATTATTATTAGAGTCTTTTAGAGATTGTAGTCTGTACGAGAATGTTGTAAAATCATCAGACATATCTGTGGTTTTAGCTACATCATTTTTTAAGAGACAGTTGAGCAAAACAGACCTTTCTTACAGTGGACCTTCTGACTTGTTAAACACAGGTGTTACTAATGTCATTAATGGACTGTTCCATTCTGGTGTTTTGCATGCTGGCGCATTGTCATGGCTCACTGGCACATATAAATGGAACAGAGCCATTGCTAATGTTGAGATTTACACCTGTGTTTTTACTGCTATGACAAGTCAAAATGTCTGCCAGGAGAAACGTAATCAACCACAGGACCATTTACAGCTTCTCTCCACCACAGACCATTTAGTTTATGTTCTAAGTAAGGGATAATACCCGACAAGTCGTTCCAAGATTGTAATGGATGACACGGAGGCTACAACCCCTCGGCGGAGATGGTACTGTCTTTTTTAGCCATGTTAGCAGCATGGCTCTAGGGATGACAATGTCAGTCCACTTTGGTCCAGACTGAAATATCTCAACAACTATGAGATGGATTGCCAAACATTCATGGTCCGCAGAGGATGAATTGTAACAACTTTGACCTCCTGACCTTTTATCTAGCACCGTCATCTGGCCAACATTTAATTTTGTCCAATACTTTGGCTTATGGCCAAATACCTGCAAAACTCTATAAAATACTCTGGGTTGATAACAGAAACGCAGCTGTAACACTGTTTTAGCTTTCTCTTCATAACATATCAAAGGTCCATGTCAGTGATTTTGCAGATTATATACTTGCAGCTGACTATTTTGCAGAGCATACCACAGGGTTACAGATTACCTAGCCTTTGGTTTTCATTTGTTTCTGCAGATTATCAAATTACAGAGATTTGAAATGTATGATGGAGTTAATCCATCACAGTGAACATTAACTTCACATTTTAACACAAGTTAAAAGGTTTCAAAGTCAACTGCCAAACAGCAGCCACTGAACGCATGACGCTATAAAATTCACATTATCCTTTTCATGGCACCCATGTTCCCTTTTTGCTCATCTTATACGTTTGATTAAGCAGCAAGATAGCTTGAGAATGCTTTTTCTGCAGCCGAACTTCAAATATCTGATGTCAGCATGTCCTTGAATACACCATGAAGAGTCAAGTTTTGGAAATAGTCCCTGCTCACACCTATATTTCCATATTTTGATAATCCACTTAGAAAAAACAATGTTCACTGATGACCTATTCCAAAAAGTTTAATTTTCATACAGTACGAAAGCTGGTATGTTTGAGAAAAGGATCAGCGGTAATATTAGTATACATGGAGCTAAATCATGAAATATCACTGATATGGTCCTTTAAAGACAAACACTCATATCCGGATTTTACACTATTATCCTTCTTCCTTCATGTTACCATATCTAACCTTTTTTTTTGTTTCTCTTTATCCTCCCTCCTCTCCTCCATCTTTTCCCACGTCACTTTCCCGATGTTTCTCTTCTGTTCTTATATCCAGGACTGTCTGAAGCCTTTCACTGATGGCTGTTTCATGGAGTTGGACGGTCGGCCCCTCTGCTCCGTGCACTTCCACTCCCGGCAGGGCACTCTGTGCGGTAGCTGCAGCAAGCCCATCACGGGCCGCTGCATCTCTGCTCTCGGCCACAAGTTTCACCCCGAGCACTTTGTGTGTGCCTTCTGTCTGCGCCAGCTCAGCCAAGGCTTCGTCAAGGAGCAGAAAGGGAAGCCATACTGCTCGGCTTGCTTTGACAAACTCTTTGTGTGAGACATACAGTACATAATGTACAAATAATGCAACAGAGACCAATCAAATGCTGCATCACTGTCATTGTTGAGATCATAATTTCCCCATACTATGAATGATAAATTAAAATGAGGCAACTATACTATGCTACATTAGAACACATTACATTAAGACTGTATTTGCATAGGCACAGATGAGCAATAAACATGTCACTTTTTCAATAACTGAGGTACCTGACATTTTAAGTAGTTTTGGAAACTAATATGAATTACAAATTAAGAATGTGTAACATGAATTGTGACATAAATTATTCATAGATTATGTAAAAATATCAAGGGAAAATGCTAACTTTGTAACCTAATTAGAGACATGGCTGTAAAACACAAGGAAAACCCCCATTTCCCACGATAAACAACGTCGAAGAAACTTTTTACATATGTGAGCTTTGGATGCTTCTAAAATGTGTGTTGCTGACACTTGAGTTAAATTATATGGGATTTCATATATCATGATCACATAAAATGTATAAATGGAGAAAGAAAAACACTGAGGTGCAGTTTTAATCTGTGGTTTCCATTAAGCTATCCTCAGTTTGCCATAAGACTTGGCAGTCTGGAGACACTCCCTGGCAGTACGGAGCAGTTCCTCAAGGGGCTTGTCTATGTGGCCTGATAGCTTGTATTGGCAGTGGCTGGCATGGAATCAGCGTGCCAACCTGAGTTTCCTCTTACTGTGACTTACCATTTGGCCCCTGGCATGCGCTGGATTCAAACAGCCTCTTCATTCTCCACACAGGCTCCTTTATAGGCGCCTATGGAAGATTAATGAAGGTGGTGAGGTGAACAAAGGCGGTTTCAGAGGGAGCTCCTTCACATCACTGCATCTCTTCAGCAGCTCACTTTGACTGTTGAGGGATGAATCAGCCACAAAATGTTTTAGAGTAAATTCATTTTTGGTGATGTACAGAGCATGCAGTGCCATGTCTGACAGTTTTTTTTGTTCACTCCCACTGATAACTGATGGTGTGGATGATATGTCAAGGTGAGATATTTGCAGCACAGAAGAAATGTTTTATCTTATCTATAGTACTAAAAATAGAAATCAGTGGAAGGTAGGAAATGAATAATTAAGCTATGGTATAGGACGTCTCTAACTGAAGTAAATGAGGGTGATTGAGGGATAGTGGGTACAGCAGAAAAGTACATTAAACCACTTCATTCATATTTAATGTAAAGCAGTTTTGTAAAGCATTGCACATCACAGAAATACCACTTGAAATAAAAAAAGTCACCAAACTTTTCTCAGTATTCACTCTGTAGAAGTTCAGAATTCTTGCCAATGTCAAACAGCATCTTATCTAACATCATCTTATCTTCAAATCAACACTGGCTACTTTTTGCTGGCCCTGCAGGCAGCTTTCTTCAGCTTTCTTTCAGGCCACTTAGACTTGCTGTGTGAAGTCAGTGTGTGAGTGGGAAAGGAGGTGGGCATTAATCATGCTGTCATCACTGTCAGACCAGGCCTCTCACAGCCTCCACAGAATATGGACCTTGCATCATGGAAGAAGTGTGAATGTATCGTGTTCGGTCAAAGTCTAAGAATGTAAGTGTTTAATGATCTAACGGCCTTGTTCCCAGATTCCTACTGAACTGAAAGACATACTGTAATGTTAATGTGATGTTAAATGTTAAATATGTTTACACCAGAGATATTTTTTAAATGTAATAAAATACAAGAGGAAGTGCTATATATAGATCAGAAACATCAATTTGGATCTGATCTGAGAGCTTAGCATGTGACACAATTAAAAAAAAAATCTCACATTGTCACATGACTTGATGGACGATTATGTTCATTCTAGTATTAAAAATGTTTCTTGCTGCACTGTTCACTGTCACAACTCCATGCTATTATGAGTGAGCTTGCCAAAACTGTGGCAAGACTAGTTTAATGCTCACTTTCCTTCATCAAAGAGACATAAACTAGCGGTTAGCTTGAATTTAGATTAACGAAAAACCTCAAGACGCACATGTGAACACTCACCCTGGCTGTCGAGTGTATTTATTTAGATACAGACAACAGCAAAGCTTTGCAAAGTCTTGAGCAGAAAAGTAGAAAACAAAAATATGATGCATGGAAAGAAATTCTGGCATTAGTAGAAAAAAATATGTGTGTTATCGTATGGCTGAGTGAATAGGGAGGAAAAGGCTTTTCTGGCACGTAGTAAAAATGAGAAAACATGAAATGTGAGCAGGGGTCTTTTTAAAAGGGTGGCGAATAAAGGGCCGTCTGTGGAAAGCGGAGAGAGTGTAACTCAGGTGACATTTACAGCAGTGAAATAGAGTACGAACGGTCTGGGAGCGCACTGGGCCATGATGGCAACGAGAGCTCAATGGGGGAGGGAAAGGGAGTGAGGCATATATTGGGACATAATAGAGACTGGTGATGAAGGAAGCAGGGTGAGGAGGGCAGGGGTTGAGGAGTGTACTTGCAAGAGTTACCCCTGCGTGACACTGAAACCCAACACTTACCTCCTCTCCTGTAAAATGGCTGTGTCCGCTCGGCCACCCCTGATGGGGACGGTAGAGCTGCCTGTCCAGATCTATGCAGCCCCAGTATGGGTTACGCCCGGCTGGTGCTGCCCTGCACTGTAAACCCAGCAGTTCACATCAGCTTTGAACCCATAACTGTCAGATAGGTCTCAGGTATAGACTCACTCATTAATCAGTACATTTGCTTGGAGACACACATCTATGGAAACACCATCTGGAGACAACTCCAGTTGCAAATCAGTCCCGACAATGTGAAATCACAGCTCCAGTAGGTGCAGTAAAACATGGATGGATCACATTACTGTAACATCATTACTAGGCATGTCCATGTATGTACTGATGAACTTAACAGGTCACTGCATCTATTGAAAATATAAGTAAATGCAGGTACATTACTCTGAAATTACCACAGTGCTCTAAAGTGAATCAAATGGCACCTGATTTGGAACAACATTTAATGCAGTGAATCTGTCGCAATTAAAAAAAAAAATATATATATATATATTTTTTTTTAAATGCCTATTATTTTCCAAGACTCATATCTGCTGACAGTATGACAATATTCCCTCAGTGTACTATGATGAACAAGTGCTTCCAAGAAACATCACAGTTCCGTGATCCACACAAAGATGCAACCGGGTGAATGAGAACACGAAGACTTCTAGTTATTCTGTGAAAATGAAACCAGATTCAGAAAAGTACTACACAGTATAATATAGCTCCTTTTAACTTTCTGAATTGACTATATTAGTGTTAGTATTTGATTTTAACTGCCAGCAATGGTGGCTTTGTAGCCATTTTGGCAATGTGTTTTTTGTGAGACTTCTGTAGTTCTCTCTGGCAAGTGGGACATATTTTTGCTGTAATTCCTGATATCTCCAAGACGGAATTACTTGACTCGGTTGCCCGTAATTGTGGATTGTAGAACGACCTGAACTCGGCATAAGCACCTGTCATTTCCTACATCTATCATACTACTAACTGTGACTTGAACGACCATAACATCAAACTCTTATGTGAAGAACTAAAGTCGTCTGAACTCAAAAGAGTTTCTGTGTCCATCGTTATTGACTGGCTAAACAAGTACATGCAAATTTGAGTGCTCCACAAAGGTGAGCTGGTAAACCTACAGGGTCTGTTTAAAGGGCACAGTCTTCAGTGAAATAGAGTGTTTCTGTGCAAGAGTTCAAATGAATGTGTTTTTAACAGCAAAGGAAAAGTGACAACTTCAACACCTCAGTAATTACTTCCACACAGAGTGAAGTTGAGC
The DNA here is from genome assembly GCF_043641665.1 of Enoplosus armatus. Classification (NCBI taxonomy): domain Eukaryota; kingdom Metazoa; phylum Chordata; class Actinopteri; order Centrarchiformes; family Enoplosidae; genus Enoplosus; species Enoplosus armatus. Next base: position 12,457,842 of record NC_092186.1, read on the forward strand.
TGGAGAGCAGCTCCACTTTTGGGTGTGTTTGTTTTGGCGTTCTGCTGATGCTAGGTGCAGGTATCACACCTGATCCATGACTGGTTCCTCTGTCCAAAAGGAACTTCTTGTTGTCCTTGGCCAAACACTGAGTGCTCGTTGCTATCTCACACTCTCACAGAGCAGCAGGCATATGAATGTGCACACACACAAACCCAACAAACTTATACTTTTTGTGGATTTTCTATTCATGCTATCATGCTGGGTTTGTTCTACACAATCGCATGCACAGACATGCACAAACACAAAAACCTTGTCATTACAAATAGCTTCAGCTTACCCACACACGTTCACATACATACGCATGAACACAAATCAATTCAAACATATGCATGCTGTCCACGGGTTTAGTCAACAGTATCACGCACACACAGATGGAAAACACATGCACACACTTAAACATATAAATGCTATTTATGAGTTTGTTCTCTCTCTCATACACACACGCACACACAAGGTTTGGTTGACACAAAGCATATCTGTGCGAGCATCATTGCCTCCTCTGTGTGCTGGCTGATCCTTAACCAAGTGAACTTGAGGTCTCCAGTTTTATGGGTTAAATGGAGTCAGCTCCCGAGGGGGGTGCTTTGGGAGGTTCTCAAGACAACTTCAAAACGCTTCATCCCCTGTTCCTCCGTTGCATGTCTTTGTCTCATCTCCCTCACATCCCCTGCCAAGTCTCTCAGTCGGACCTCCATGCTCAACACAGAAAAACATGGAGAAAGAGAGTGAGAAAGAGAGCATGGTGCATTTTTATCTGGGTCCTAATAACGGCACAGACCAAACTGGCCGGGGTTATGAGAAAGATTTATAAGACAGTAAGCTCCTTCTGTATGCTAGCCTTTAGTGTCAATAAGATAGATGGTTTCATTATGCTGCTTCATTGTGTCCATGTGTGGGTGCACGGTACAGTGTGCCAGAGCGGTACAGTATGTGATACATTCGGGGAAACCATTCTTGCAATCGACGGACCTTCTTGAGAAAGTTAAACCCTTTTAGTAATTGTTAGAAGATGTTTTGAATGGCGGGCAAGCCTGTAATGATTTGGCCGAGTTCCTTGGGATCACAGGACATTGGTTTCGAAAAGCCGAGGTTCAGACCAGGTTTTCACAAGGGTTAAAAAATGGGTTATGGATGGGAATTCGACACTGGAGTGGAGGTTGAGGTTGTTCAGATCTCCGTTGCAGCTCTGCATTGTTTGTACAGTAGATGGTTGACAGCTTGGGCAACAGCTCTTGGTGGCAAGTCTGAGGCTTGGACCAGGGGTCAGACACTGAGCAGATTGGCTCTGGGACGGGGCCAATTGGCTCTAATCCAAGTCCACTGACTCTGTAGCAGCCATAGCATGGATCATTATAAGATTTGTTTTAAAGAGTGATGGTTAACCGCAATACGGCCCTGTTGCCTAAGAGCTGAATTGCCTCCTGGGTTTAGACAAGTTCGTGGAGGTTTGTTGAGGGCTCAGAAGCCCCGCAAGGAGCAGATCAGGGCTGGCTGGTTGATAAATCACAGCCGCTGCAAGGGGAGTCCACAAGGCCGGCCTCTAGTCAAACCTCCAATAGGCCTGCTGTGGCAAACACTGGGAAGCTTTGTGTAGAACTACACACCCACAGACTTTAACGTACACACACATGCAAAGCCCATAATTGCATCATAATGTGTTTAATAGCGAAAAACACACTCACATGCACACACAAATTTCACCCTGGCAACTCCATTTGGGTTTTACAGTAATTTCATTAGCAGGTGTCCATTTTCCAGCACCTCAGCTCTGGCGTGTTTGACAGAACATCCATTAAAATTGGACTGAGAGGATTCAGGTTTGCTCCACTTAAGCACACATTAGCAGCTCGCTCCAAACACTTTTGGAGGAGGAGACATTTTTCTAATCACTAATCCGTCAGTACTTTCTGTGACACCCTGTTCCCACTAAACCCATTAAGATGCAATCATAAGCTCTTGTCTGAACCCAGGGCTCGTCCACAGCTATGTGATGATGGAGCTGGAGTTACTTTTTTGCATAAAAATGATTTAGTGTGCAGTAATTCAAAACCACAGCATTGCTTTCATCATAAAGATTACTTCTTCAACTGCAACTTCAGTCATCCCCGTTCCATTCATCTGTAAAGGCAGCGGAGCCTTTCACAGAAAGTTCCCTCTGAGGAGATACTGCAATCCAAAAGACATCAAGTTCTTAAAATGTAATATTTAATCTTAACATCTCACTTCCTTTGAAATGGGGTTAACTGCCAGTGGACTGAATCAATTGCATATCCTCCCAATTCGGCTAAATTAGTTCTGAACATTTCCTTTCGTCAAGTGACGTTATAGATACATTATGTGAAACAAAATAGAGCTGTTCCCCTTAATTATATGTATTTTCGATTGGTTGAAATTATCTAAACAAATGCAGTGATGCAATTCACTCATGACTCCTTTCTTTTTTTCAAGTAGTTTCAATGAGGAATGTTGTGAAGAATTTCAGTATTTAACAATTTTTTTTACTGTAATTAGAACTATTTTTGAATTGCTTAACTTAGAGACAGAAACCTTGTGATTTTTAACACCAGAAACTCACTATCTCTCCTTCTCCATCTATCTCTACAGCTCTCTCTCACAGCTGTCTCACACACACACCATTGTCATAGCAACCAACAAAGCCAAGACAAACAGGAACTCGAGGATTATTCTGTCATTTTAATCGGCATCTTCTTCACTTTCCTTCCCCCGAATGATGTCTGGCTTCGGAAATGTTTCCACTAAACAGTTGGGTCTCCGTCAGGGCTTACGGCGGGATTAGAGCTCAAATTACTGACTCTGTGGCTCATTTACTCTCTGAATCCACAGTCTTCAAAACAAAAGTTGCATGTGGACATGTCCAGTGATATGATAATAGCATGAAATGAGAAACACATTTTAAAGAGAGAAACTCTTTCCAGCACCGCGGAGAGGCTTTTATGTGTGACGTTACAACACATAGAGGATGTGAAAGGCAAAAGCAGACACAAAAGTAAGGATGCTTGGTACATTCGACCGAACGATCTGGGAGAACAAGAGAATTAGCGTTTTTATAAAGCTGAACTGAGGACAGAAAAATAAAACAAATGTCAGATGAATATAACTTTGAGTGTAAAGTGATTAATGATAGCGATTATGAAATGTTTTTTTTTCCTATGAGTGACCTACTTATTGTTAATCCAAATGAATTCTAACCATGTAAACAATCTTTAACTGTCAATATTATTTACTCTCCAAACAGTCGTCTCTGATCTAGTTATTATTTAGGAAATTGTTCAGTAATTGTTGCTTTAATAAGAAAAAACATGTAGCTTTGGAAGTGAATCAAACAGTATTGCCACAAAATGGACAGTGTCATTTTACTGAAGTTACAATATCTGTTCAACACAGTCATGAGGTTCTGATCACTGACTCCACAGCAGGAGGCTCATTTTGGTCTCTGGTGTTGCACAATATTTTGTTTTGGGTCAGCCTGTTTGCAGTGTGAGTGACTTCTGTCTGAAAAACCACATAGTTGACATCATGCCATTTACCATCTTCTGAGACATTATCACTGTATGCTGCTAGATAGCTGGCTAAGACACTGCTGGCTGACTCCAGTTTAGACCTGCCCCCACTACATCCAAACACGATGTTTCACAAACTCACTCAGATGTCAGATGTAATCACTGTGTAATGTATGAGGGTGAGTTGACAACATTTCTCCAACTTTCTGGCGACATCATCTGATTTTGAATCGCTGTAAAAAAACATGAAATTCTGTATATTCTGTATATTCCGTATATCTAATTGCATGAAAGGCATGATAGGTTAGTGTGCGGGTGAGGGGAGGGGAAGCCAAAGATTACATGGCAGCAAATAGGGGCAAGGGAGGGAAAGAGAAACTTACGAGGGACAAAATTTAAACGCCACTTCACAAGAACAGTAGACTCTGTATCCTGTGTGCTCAAATTACTTTGTAAATGCTACTCTGTCAACTTCATTTGAGACCCTATGATATCAAACAGAACACAGTTATCTCTGGGCGTGTGCACTGTGGTGAGTGAGTGGCCGGTACATTGGCTTGGATGTGACTTTCAATCATGGTGGCGTGCCTCGACCCAGTAGACTGCACTGGGCTCAGCTCCGGCTCATAAATCAACCGACTGTCTCACTGAGTGGGCTGCAGACTTCTGAACTCCCCAGAGTGTAATGTATGTTTTAACCCTCTGCAGTCCAACCAGGCTGCTCTCATCGGGTCTCTGTACAGCCACAGTGGTCAGCAGGGTCACTGCTAGAGTCTCCCTTTGTAATACACCTCGTGTCTGAACTGTACATGCTCGTCAGCAGGTAAAGTTTGAAACACAGCAGCCTAGAGTGCAGAGGTTTAACATGCTGTGGCATTCTGCCTTTTATGACTTTGTTTTCACGCATGATGGTTCTGAAAAAGTATTTTCATTATGTTTTGCAAAAGATAAAAAAGTTGTGTAGGGTGTTCAATAAATGTGGCAGAAAAAGTCACATTGCTTGACTGATTCACTGATAACAGGTCCTTCAATTCAAATGAGGGAGAGCCACTGACTGGAGGCGTTCAAGTTCACATACTGCGAACTAAATGACAGGTCCAATACTAATGCAATGACTGCCAATGGCCCATAAATGCCTACAAAAACGGGTGGATTTTTTTTACTGCTCTAGGGATGGCAATATCAGTTGGTCGGTCCACCACTGGTCAAACCTCAACTATTTCAACAGCTATTGGATGGATTGCTATGAAATTTTGTACAAACATTCATGGTGCCCAGAGGATGAATCCTAAAGACTTTGTTGATCCCCTGAGTTTATATCTAGTGCCACCAGCAGGTGAAAGATTTCACTTATCCTGTGAAATATTTCAACATCTACAGAATCAGAATCGCTTTAATTGCCAAATGTACAATGTACAAAGGAATTTAGGACATTAGATGGATCGGCACAAAACACTATAGAGACATTCATGGTTCCCAGACAATGTATCCTAATGATGTTGGTGATCCCTTGACTTTACGTCTAGCGCCACCAAGAGGTTCACATTTGCAATTTTGAGTGAAATGTCTCAACTACTGGATGGATTGCCATGGCATTTGGCATTTAGACCATAGATAGACACTCATGACCCCCTCAGGATGAGTTGTGATGATTTAGGTAATCTCTTAACTTTGCTTACAGCACCATCATCAGGACGAAATTTTAATTTGCCATTTATGACCAATACCTGCAAAACTACCACCATTCCCACCAACCTCAACTGTGCTTTTTACTATTTTGTGCTAATTAACAAATGTTAGCATGCTGATATGCAAAAACTAAAATGGTGAACATGGGAAACAATAATACCAGCAAACAACAGCATATCAGCTTTGTCATTGTGGGCATGTTAGCATGCTGATGTTAGCATTTAGCTCAAAACACCTTAGTGCCAGCGTCACAGAGCTGCTAGCATAGCTTTTAGTTGCAGTAATTAAATTTAACCAGCGTTTGTTCATACATCACTGCTATTGCCATATAGTTTTTAAGACATTACATAAGAAAGATTATGAAGCAAGTTGCTCCTATTTTAAAACTTTTATATACTTAAATAATATATCTGATAACTGAAAAAATGTAGCAAAGTAACTGAATTGCTGAATCATGTCCAATTTCTCTGTCCACAAAATAAACATATTCTATCACTAGGTACTTTATGTACAGCATAAGTGCAAATGCTGGCAGGTTACAGTATATACAGTATGTGTCTACTGATACAGTTTATGCATCTATATTGCTCCTACTGTATTACTGGCTTCCCTAGTGGGGCATTTAGGCCCCCAGTATGCCCTCCACCTGGACCTGGGAATAAGAGCACGGTCAGATTCAGGCTGTAATTCATCTTCTACGAGGCCAGGTGGAGACTGGAGGCTGTCATCGTGATGTTATTGATGGATTGCACTCGAGCCACAAGAAGCTGAGCTATACTCTCCGCTTGGTTTGCTAAAGCACGTTGTCCACCGGGGAAATCTCCACTCACTCTATAAGATGATAATGTTTTGGGAACCAATCTCAGACAATGTTTAACGATTATCTGCCTGATGCATTGAAGAAGTTAATACCAAGGTAAGTCATATGTAAGTGGTTAATGATATCATCATACACACACATGGCAGCACAACACACACACGTCCTGTGGCAGCCTAAACAGAGCTCCAGGCAAGACCATAAATAAATCAAGAAATGAAAGGAGAGGCGAAGTTGGTGTATTTTCTTTTCTCAGTCTCTTACAGTAGATTACAGTATAAACCTCGACACATGTTCAGGATCAGCTGAAGAAGCAGAAAATTACCTCCCTAGACTTTTCCTGGGCGAACTGTTTGTGTATTTGTCTCTGCGTGTGTGTGTATTCAGTCATAAGGGTCATGCTGTTTAGTGTGTTTCTGTTCTTTGTGTGTGTGTGTGTGTGTGTGTGTGTGTACAGTTCAGTCAGTTCAGTCATACAAGCTATGCTGTTTAATGTGTGTCTCTTGACCTACTATGCATGTGTGTTTGTGAGTATTTTGTCATAGAAGCCATGCTGTTTGACATGTTTCAACTGTGTGTGCACGTTAGCATCTGTGTTTATATCAGTCTGTGTGTGTGTGTGTGTGTGTGTGTGTGTGTGTGTAGCAGTGTAGCGTGGTAGCGCAGCCTGCTTCTTGACAGGCTCTGGGCCTGTTGACAGCTCCTCTGCTCCCTGTCAAGCACGAGAACAGCTCTATGTGTGAGTGAAGAGTAGCTGTAGGAGCGATGCCCAGACAGCAGAAAGAAGTCTGGATTGTGTGTACATAATGTGTGTACCTGTGTCACTGTCTGTGTGTGTCCGTGTGTTCGTCAGAATCCACAGCCAGGTTGTTATTATGGAGACAGATCTTGAAAGCTCCCACCTCCTCCTCCTCCTCTGCCCTCTTTCTACAAACCATTAATTTTAGACACTTGAAATATGCCCTTTAAAGCCATAAATTATGTCTGCGTTGCATCAATACAGAGTCATCAATCAGACCTAATCATCTCCCTCTCTGGCATTCCTGCGTCTCTTCACATCAATTGCTTTCCATCACCACATTTTCCTTTTGTGTCTCTTTTCTTTAAATTTTCCTCTTCTCTCTTTCTCTCCTCCCCTTCATGTCTCATATTTAGATGAATGTATGTCCACACTGATCCATGAACTCTTTGGGTTTGAGAGAGCAGACCAGCCAAGTGTTACAGAACCGCGCATTGATCTTGAAAGTAAACAGAGCCGAAAACCAAAGGAGAAGTGGGGAGAAAAGGACACAGAGACTCGGAAAACAGCAGATGATGGAGAGGAAGCATGAAATGTCATATTCTCTTACAACATAACACATGATTCAGCCCCTCTCTCCCATGGCCTTACATTGGTTCTGACCTCACTGCTGAAGTCCAGCGTTATTAATCACAGAGATCGAAGAGCTTAGCAAAGGCATCATATGGTTCTCTTTGACGGGGCAGCTGAGTCAAGATGTTTGCCCTACTGTGCCTTATTTCTGTGAGTTTTAACCACAGACCTGTGCTGGAGCCCACACTGACCCAAAATAAGCCAATACACAGGTCAGGCATTTGAAGTGTTTTTATACTTCCAAACACACGTTCAAGTCACATGTCCCTCCAAAACAGCCGCTGCTTTAAACGCAGAGACAGTGGCCGAAATGCAGGCACACACTGTGTGGTGTTTCGGACACCTGGCTTCACAGATGTGGCTAAACAAAGCTCAAGACAGCCTATGACTAAGACTACCCCCTCAAACACATTCACATCCAACATAGGCCACAGCAGCCAGAATACAATACCACCACAGACAGAGATGTGCTAGACGCACACCAAATAAACTTTGAATAAATGCAGGATAAACACTGTTAGAGTCTCTGGTGGCAGAACCTTCTACATCCAAGGAGACAGAGGTTTTACTGACTCAGACACAGGGCCGGGCTTTGCTTTCTCTAGTCAGTCCTGTAAACTCTGATTACACAAGCAAGGAAGAGCACCGTGTATGAAAACAATATGACAGACAGTGGTTGCTTCCCCATCTCTGTTGATCTCTTTTACCGAGGCGAGCTTTGATGCCATGAATTTACTATACATGTGGCATAAAAGCACCTCGGACAATAAGATAATCTTCAAAGAACCTCATTAGAGCAGATGACCGTCTTCAAAAGAAGGTCAAGTCCAAATCTAGATTTTGGTCGACTTAAAGAAGAGCTCATCTGATCCTTCAGGCTGGAATTCATGTATGGTTCCTGCACACTGCGGCAGACCAGAAGCTTTGATTTAATGGTATCATAACACATGCTGTTTATACTGTGCTCCCCAGTCAACGCACAAGGCCTTATTTGGCACTGGCAGCCTCTGTTGAACCCCTGCTTGCATTAACCGCAAACAGGACATGGACAATGAACACCAAAAGTATTATATGGACTAACGTTAGCTATATATATACATCGTATTTCCATAATATTATGATATGAATACATCTATTGTCCAGTGCTGAGATTTGCAGAAGCGTCACTGTGGTTGTTGACGACAAGAGGGGAAACGTCATTATTCCTCCATATCTTATTCTTTTACCATTCAAATAGCCAAAAGGTAGATCTACTTAACAGCAGGAGGGGTCTTTTCACTCCTCCACCTCCCCTGCTTTTGGCTCTCTGGGGTAAAAGGGGCAGAAGGAGAGAGAGAACAGCAGGGGTGCTCCTGATATGGATGATACAATAACTCACAATGCCCATGATCAGTGGGAGAGAACACAATGCATCATGGGGTGACTCTGCCAGCCAAGCCTTTGATGTGAGAGCATTATAAGCTCTAGGAAACAAACACAAGATATGGACCTCTGTGAAGAGAGTCAGTAAGTATGTGTGTATTTGTGCAAACAGAGAAAAAAGAATATTCACATCTGTTACTAAAATCTCAGGACAGGAGCCATCTTGACAATGCCCGTAGTAGTATGTTCGTGACTAACAAGACAGGCCTTTACCTTTAAATGGAAAGCCATCTACAGGTGGCTGACACATTAAAGGAGACCTTAACACAAAGTGACTGTGTTTTTAAGTGAGTGTAAATGTGTTAGAAAGGTCACCATGAGCCTCCAGAACAATTTCAATGCGCCTTCGTATAGAATATCAAAGTCTGATTTGTTGTAAATGAGAGTCCTGCAGCTGCTGCTATGGCTTGATGTCTGTGCTGCCATTTTTAATGTTTTAAAGTGCCCCATCACCCCTATATAAAACTGCCTCTGATGTGACCAAACTGAATTACTTTCATCACTTACTTCACCTCAAAACAATCACTAAAATTAGCTGTAAGAAAAAACCCATCCGATACATTGCTTCCAGAAAAACAACCCTGACCATGACCTCTGTCACTTTATCTCTTCCTCTCATCTTTCCCCTCCTGCTTTTAGCTCATTCTGGATGATGAAGATAGACAGATAGCCATCTTCTGCATGTGTTGACACGCCACAGGGGACGTCACTGCAGAGACTATGGAGAAAAGAACTGATCACAGACCTGTTGTTGTCTAAACCATCTAAATCGGTGTGTACTTCTTCCACAAACAATGGGCGAAAGTCTCAGACAGAAAACAAAAAAGTGCTGAGATTCAAACTGCTTACTCTCATCTCTACCTGTCTTATGTGACTGGGCTCAAACAAATTCATGTTGGACCCCCTTCTGACATTCTTTGACATATTCCACCACCTAACATTACCCTCCTCCTTCTGTACCACCTCCTATTCTGTCCTTTAACCCCCTCCCCCCCTTTTCCCCAGGACGTCCGGAAAGGGAAACCACAATAACATTTCACCAGAGACTCAGTCAATATTATTCCTCGACATCTTCAAAGCGGGACAGAGGATATTGGAGCCCGAGCAAGAGACAGGCGGAGATAGTGAGGGAGTGTGTGTGTGTAGTCCAGCTGAGAGCAGAGACAACAGACAGACAGAGAGAGAGAGAGCGAGCGTTCAGTGTGGCCTTCGCAGTCAGTCAGTCTGACAGTCAGTCTCTGAAGTATGGCTGCCTAAAGCTATGAGCCACTCCTTCATATCCATCATACTCACATTTTCTTTGAAGTGCTATCTTTCTGCCCTCGAGTCAACCATCTCTCTCTGTGTCCTCATCTTTGTCCACACGGTGCATAATCTCAATTTTTCCTCACACCACCAGGGGTCCCTGTGTGCATAACAAAAAAAACAGTCTGCACCCACTTCCCGCCTCAGTCGCCGCTTCTCTGTAACAGTTCATACTTCCTTTTCATGTGGTGTAGTAGCAGTGGTAGTAGTTGTAATAGAAGTACTACCTCTATCATTACATACCGATAGACAAGTAATGACGCTGAGGCAGAGGCAGTAAGTTAATGTTGGGGTTTTGTGGCAGGACTTCAGCACAGCATCAGACAGACAGGCAGCCGCGGAGCCACAAGGACAAGTAGACACAGGATCCTTAGAGCTGCAGGGCCACAGACATTGACATGGTCTCTTTACTCTCTCTTTTCCTTCTCCCTACCTCCCTCAGTGTGTTTTCTCCATCTGTCCATGTGGGGTACGTACTGTATATAATGGACACATTCAGGAAAAACATGCAAAGGGCTCAACTACAGATATACTTTAACTTTAAAAAAAAAAGACCTTTATATTGTAATGGGCTCTCTTTGTCTCAGCCTCTCTCTCTAACGCCTCCCCAGATGTGCGTTCTGTAAGCGAGCGTTTCTGTGGTCTGCTAACATTAACTTTTAAAGTCTTCTTTCGTCCCCGGCTATATGTGCACCATGCTGTAAGCGCTGGCCCCCTTCCAGGAATCTCCTGTAGCCCAGCCGCTCATAAGCCCTCTCCTAACCGGCCAAGAATGTGAAAAGCTCCTTCAAAGAGAAGCCTTCTGCAAGGTGTGGTTAAAGCAAGTACCTGAGTCCACAGGTGGACATATTAGAGCAGATGAAACCGCTAACTGAAATCCCACACCTGTCTCAGAGCAAGAGCCACAAAGGGGAGAAACAGAGTAGCGAGGAGGAAAAAAGATTAGATTAGATCAACATGGTTCTATTGTGTTATTCCTTTATATGCTGCCTTCATGAGTCTAAAAACATCTGAGGCTGCGTTCAAGTAGGCCATTGTGCAGATGTATGAAACAAAGAAATATTGACGTTTCAGCCTTCCAGATTCCAAAAGCTTGATGAATGGTGCCCAATAAAAGAAGTCAAAGGGTCAAAGGGCAGAAGTGTCACAGTTTTACAATGTGAAACTGTGTTAAATGACAAGCTGATCAAAGACGCTCATCAGAAACGCCCAATCTGCCTCATCTCCACGGAAAATACAACGAGCGTACAGGGACGGTCGGACGCTATAACAAAGCTGCCCAGTAACAGAAGTGAGCCCGGAGTGGTGAGAAGAGGAGTGGAGAGGAGGGGAGAACACGGCCCGAGGACAAAGAGTTTCTTGTCCGAGGTCTGTCTGCCTCTGCCCTGCAGGGAGGGGCCCGGTGCCACTTGTTTGAGGGGTCTCCATGATAAATTTCCCACTACTTGACTCTGTCACACTGTCTGCCACTTGGACAATAACTGAGGTCATAGCAGAGTAGTGAAGCGTTGACACGGCGGCCTGCACAGAGAGAGGGGCCACTTTCTCTCAACACGAGCGTTTATTTCCACATCGAGACTAAAACATGTTAGGAAGAGCGCTGGAGTGAAAATAAATGAAACACTCCTCACCGTTGTCTTTACTTGGACCTGTTTATTTGTGACCATTAATCATGCGTATAAGCTCTGAAGCTCTCTGCCGCAACAAGACCCTCAGATATAAATGTATTGCTGCAGGATTGTCAAACAGAGAGGGACAGAGATAAATGTAATCCGCCTGAAGAGGAAGCACATGACAGCATATGAAATATTGTTCATTTACATCTTTGGAATGACTCTGCTGAAAAACAAACCAAACATAACTCTGTCTGTGCCACCTGATTCCCCGACTCGGCATTCTGGTGAAACCCAGTTAAACTTAAAATCAAAATTAAACTGTATTTCAGAAAAATATCACACACATGTCAATGACAGTGGTGACATTTATGCAAGAAATGACAATTAACATACAGAGACTAGACACCAGGGCCTTCCATCTGCAGAGGAAGACTGTGAGACGAGGCTGAAGGTAGTTTGAGTTAAGTTTGAGTAAGACATCACTCTAAACATCTTGAAGCTGCAAGAGTTTAACAAATAACACCACAAAAACCCTGCAGTAACGGAATATAAAATAAATACCATCCAGCTAAAGTTTCGCTTTATAAGTTTCATTAAAAAATATGACCCCAAGAAAGATAGTAAGCAACCATATAAATTCATTATTGAGCATGACAGGCATTCTAGCATGTTGTAAGCCTCATAGTGATGCCATGGGATAGGAAAACGGCCATGCTGAATGAGGCAATGTCCAAACTCACACTACAGGACGTTAAAAGAACATTGTAAGAACATTCATCCCCTCTCTGCACTCTTTTTGTCTTGAGGGGCTTTACTCACGCAAACCTGTCATCCCTCTCTGAACCTGCGCTCCCTCCTCTTAAAAGTAGCAGGGGTGTGTGTGTGTGTGTGTGTGTGTGTGTGTGTGTGGGGGGGGGGGGGTACTCAAATCGTCCCACCTCCAGCTCTCCCAGTCAATACCGCTCCAAACTTTTGGAGAGCGCCGCGGAAACTCTCCAAAGAGTTTTCAGCTGCTGCTTTCAGGACTGCACCGAGTCAAAGGAGACAGAAAGAGCTTCAGACAGAAACGACTCAACTCAGCCGCGGAGAGCGTCGGGAATGGCGAAGGGGCGGAATGGTCCTCCAGCCGAGCGGCACATGTGAGCCAAGAGGCCACCGGTAACGGTTTTTTTTATTTTTTTTATTTTTTTTTTTATTGTTTTGAACATTTCAAAGCAGACGGGGACAGGGCGGTGAGAAGAGAGCACGTCGAGAGAGAGAGAGAGACGTGAAAGTCTCTGAGAGCTGACTGTCAGAAGTGTCCTGTCAGCTCGACACGATGGTCTGTCTGCCGGGATTCAGCTGGGTCTTCCTGAGCGCTCTCCTGCACACTGTGGCACCCTGGGGCGCACACCGACCGGACAGACCGAAGCAGTGCGACGCACCAAAGTCGGTGAGTCGTGATGGGGCGCTTTGTCGAGTCACGGACACCCCGTTTCTCCAGAGACGCTTATACGAACATAATGACACATTTCAATATTCATCCGACAAGTTCGTTATGCAGCCTACAGAAGTGAGTGAAGTTGTTAAGACGGTGACACTTGTTGTCGAAAACATCTCAAAGTGTTAAGTGTAAAGTGAGAAACTCAACTTTATTGTTTTACAGTATTTTATTGTTATTTTTTGGGAGCACAATCACATCTCATATCATTCATCATTTGTCATAATTGTGCTCTACAATGAGGTCAAAGGTTACGACCTTTTAAACATTTGGATACTTTTTATTATTAACAAATAAACTGATGTGCCATGAGATGAACGAATGAATAAACGAAAAGCTGGGATGATCAGTGTGAATTGCCTGATAATTACTGTCTATAATAATCATAATAATCATATTAACAATGTCTTTTCTGTATTAATCTGAATTAAAGCTCAGTGATTAAACACTGTGCCTCATCTTCAGACATGCGACGTTCAGGTATTTTCAGAACTGGCGCATAAAATAACCAGAGAAGAGATCCGGGCCTTATAAATGAAAGCAGTTTGCCAAGACAAACTTCTTTTTTTTTAATTTTTTATCGCTCGCCAACTTCACGGCTGTTTATGTGACAAACGCAAGCGGGGAACACCCACGGGTGACTTGACTTCATTTGGTAAAAAATGCCAAGACCTTTCGGGCGAGATCATGTTTCAGGCCTATTAAAACACTGATCGGGCATATTGGTCAAAGTTTGGCTTGAACTCTCACCGTGAGGAGGATCAGCCTGTCTGTCTGTCTACCTGTCTGTCTGTCTGTCTGTCTGCCTGCCTCAGACTGTCAATGCATCTTCGAAATGAAGAGGAAAAAAAGTTAATTATAATCACGACTGCAGACAATCACATTCAACCCGCCAATATAGGCTGCGACCCAACATGGACATTTTTAAATATGACACTTGGCGGCTGTGAGATCATCAGGGAGTCGCTCAGAGATCACAGGCTTGTGTTTCATTAGTGCATCGTGTCCTGTAGGCCTTTGCGGATAACGGATCTGTTGTCAGGGATCACTGAAGACTTTCGAGCTCCCGCGCTTCATGTGATTTGTAATGCGTCAGTACAGTGGTCTCTGTTTTCTGTTAAGAGTAATTACCCCCATAAAACGGAGCCCTGCGCGTCAAGGCGCTCCAGCAGAGGGGATCTCGCCTCTCCTCGGGACGCGACCGCACTTTCCATGTCGGGGAGTCTTCGTTTATGGGGGTAGGCCTGTAAGCGTACAGCTGCTAAATCTGCAAAGTTCTGCTTTTTAAGTTTCCGTGTCTCAAAAAATATGATGGAGAATGCACTAATGCATCTAATGCCGTCCAAACATTTCCCGTCAGTCCGCAGCGTCGGGCTGCGTCCTGCCAACGTGAAAATCGAGTTAAGAAACCAAGAAACAAACTGCTTAAACATTTCAGTGTATCTGCGGGGAAGAAACGCAGCTCTGAAATTAAACATAGCACTTTTGCTTAGTTTTGTAAGGCGCGAGATTGCGCCAGAAATCACTGTGTGTTCATTGCCGTTAATTGTGATGATAACAGAACATCCCGCAAGACCACTTCACTCGCTTTTGGCAGCTCCGTTTGAAACGTTTTCTGTGACAAAGGCAGCGTTGGCAGCGCGCAATATAATTGGAACACAGCTGAAGGAAATCTTGATTAAATTTTAGAAGTAAACATTTTCTAAGAATAACTTTATTCTACAGTAATGGGTTTCATCCCTCAAACGCCTGATTACACTGTCTCAGAAGCCAGAAGTTTGATATTGTTTATAGAAGTTAATTTTTTTTCATATTTGAATAATGCCAGCATCAAAGTCATAGCACATGCGCAGCACATTGCAGAGCACCTAACAAGAAACATATTTTTAATGCAATAAGGCCTCATTTAGAATAGCTGCGATTATTTCATTTCCATTGTGACATTGCTTTTGTATAAAGATAACCACAGTAGACAAACACTTCCTGTAGTATAAACCATAGAGGACAAAAACAGTGCCGTACTTAAGGCTGTCAGCACCAGATCTCCCTGCCTAGTGTAAAAAAAAAAAAAAAAATCACAAACAAAAGTATCTCGTTGGGGTCAGAACAGAGAGCAGGTTTCTTTCAGCCTTTGGCTTTTATGAGCTCCACTGCAGTATATTTGCACTGCAGTCTTCAAAATGCTTCCCAGGCCAAAAGAGGCTTTGGCAACCGAGGCATGCCCCTCAACAATACACGGGGGTCTGTTTACAGCCCAGAAGGCCCCTCTATAAACCCGCTGCCTGCACCGCAGCAGCAAGCCCTCACAGCACAGCCCCGGGCTGACTAGACTTCATGCTTCCCCTGCCGTCATCTCAAAATGGTATTTCAATCTTTAACTTGTTGACCCGAGCCCATGAGCCACTAAACCACAATAGAGGAAAAAAGTGTCAGCTTTAGTTTTAAGGCAAGTGGAATTGCTCTAACATGATGGTTCTGGTATTTTTGTTTCCGTTTGCTCTCAAAATCTTTACCTCCCTCTCTTATTTTCTTTCCGTCCCTTCTTCCTCTGCCTCTTGGACAGCAAAGTGACATGAACTCTTTCCTGTGGAGAGTGAAGCGTGCTCCTCCTCACCCGCCTTCCTACTTATTTGGTACCATCCACGTGCCCTACACTCGAGTTTGGGACTTCATCCCTGACAGGTCCAAGCAGGCTTTCCACAGCAGCCGCAATGTTTTCTTTGAGCTGGACCTGACCGATCCTCTGACCATCTCCAAGCTGACCAGCTGCCAGCTGCTGCCCCACGGGGAGAACCTGCAGAAGCTGCTACCTCGAGACTTGTACCGCCGCCTCAAACGCCACCTGGACTACGTCAAACACATGATGCCTCACTGGATGACCGCTGACCAGCGTGGCCGTGGCCTGTATGCTGACTACCTGTTCAACGCCATTGCGGGAAACTGGGAGAGGAAAAGGCCAGTGTGGGTGATGCTGATGGTCAACTCGTTGACGGAGTGGGACATTCGGTCCAGGGGGACGCCTGTGCTGGACTTGTTCTTGGCTCAAGAGGCTGAGAGGATGGGAAAGACGACAGGGGCAGTGGAGCGGGTGGAGGAGCAGTGTCACCCCCTCAACGGGCTCAACTTCTCTCAGGTAAGAGAAGGAATGAACACTTGTTTATTTTCTCCCTTTTGCATTTGATTCACTGTGTGTACACAGCTGGAATAGCTGGAGGAATTGCAGGAACGAGCCAGGCCTAGAGGAGGCACGAGTAGATGAAAGTCTGTGTATCATTCAGCTTGTAGTAAAGTAGCTCTGAAGACAAGCTGGTTGAGCTCTACAATCAACAGTAAAGGTTGAGTGTGTGTGCACAGAGTTTGGGTGTTGCACCCTCTCTGAGACAAACAGTTAGAGAATGTGGGAGAAGACAATATAAGGAGAAAAGAAAAGTGAATAAAAGCTTTCTGCTGGAGACAGCTTTACTGTTATGGATGTCCCTCCACCTCACTAAACAAACACACTGAACAGCTGAATCTGCAGAGAGGGTGTCAGGCCGAGCAATGCACATGCAGAACAGATTAGAGAAGGTGAGAAGAGCGGAGAGCTCTCTCTTTCATTAATGCAGACTGTCTGTCTGGCTCTCTGTGGAACTGCAGGGCTCGCAGTGTAATCGGAGACTGGAAGATGAACGAAATAACTTAATTACTTGATGAGCAAAACATGGGGAGTATGTCCATCTTTCATTTCTTGCCTGATGATAAAGAAATGAAGGGAACATGCATCTATTTAAGGAATTAGTCAGTTTGAGGTCACCTAAGTTGGAGGCTGGAGACCATTTTTCAAACTGTGGGAGGTCCCACAAAAATCTGTGATGAGCCTTGACAGCACGGGGAAAGATGCTCTGTCCTAATTTACGTTCTAATACAACCTTTGATCTACATTAAGGAGGAAAAACATCTCAGTATGTGCATTCATGCAGTATACTCACAGCCAAACACATGTGCTTTCCATGCACGGCACATCGCACACGAAGCATGCAAAGCTCCATACATGCACATCGGCGGTTGCAGTGCAATAGAATCTGCGACGGCCTACGGCTCCATGTGACAGGTCGGAGTGCTCCAGGGCTAATTTGAGAGGCAGTGGGCTCCCAGCCTCTCCTCTTTCATCAGCACCTCCTAACTACGCTGTCAAAGTCGCAATGCATGCCGTGCACATGCCAGGGAGTTTTGCTGCTCCTAGAAATAAGCTCGGCAAGCCACACTATGCTTAATGCTGCAGTCTGTTATGTCCTGTAGACGTGTTGTTTTCTTGTTATCTTAAAGACATTCATGTCTTTTTCATCTATAAAGTAGTCTCAGCGTAACTGTCCCTAACGGTGATCTGTATTTAGTGTGGCAGGCACAGCAGTTGCCCCTTAAAACAACACTGTTTTAAATTACATCCTAACAGGGTTGAGTGTCCAACTTTAGAAAGCAGTGTTTATGCTTCCTGAGAACTTCTAATCGACTTTAATAAGCATGATCTACTGTTCCTGAGAAGAGAATTCAGGCTGAATGCACTGAATTTACAAGGGATGGTAACATTTTTACAAGACAGGTGCTCGAATTCAGATAAGAGTTTTATTCAGTCAAAATTGGATCATGGATAACTTGAATTTCACTCCTCCAGAGCACAAGCACCGTTGGACTTCCGAGCTTCCAAACCCCCTCGTTTCCAGATATGTATGAGAACAATTCAGAATGAACTGAAACTGACATGGAAACCATTATTTTCAATTATAATAATTTGTGATTTAATCTGAACACTACGGTTGATTGATTCCCTCTACGCTTGACTGTAACAAGGATGAGGTCAGGAGGATGGATAGAGAAAGAGTCAGAGAGAAAATGCGTGGGTGGGAGTCAGAAGAAAGAGGAGTGAGACACTGAGAGAGAGAGAGAGAGAGAGAGAGGCTGACTGGGGAATAGGCAGCGGTGGGTTTGAAAACGCAGGGAGACTGATGTGCACCGTCACACCGCTAACGCTAATCTGAAACATGAGCAATTCTCAAAGGGAGATGTGAGTTGGGAAAGGTTCCAAACCCTGACGGCCCACATATTATTTGTTCCCAATAAAAAGCAGTTGCTTACAACATCCTGAAAGTTTGACTTCACCGAGAGGCTCTTAGAAACGTGAACGCTGGTGATTCATCATCTGTCACAGTGTAGGTTTCTCATAGGCACCTGGTCCCCGTGGGGCCAGCGCAGTGGGGCTAGCGGGCGGTCTTGAGGCTCTGGTTCAGGTCTACAGGTTAGCTGATGACCTGTGACCTCAGAGGAAGTCATTTGAAATGAAAAGAGGTACAGCGGATCATCCTCTCTGGAATAGGAGGAGGTGGAGCGGATATTTTAATGCAGCCATCTTCTCCTTGTAGTGGTGATGTTGGTGGTAGCGTGGAGGGACGGAGAGATGTTAAGTGCGCCAGAGCCCTCTTTAGACCATTGTGGTCTAACAAGAGCTCTGGCCATCTGAGACCTCTCTTTAGTCCCTTTAGATCACAGAGAGGTGTGGATGTCTCTCCGAGAGGCAGTTTATAAGTTGTGGAAACAAAGGCGGATCATGGTGCATGGTTCTTCTCCAGTTCTTTGGAGGCCGATGTAGGTTGACAGCTGGGCGGGCCAGCCAGGACCAAGGTCTTTGTGAATGCTTTGAGTGGGAACGGCTGGAGAAAGCTTAGTCGGCTCAGAGGGCGCAAGCTGCACAATCACAGCTCGGATCAATAAATTACCATCACGACTTATCAGGTGTTACGCCATCACAAACCTGTCTATTGTCTTTATAAATAATAAATCAGAAGACGCAAGGTGCTTTTGCATCTACTGAAATTGAGAAACAGCAACTGAGTGGGTCAACAGTCTCAGCATCACAATGGTACAGTGTGTTGATGGTGCACAATACCAAACCGCCGTTGCTTATTTTCGCCTAGATACTGTATGTTTTTGGACTTAAGATGTGGAACAGAAACGGCTCTAGTGCAAAGCAGCTTTTGGGAAACGTGAGGGACGGCTCCAGCCTGTGGGCCTCTCTCACTCCCACCAAATAAACACCCATATTTATTTTCCCTGGGTCGCATTGCAACCGAGGCCACTGGCCCATGTCGGAGAGAAATTACATCATATCGGTGGCGCCTGTCTCCTGGGCAGGGGTCATGGGTCACGGCGGGAGGTGGTGGCGGAGCCGCGGAGCAGCAGAGCGGTAAGGAGACTGGCAGTCTGCTGGGGTCAGTCTGGGCACTGCAGAGCCAATCTGATAGAGTGCCTGGCCCAACAGCTCGGGCTATTTTGTGCCGGGACTTGTGCAACGGTGTGTGTGAGGGAGAGAGAGAGACAGAGATGGCTGACTGTCACCTCAGAGCTGGAGAGGGGAGCGGGTAAAGGTTTTAAGGGATGGGAGGGTGGTAGGTGACAGAGTCCGGTTTCCTCTCAGCAGGAGGAGCGCTGTTTACGGCCTCAGTGACAATCTGACATGTCTATTTCAATCAGTGAAGTCCTGAGCCATCCCTCTAGAGAAGACATCAGGCCGAGGCTTTCTGTTGTGCTGACACTGCAGCCTCACATGCTGTGGTCACTTTCAGGCCTGGAGATGCGGCTACAACATCACAACAATGCATTTCTTCATGGTAAAATAATATGAAATGTGATGAACTTTAGTTTTTCCAAGGCGTGTATGCAAATATATAATGAGTGCATGGTACTAGGAGAGCAACCACTGAATTTACACACAGTGGTCATAAAGTACAACTTTTGTCTGTCTGCGCCAGAGACATTCCCCTTAACTGTGTTTAGACCCACACAGTCTGTGTTTCCCATATGTCACTATTACTTTATGTGATATCCAATTTGATTTGTGTTTGTGTTTGGTTTTCCAATTCAGATTGGACCTCATAAAGTATATGGCCCTAGGATAGACATCAGTGATTTGAAAATGGTTTAAAAACAGTAAAACAGTAAAAGTAAAATACAGCACACATCTAGGAGAAATGTCTTTCTCCGTACAGATCCAGAGGTTTCTGGCGGTGCGTGGCAGTATTTGATGAGCATTTATGCGGCGAATATAATATTGTGAGCCCGGAGTAGTGAATGTCTCCAAAGGCTGGGCAGGGGTTGCTAAGAGAAATCAAAATAAGATTCTCATGCGTCCTATCAAATCATGCAGAATACTTTGTGTTCTTTGGACCGTGTTCACCTAAACAGGACATCTTTAAAGGGAGGAATTAAGTAACATCCAACCTTACCCTTATCCAAATATTTACATTCCGTGACGGGTGTGTAAGTTCGGGTTTGAAACGATGTGTTGGCTTCAGACTGATGGAAAAAAAATGATTCTTTGTCTGCTCTTCTTCTCTCTGACCTCCTCACTCCTTCTCGCTCTCTATCTTTCTCTCTGACATGTCCCGAGGCTCTGGTTGTCCCGTTGCTAACCCATTGCTCATCTGCACACACACACACACATCAACACACTCCGAGTGGAAAAAGAGGTGGAGGAGGAGGAGAAGGGGAGGAAGAGATTACCTTTAAAGTGTGCTGGCGACGTGTATCCCCTCTTTCGGCGTGACATCTGAGGGTGTTTCACATCTAAGCTATAATTACCTGCGCAAATATGTGGAAAACTGCGAGGCAACACGTATCAGGGCGATCATCTGGTCCTGTCGGCAGGCAGACGGCAGTCCCACTGTTGCACTAATGACTTAATAGGCCCCTTAATGACCAAATAGCCTGCTGCCATCCAGAAGCACTTAGGCAATTATGCGCTGGCCAGAACACTGCAGGCTGACGGCGAGATGGAGGGAGGCAGAGAGGCTGGATATGGACACTGAGAAAACAGGGGCACTGTGCACTTGACAGCTGAATAAATCACAATTTCTTTTACTGGACTCATATTTTGTGAAAAAAAATGAGAGGTAAAAGAAAAAATTGTTAACGCTGGTTGAGTTTAAGAGCAGGCAGCTGACGAGCTGACAGGAAGCTGGTACAGTGCGGCTACAGGAAATGTTCCACTTAAACAAAGTGCCACAATTTCAGCGTTTTCTTAACTGGAAAACTTGAGTCAACACTAGTATCGTGATCTCTCTCTCCACTAACTCATTTAACTAAAGTTGAAAGTGGCAAGTTCAGCACCTGTAGAAGGAACACAAAAAGTAGCCCAGTGTTGATTTTTCTTTTCTTTATTCTGTGGAACTCCTACTGACTAGATTACAGTGAAACATTAACTCCACTGTAATCTCTGTGCTCCTCCATAAACCTGCTGCTTTGTCTCCTTTCAGTGGATCCAACAGAGGTCACATCCCTGATCACTGTACCTGAGAGACCTGAAATAATGACTCCACCACATTGTCACTAAGCTGAGGGCCGCTGAGGTAGTGAGTTAAGCGTGACAGGTCGGAGCGCTCTTCCATACTTTACGGTTCAATGTGCCAAAATCCTTCCTTCGCCCACGTCCTCCCTTTGTTGGAGAAAATGAGCGTTCCTTTCTGCTTCAATTGTAACGGCCTCACATCACACTGTGGATCCATCTTCACTCTGCAGTCATCTTCCCTTCGAATGAGGACCAATAGGACCAAAGCTGCAAAGCACACGCCTACACACACACACACTTAAACTGCACTCTGTTTCTGTATAATTATTTTGTCATCCTAACAGTGGAAATTGCAGTAAAGTGAATGGTGGTTGAGTGTGTTTTCCTGCAGGCAGGTAGTCTCAAAGACACAAAAAAAACACACACACACACACACACATTATATTTCTGTATTACATATCTGCTCATCACAAAAAGGGAAACTGCTGTAAATTGTGCGGAGCTGGAGGTTGTTTTCTGTGGGAAGGGCAGGTAGTTTCCAGGAAGGCTGAGGTTAATCTCAGGTTGTCTGGGCCAGAGGCTGATTGATCACAGACAGGAATGTGACTGACTGATTTCCTCAGAGACCCACTCGGCCCCTCTGGAATGTTGTTGTCTTTTGGGACGTTGTTGTTTTATAACCTTTGTTTAACCAGGTTAGCCCCGCTGAAACCGAGGATCATTGTATGTATCTACGATGTGATGTGTGCCGCTAAGGTGTCTGCTTTTCTCTAGATGCTATCACTCATAATTCCATTCTTCCCTGTTACACATATATATATATATATATATAAAAATTTGACTTTGAGATGTGGCTTAAATGCAGCACAACAGTTAACAGCATATTGTTACTATAGTTTTTAGATCAGGTGGTCAGGCAATACTTTTTGCAGGTGGGAAAGCAGCCTTTAACCTTTATCTATCTATTATGCAATAATTCCCACAAGTCTTCCAAATTAAATGACGAATTACGTCATAAGTAACTGCCCCCCTGAAAGACGTAAGCATTTTCTTATCTGGCACCCATATTGGCTGGACATTAATAAAACCATTTTGTGATCTAACAACGCTTCGGTTAACGCTTGGTTAGGGAAAGATCATGGTTTGGATTACTACTTGGTTAATGTTAGAGAATGATAGTGGTCATATTTAAAAGAAATCAACGCTGACCGTTGGCAGGTAACAGAAAGTGAACTGGGGACTCCTGTGTCAAAGTACAGTATTTTGTTGACCCATCCAACAACACCCAACCTCCTGCTTCTGCAGATTTTGTGGTTCTAGATTGTCACAGTATTTCCTCCTGACGTACAACAGCCAAAATTCCTACGTCATTTGGAAGGTTTTGTTATTCAAATTTAAGCATATGTTGCTTTTTAGGCACAAGCTGTCATTTTTCAGTGAAGGACTGTCTGAATAATTCTTAGTCTGCTTCCAAACATGTACTGCTTTGGTGCTTTATGAGTGTGTAACCCTGAGTTCCTCTTCCTCAGGAGTGCAGTAGCAAGAATTTTATCCATAAACAGACACAGACAATTTGGGCTAAATGGGACAAAGTAGTGAGTGTGAGTACTATGCACTGATATCTTTAAAATCACTGCGGAGCCAAATCTAAGCGCACAACAGCCATAAAAATATATTAGTGTTAACAAAGAGCGAAAGAGCAGCAGCTGACAAGTAACCAAACAATGCGGCGTATCAATAACGCCCAGTGTGGGTGAACATGGAAAAAAGGCCAGCACGGCATGGCATGCAACTTTCCATGTCGGACGCTCGGTGGTCGGAGATGAACTCAGCGTCCCGGCCTGCCTGTGACATCAGCCACACATACTGCCACACCTCTCATACACCACAGGCCAACGGTCATAAATAGGTGCCAGAAGAGAACAACTGTGTGTATGTGTGTGTGTGTGTTGTATGAGCCAGGCTTGTCTGGGATTAGGTAGCATTAGTGGAGGCCTCTCACTGAACCCGGTTTTAATGTGACCCATGCGTCTTCTCTGCCCCCTCGGACCTGTCCCCATTATACACAACCCAGCGGAGCACTTCAGCTCTGCTTACACCCCGGCCCCTGCACCTCTCACCTCTCTGCACCCCCCTCTCCAAAAACCTACACGCTCATTTTCACGTTCACACCTTTTACTTGCTTTGTCATGAAAGTCAAATAATTATGTTTCAGTTGTGCTTTTTATGTGTATTTATCCAGTCAGACTTGTGGGGAACATGTACGTCATTTTTTTTGGCAATTCTGTGTGTCACACATTCACGCAGCTGTGCATATTCACACATGCATCCGTCCTGCATAAAAACACTTTGACTCTACCATAGTCTCATACACAAAGTGTTGATTTGAGTTCAATTTAACTCGACAAATGAGAGCTGAGGAAAAACAATAATAAGCAATGACAGTTTTTTAAGCCATAGTCTGCATTACTGTTCTCCCATGATCAGTATTACACGCATCATAAAGGCTTCAACCACTGACATAATTGGTTCAAAGTAAAATTTCATAAACCTCTCTGAAAGGCTCAAATGTGAAGCAGATGAGCTGGGGTTACATTTGTCTTTGTCAGGAAGCAGGTGCTATTCCTGCTTGGCCTTGTAAATGAATGATTTCATGTTGTTCAAAAATATATCTACCTTAACTTTAAGACGTCACTCCAATGACTGCTTTTTTTGTGCACGACCGGGCCCTGAAGCTGGTCCCCAATGTGAAAACTGCCAGTTGAAAACTGAAACAAGGCTCCACTTGTAAAGTTTATTAGCGAGCACATAAATCCTGTCATCCGTCCTATCTCCCCCCCCTCCGTGCAGATGGGTGGAGTGACGCCCATTACGCACCTCTCCATCTAATAGCACCTCTCAGTTGAAGGAGGCAGACAGACAAACCAGCAGAGAGACGGGCAGGTAAGAAATGAAGCAGGAAGGCAGAGCTAAAGATCGTCAGACAGACAAGCAGTGGGAGGCAGGAGACAGGCTCCAGTGCCATTAACAAGACTTCAGACACACATGCTCCGGTACCAGCACAAACAGTTTTGCAGGGATAGATTACAGAGATAAGTGAAAGCACAAACACAGAACTTCACAGGTCAAACTGAGCTGAGTCACCCATTTGAAAAACGTTACCGTCTGTACAAACTTTCATCCTCCCATTGCGGACCTGTTCTCAGTCACAATCCTCTACACTGCAACCAATAGTTCCTCCCTATTACCGGACTGCATGTATGAGTCTTCATCAAACAAATCTAAACGTGGATGCATTTTATTGTGATGCATTCACATGTATCGGGCTGCTTTTCAAACGCCACACCAGGTTAGCGTGGATTAAAACAGCAACGTTTTGGGCCTGCAAGTAAAAACTGATCCCAGACCAGCAGCTGACCACCTGGATGGGCCTCATGTTTCTGCAGCCGTCATCAAAATCCTTCAGCCCCAGGTCAATAAATTTGTTTTACCCCAGTGTGCCCTCAGTAGCTCATGGGATTTTAAGCATTTGTGCATTCAGGCCTCTGTTTCACCTCTCAAATTAGAGTTCCCAGAACTTTCTCTGAGCCGGATTGACTGAGGGAGACGGTTGCCCTCATCCTTGCCCTCTGGATGACCTCATCCCTTTGGCTAAAACCCCAGTAGCCCCCTCCGCAACCCCCCCTGCACTGCTGATGAACATGACTTTTTCAGTTCCTTGTAACGACACAGAGTCAATTAGTCTTTGCAAATTTGGTTTTAACAAGATAAGCGGTTTAGCGAATACATGGATGGAAGGAGATTATTTCTTTTTTTTTTTGCACTATAAGATGAGTTCACTATGTCAGGACAGGGATGAAAAGTACACCAATATACTGTCCAAGTACTTTACAGAACTATTTGGCCCTCTTTCTATAGTCCTATGTGAAAATTCCTTTCCATCTGGCACGTAAAAGGGATAAAAAATAATGATAAAATTGGCTGCCCTGCTGTTGACGTGTGACCTGGTCAATCCTTACCACGAGAGAAAGGACCAAAAGAAAAAAAAGAAAAGAAACATAAAAAGGGATTATGAGAAAGAGAAGTGGAGGAACAGGGACAAGCAGGGAGCGGGGGGCGAAGCAGAACAACCCCCACCCCACTCAGGCACAACGGGAAAGAGAGGAGAGGAAAATGAAATTGTTCAATTTGGTGGTGCTGGGAGAGAGCAAAAGCAACAATAACACAGGAAACCTTTCACTTTCTCCACTCCACAGTTTCCTCTGTGCCAAAATAAAAAAGACAACAATAAAAAATAAAAAAAATACAGGATGCTGCTGTGAAGTTTCTCTCTCTTCTCCTCTTCTGGTTTTGAGTTTTTTTTCTCTCTCACATCATGGTCAATTTCAGCTGTCACTCACTAGCATAGTGTTTCCAACACAGTTCTCCTACCTTTCCCAAGGCATACGCTCTCTTGGCGTCCATTGGAACAGTTTAAACATAATATCAAACATATGGCAGAGTTTATGGAATGTAAATGAGATGAGAAATCAAATTTACTTAGAGAGTCGTAGCGGGACCGTGGTCTCTGAGGGGTGCCGTTGTTTAGGGGGAGCCCAAATGATGGGCAACTGTAATTACAGCCACAGACTGAGTGGGAGAGCTGGAGATGGAGGAGATGGGATGAGTGAGAACGCCAGGAGGAGAGGGAGAATGGGGGAGAGTGTCCAGGGGGAGAAAAGAGGGGGAGAAGTTAAGAAAGAGGGGCTCTCAGTGGGTGGCTCTTTTCTCATTTTTCTTCCTCGTTCCCTCTTGTGGGTGTGCATCATGTGACGATGTGTAATTGGCCTGTGGTCACACCAGAGTTGTGCAAACAGATTAGCAGGGAAACATGTCAGCCTGAGGGGCTGCGGAGGTGAATGTGTGTGTTGTGTGAATCACAGATGTGGGATTGTGTGGGAAATGGTTTGATGGAGTAAAACCTATATTAATGGTGAACAGGTGGGGCAGTTGACTTTGTCGCAGACAAATGTGTTGTCGTGGGCACGGGGGTGAACGTCTTAGCTCAAGTCTTTCTGCGCAGTTACACATGCATATTGAATGAAATCCATCCTTACACAGATTCTCAATGCTTCATTTGCATTCACTGAATTAAATTATGTTTGCACTCTACTCATATATTCCAGAGGTTCAGTGTGGTTTGAGGACACTTGAGGATACAAATCATGGTTTCTGCCATAAAGCCTGGCTATACTGCAGCACTGCACACACTGAACAGAAGTTCATTGTGCGAACAGCCTGGTATTTCTGAAACATCTCACAGCAAGTTTGTAGCTCATACACACTAGACACCAACTCACATCTTTTTTATAATAATAGGTGTTGATAGAGTTTTAAAGTAGTCTTTTAAAATAGTTTGATGGTTTGGGAAATACACTTATTCACTTTTAAGCTACAGTCTGCAGCCTGTTAGCTTAGCTTTGCATAAAGACTAGAAATAAGGGGTACAGCTAGCCTGGCTCTGGCTTCTTTTTAAGGGATTCCATGAGGATTTTTCAATGTATCCAGAGAATACTTTCAACGTATTTTCATCAAAAAATACTTAAATTTAATATTGAATACTGACACCAAAATTGCAATTCACAACTTCATTGTAAAAACGTAATTATCAACTGTCCCATTAAGCTAAAGCACTAAAGCAGTGGTCTCAAGTCGACTGTGGGAACAGACAGATATGTGAGTTTAACTTGGCTGAAGAAAGTCGGTGTGTAAGCAGACACAGTTATTGGTTTCTGATGCCCCTGTCAGCTATGTACCAGACCACCTGCCTTAGCGTAGTAACAGCATCCCATAATATACCAACCAGTGTGGATGGCAACCATATCTCGCCATGAAAACCTTATTAGAGGGTGGTACTCTTTTTCTTAAATATAGAAGATGCTGTAATTCCTGTTCTTCAATTTCTGTTACTTTTCCTGTTAATTTACATTTTTAGGTTCGTATGTACAGTGTTATAATTATCATGTACAGAATGTATTACAAACCCTCAAAAAATAAAGCATGCTAGTGGTGGCTGATGAAGGGTGTTTGTTGTTTGGCATTTATACGTCCTACAGTAGAGGCTTTCAGACTGTGAGAGAGACGTGAGACGCAATTTGCATCAAAATCTGTACTCCTTCTCAAAGTCATAACTAAATCCTAACACACTGACATGATACAGATATTGGGGATGTCCGGATCCTGATATGTGTCCTAAGATGTGCCGATACAGAGTCTGATCCAATATTTATATTTACTGAAATGTTGTATCTGACAAACCAAATCCAAATACTGAAGGTCCTGATCCAAAACTTTACAACTGACAAGCTTAAATTATTGATATTATATGACTTGGTCATTAAGGAGAGCAGTGCTGCAGCTCTATTGATTTTGATCTGCTTTAACTCGGCTGATGACATTAAAATATGCCCGGATCAGCTCGGGACACCCCTAACACATATCTTTAGATGAAGTGACTTACTCTTTTGCAGGATATCATTATCTTTGATGTCCATCGAATAAACGTCCATAAATCTGCTTAGAAATCATAGAAAAACGTGATGATTCTCAGGTTTTTCTATGATTCGTCAGTATCAGAGTAATCCAGTGATAGTTGTCTTTACATCCATAGGTACATTGTAAACAGGAAGTGTTAATAGCT
Organism: Enoplosus armatus; assembly: GCF_043641665.1. Classification (NCBI taxonomy): domain Eukaryota; kingdom Metazoa; phylum Chordata; class Actinopteri; order Centrarchiformes; family Enoplosidae; genus Enoplosus; species Enoplosus armatus. The sequence goes on from NC_092186.1 coordinate 12,486,102, forward strand.
AATTGGGCAAATTTTTAATGGTGCCAATCATTATACAGTCCAATGTACAGGGCGAGGGGGGGGGGGGGGGTTGCACAGTGTCAGACTTCGAAAAACCCCTGTCTACAGTATCTCTGTTGTAAAAACATCAAATGATAAACTGAAGAAATTGTTGTTTTTTTTTTTATATCAAACGTGTGGTCCAAATTGAGTAGAGTTAGCAAAAGACTTTTTAAGAGGGCACTTTCCCACTGGTTTTGTCTGGCTGCATCTCATAGTCCACAGTGGAATTTGGTCCCTCTGGTTCCATACTGGTTTTATTGTGATGGTGTGTCCGCCAGTGGTGAAGGGCTCCACAGAGACGTTTCCTTGCCACTGGTCTCCAACGGATGTGGCCCTCAGCGTCTTACGTCACGCTGCAACTTCACACAATCTGATAATATGAAAAATATGGACTGGGCGCAGTGTGAGCCAAGCCATGTTCTGGATCAGTGTGAACAAATCCCATGTTTTTGATAGATTTTTCTGCTGTTGATTCTCTCAGGTAATAGTGTCAACACCTCAGGCGGCCGACAGAAGCCTGACAGACAGACGGCGCAGGCATGCGTGCCATTGTTGACGGCCAAAAGCTAGATCTTTGTGAAAAGCTCACGGAGAGCGAGTGAATATTGTAATGGAAACACAAGCCTATTTTATCAGCTTGCCAAAATGCAAAGGGGATAGTGCATGAGAGACACGGAGAAAGAGAGACGGAGAGAGAGGCCAGGCCACCTCAAAGCCTCTGTAGTCAGCTCTGGTGACGGCCAACCCAAGCACTTGAGAGCAGTGTGAATGGCTTTTTAATGCCTGCTAACAGCCGGGGTATTTAGTGGGATGGGGGGATGGATGAAGGGATATGGTGAAGGATGGGAGGGATGGAGAAAGGATGAGAGTGACGACAATGTTTGGACGCGAGGTCCCAGCTGACCACTACTGCTGCACCGCTGCCCTCGCTACAGGCTCTACGGCTGCCGGACTCAAGCGCAGTCCGGGTTTCATGCTGTTAATGATGGCAGTTTGTAAAGCTGTGGTCTCCTCTCTGTCTCCAACCTCATTTATCTTGGTCGTGTCTCAGTATTTTTCTTGAGGTCTTGTTATTTTGCCTGAGACTGACACAAATGAACTCTCAATTATGTGGAAATCACAGGCATAATTGCCTTTATTGCTCTGCTATCTATAGATGAATGTCCAGCTGGCTACTGATTATACACACACTCAAATTGGATTTATATGCTGCTGAGAAATGCTGTCCAATACAAGTATAGCACAAAGTCCAATATACTATCAATAACAATCCCGACAAATTTGCACCCTATTGAGGCAGTGGTCAAAAGGAGGGCATTGGCTTGTCTTCGAACTGACTTGGACTTGAATCTTGTTTGGTCATGGCCTTGACAAAGTTGATCGTGACTGCAGTGCTGATCTACATTTTCCTACAGCTGCCTCAAGACAAAAAGCTGTCCAGCACAATAGCTCTGCCTGAAACCTAATAAGCCTGTAAATGTGTCTGGATGTTAAAAGAAGGTGTGGGAGTGAAATGATCCCACAATTACTTTCATTGTTTGGCCTTTTGACCAATTTCTGGAGGATTTAGTACATACGATATGACTGTATATTGTGAACATCGATGATTTAAAAAAGTAATGGAAGAATCTTGTGTGTTTGTCCATTTCTACACATTAGGCCATCTGTGCTTCTAAATATATGAATGTTGCATCTCCCTGCAAGAAACATTTATTGCATTTATAAAAAGACTTGACCTTTGACCTTGACTAATAGATTTTCATAATAAAAAAAACTGGCATGCCAGCTCTACAAATAGTACAGTACATAATTTGTGTGTTCTGTCACTCGCTGCATGTAATGGTTTAATTTTGTGCTGCATTGCCAAGGAGACAAGTTCAGCCAAATAAAGGGAGTCTATATCTGCTGTTGAAGAAAGCAAACTTGTGTGTCCAAAAAGGTTTCAAGAAATGATTACTTTATGGCATTTAATTAGCCTCAAAACCCACACACATAAAAACCAGAACAATATCTGCGAGCAATGGTGTCTTCATCTGTGTCAGTGATCAAACCAAACAGCCAATCAAAGGAGATATCAGCCACTGTCTCTTTCATCCCCGCCTCCAAAGTCTCAAAAGTCAACTTGATGAGGGAGCGAGCGTGTTGAGCAGTTGCGAGCACGTAGACACGATCGAGCAAGCTGGGTATTTTTGAGCATATGGAGCAGAAATTGTGAGCTTGTGAGTTTTTGTGCGCAGGTTTTGAGATTCATTAAACACCATAGTACACACTCTGACTGAACAATAAAGGATTTACAAAATCCTTTCATTGGCCTTGGTGTCATAAAACACAGCATATGTAATGAATAGCTATGTATTGTATCAGTCCAAATATAAAAAAAAGAAAAGAAAAACCTCAGAGAGCAAGAATCCATTTTTATCATGTTTGTCAGAGAAGGAATACTGATGTAAGAAACTGGTCAGGTCATATAAACCGCATAAACTTCACTATCTTACCTCAACCCGGCTGCTGTTTACACAAAACGGCCCCTGACTCAAACAAAAGCTGGAAGGCTCCCTGGAAAGCATGGGAAGAGAAGATGAGAAGGACGAGGAGGGGAAAGAGAAAAAAAATACAGGAGGTGGTGAAAGAGGAGTAAGAAAAACAAACCGAGTAATTAAAAAGTGCTCTGTCTTTTTGATTTCATATTTTTCAAAGAGAGTTCAACAAAGAGTCCTGGAGCTTCTTTTTGACTTTCTCCACGTGTACTGTTGGACAGTATGAGATGGTCTTTAAAAGACTTATTTCTATTTAATTATTTTTTAAGTATTTGTTTTCTCCTACGTGTACATGGTTGCGAGTATCTGGTATTTACTTAAGCAGTCACTCTGGGCATTGATATAAACCATCCCTAAAGCTAGGTGAAAAAAAATTATCTTTAATCATGAAATGTTTGCTAGGACAGAAGCACATCAGGTAATTCATCTTCCATCCACAAAACTTTTAAATCGAACCCAAATTCTGAACGGAGAGACCAAACCCTGAATCGCTGAACTCCTAATGGCACCAAATATTGCATTTAAGCTACTCCTCCTCACACCTCCCCTACACCCACACCCCCAACCACACTCCCCCGGTAGAGACGGATTATTTGTCATAACCATCAGCAGGTTATGAAGGAAAAAAACAAGAATTCAGAAAGTGAGAAGTCTGGTTTAAGTCTGCAAGATGTTCCAGGAATTCCATCCGTCTTCACTCGGGCTAACCTGGGATGGTGCGGACTGCGGAGACGGGAGTTTTTTGGTTGGGAGGGCGCCAAGTTTTGGGGAAATTTTCAGGCATGGTCTGTTGAAATGGTGGACGTTTCCCTCCACATCAAGCAATTTTCTAGCTTTTATGTTTGTTTTTTTAAATGCTTATCTTGGATTGGTTGCAGTCGTCAGCGCACCAGTGATTGTGGATGAAATCATTTTGAAAGGATGTCTGGTTTGGGTTCAGTTTTTTCTCGGGCAGCACTGCCCACCCAGGAGGACCCGCTGATCTGGCTCGTGTAAAAAAAAAAAAAAGCAACTCTATTCCATTTTCTCTCCCAGAGAAACACAAATAAATTCCTTTTAATCAGCCGCCAGTTCTTCAGGGGCTCATTTGGAAGGAATGTAATTGAAACTTTAGGTAAAGTTATTCATAAGGTAAATGTGCTTTGGTAAGCTTGATTTCTCTCTCCCACAGCTGGCCTTTGATATATACCCGAGGGTGATCTTGCAGCAGTTTGATGAAGACACAATTATTTGAGGTGGCATTGGAGGTGGGCTTTGAAACTGTTTAGAAACACTCTGAATTTTAAAACTCACGCAGCATGGGAGATATTTCAACAAACGATTAAATACAAACTCTCCAATATCATGAGAGGTCCTTGGCTCTCACTTCCTGTCTGTCTTTCCTTCTTGTTCGCTGCTTTCTGGAATGCTGAGGGGGGGAAAAGGTCCTGAGTTCAGCTCCTCTGAAAGGGGATCCAAACCGCGTGCTAACGAGAATGCCAAGCCTAACAGGGACTGACAGCTCATCGCACTGAGAACTGCTGTGTGTGTGTGTGTGTGTGTGTGTGTGTGTGTGTGTGTGTGTGTGTGAGGTTTGGGGGGGTTGGTGTCGGAGCGTGCCAAATATCTGTGTGCATTTATTATGAGAAGGCAAACATCCCTGGTGAAGCTTAATAACTCACTTATTGTTTCACACGCATGCATGCAGGAATGCACCAACATAAACACACGCGACGACGAGTGTTAAATTGCACACAAACACACGCAATCGCGCAGACGCAGACTGTTCACATGCGTCAATCAGTCAGCAATAATAATCTAAAGGATGCGTCTCCCCCACATCCCCACCTAACTCCATCATGGCAGTAACCACCAGCTCCGTCTCTCTGGGCTCAGATGAAAAGCAGATGGGTCAGAGGGTAGTGAAAGAGAGACAGAGAGAAAGACAGGAAGAGGAATAAAACGGGTGTAAAGTCAAACGAAGGATAAAGGGTCAAAGTTAGACAGGAGAGACAAGAAAGTACTTCACAGAAATTGTCCAGGGAGAAAGAGAGGGAGGAGGCAAATAGGTCACAAAGGAGAGAGAGAGAGAGAGAGCGAGAGAGCTAAAGAGAAAGTGAGAGAGCGAGAGGGAGAGGGAGATAAAGGCAGCCGAGGGGTCAGGCTGGGAGCGAGGGAACAGTCAGCCATTTTCAGATGAAAGGGATCCAACCAATCCCCTCAATGATAAACATGTGTCTGTGTCACCCATCCCAGGACTCTCTGCTCTATTTATGTGTGTCTTAGTGTGTGTGTGTGTGTCTGCGTTGTTCACTGTTACAGACACTCTGACTCCCGACGCTGACAGTGCCGATGATGATATACACTTACACACACACCGACACCTCGTCCACCATTTTGGCAACAGCAGGGAGGGGAAACGTACTGCGTGAGTGTTAACTGACACAGGCCATCACACCCTCAACACAACACTAGAGCCAGATAGCAAAGCACTGCGTCTCCTCTTCCTCTCTACTCCTCTTTTTCCCCCTTCAGTCCTGTCCTCACCTGCCTCCTAACTTGCTGCTCACTTACACCCTCAGGGAGTGGACAAAATAACTTGAACGCCGTAACAAAATGGCAAACATACAAAGAGCTTTTTAGTGGAAATAGGTGATGCAGGAAGTTTGGTGACGTAGGGACAGCTTGCAGGACATTTCTTATATGATAACTTCCTTCTATTTTGGACTTGGCTCTGACAAGATGATTTGCAGTTGGTCAAGGGTGCAAATTTGCAAGGCGTCACAGTGGCCTAGGGGTCTATATCACGTAACTACAACATCCCTGGTTGGAATCTGGCTGGGGGCTTTTGCTACATGTCATCTCCCTTTCTCTCCCCACATTTCCTTTCTATCTCTCTACTGTACTTTATCAGAAAAATGTATGAATTCCATTGAAATAAATTGATTTTGGTTCAAAATTGCGCCATCATAAATGCTCTTGTTGTGACTGAATGCTAGCATGTGTCTCTTAGTTTGTTTGGTATATTTTGTCATGATTTGTGAGACTGTTTCTCTTGACTTATTGAATAAGTTTGCAGGGTTTTCTTTTTTTTGACAAATGCACGTGCATAGATGATTTGCCCTCTTTCTTAGTTGGCTCTCACTGCTTTAAAAACATGAGCCAACATCACAATAACACAACAGTTTGGATTTCCAGACTTCTTTTATAGCATTACTCACATTTGTAGGAGTGCTTGCTGCTGAGATAAAGAAACTTTAAGTTACATTTCTTTTTTCTTAAGTGTTTACACTATTTTGTCCATCTTCTGGACTCCCATTTCCTCAGCTTCTTTCTCCTCTCCTCACCAGTCCTCTTCATCCCCTCCTCTCCTCATCTCATTCAGTCATTCTTTGCAGTAAAAGTTGAGGTCCCCTCACTGCACCCTCTCACCCCCAGAGACGGGCGGAGGTTGAGAGAAGGGCCTCTGTGGCTCTCTGTTGACTCACCCACCTTCTTGGAGTGTTGCCATGGCCACTGGCAGCCTGGCCTGAAATGAACCAGGTGGGGGTGTTGATGGGGGCGCGGACACAGAGAGGGGGGGGGGGGTCAGTGAGAACTGGAAATGAGTTGGAGAGAAAGGAAAGAGATGGTGACCTGAGGAAAAGGGAAGAAAGAGGAGAGTTTTGTTTTGGCGGGGTAAACATTCTCGAGCTTGTTCAAAAGGTAACGTCCCCAGACTGCAAACATCAGTGTGTTTCTGTTGGCTTTTTTTTAATTTTTTTTCTTTGAGGTCCAGCATGTGTTTGTATGTGTATGCATGTTTATACCAGTGTGTGTTTGATTGTGTGTTACTTCCTTTATGGTATTTTCACAACAATGGCTGTGGTGGAAAGAGTATTTATTTGTGGGAGCTGCAGACTACAATCATTCTTTTCCATTCTTCTGCTGTAACCCTGAACTGTGTGAGGCATCTGTCAGCAAGCCCCTCTGTGTGTATGTGTGTGTGTGTGTGTGTGTGTGTGTGTGTGTGTTGAGCCATTGAAACCACGGCTACTCACCCATAACCACACACTGACGATTGGGTCACTGGCACACACTCATGCATGTAGGCGAACATATAAACACTCACAGAGACACACACACACACACACACACACACACAGGCTGTGGCACCGCTTGATGTGGCTCCATTTCCACTCAATCGACTCTGACAGATATTGTTTTCAATGACCCTCAAGTTGATAACATCATGTCTCTGTGTGTTCGTGTGTGTGTGTGTGTGTGTGTAACATCTTAAGTAACAAACTGGAGCCTCAGCCTCAACTTCAGCACTTAATTACTGTCAGAAGATGTGTATAGCTGGTACTAAACCAACAGTGATCTAGTAAAATCCCAGTGTTAATTAAGATAGGCTTTGGCCCAGCAGGGAGTGTGGTGAGATGGAAACTGAGAGCTTGGTGTGGAAAAAAAAGCTCACCAGTAATACACATATAAATAGACAGGGTCTCAGTGAAGCAATTCTTGTTTTCAGGCATGCACAAAGGTTAGGTTCAGACCGAAAGAAACACTTTGTCTATTTTATAGCGCAGAACATAGAAGGCATATCATCTCGTACAATAAAAACGAAATAAACAGCTCTGGAAACTCACAGCAGCTTTGATAGGAAATTGTTTCCTCTGTGGTGAGACTTGGCCCATTAAGCTGAGGTGTGTGTGTGTGTGTGTGTGTGTGTGTGTGTGTGTGTGTGTGCACATGTGGATGTGAGACTGTGAGAGTGTTTGTTTGTGTGTCTGTGGCTCCAGAGCCGGTTCAAGCAGACAGTTGGCCTGTAGTCTCAGGCAGTGATCAAGAGAGAGATAACAATAAGGTTAAGCCAGGGTCACAAAGAAGTAGTGTGTGAGATTGAGTGGGTGTGTGTGTGTGTGTGTGTGTGTGTGTGTGTGTGTGCTGTCCTCACATGAAGTGTGTTGTAGCTGCACATGTTCAGTCATTTCCATCCAAACAACTGTTCTGTGTCTGTTCACCATCAACTTGGCTTCTGAAAGGAACGGCACCTTCACTTCTTAATCAGTGTTTTCCTACAACACAATACAAGCTACAGTTTTCTGACTCCGACTTTCTGTTTTTTTCAAGATTTGGAACTTCACCTGTCCACATGTAGAGTGAACTTGCAGTCTTGTACTCTCAGTTTAACAGCAAAGGTTTGTCTCCGGCCTAAAGGCCTGGTCACACCAGCATTTAAAATGGCGGATCCAATTCATTCCTATGGAATTATCGGAGTATATCATGCCCATTTTTTGCATAACTAGAAGAATTTTAACTTTAAAAGGTTAAAACTTTCTTTAAAAGTTTAAAAACACCTTACAAAAAGAGTAGAAAAATGTCTAAATATATTTGTCAACAGCTTTGTTTATTTCTATCCGTAAATAATCAAATGATTTTCACAGAAAACAATAAATAAACCTTATAAGAGATGGTGTTTTAAATATACCTCTACGCCAGTCCATACACATATTCTAAAACACTAAACATTGTACTGATCACTGCTACTAGCTGTTTCTTCCAAAGGTTTTATTCCTCCAGTGAAGACAAACTGCAGAAGTTGTAATCTTGTTTATCCAGTGCTCCTCCCGTCTGCTGCAGCATTCCTCTCCATCCGTGTGGCCTGTTTGATGATTTGCGGCCCATTTAAAGCCACAATCCTGTGATCTGTTGGTCGGGGTGGCCACAAACCCTCAGCATGGCTGACCAAGTCTGCCCTTGAGCTGCTGTGGGCTGCACACACACACACACACACACACACACACACACACACACACACACACACACACACACACACACACACACACACACACTGTCTCATACACAAGATGTAGAAAAAAAAAACACAGACACACGTAGACATATGTATGTGCCCACATATATACAACTCACACCTACTGTATGCACACACATACACATGCACACACTCCCAAACACTGAATTATGGGTCTTTCCCACAGGCTGATCCTCTCTGTCAGAAGCCTGTGCTGAGCTGTGGTCCAAACCCAATGTTTTCCTTAATAGAGGGTATGGGTGCTAAAACTATTAGAGGCAGCAATCATAGTCTTAATCATATTGGATTTCTTCATACCAAGCACTTTCCCTGGGAGGCTACGGGGCTGAGAGCTCTGGGTGGTTGGAGGTTGGATGAATATGGACGTGTATGTGAGTGTCTGTGCCTCGTAAGAAAGTAAGAAAGAAAGAAAGAAAGAAAGAGAAAGGGTAGATGTGATGCTTTTTAATAGCATATTTAATTCCAAAGGAAATATGGCGACAAAGACAGATAAAAAGACACATATATACATGCATTTATGTATAGTTATACTTCAGTAGTCTACATCTGTGTGTATGTATATAGATGGTTTTGAGTATGGTAGATGGTGCCGTTTAGCAATCGGTGGGTTGAGAGGCTTCAGGTAAGACTTGCATGCAGTCACAGCACCAGAGTCCTGATAACAAAGACATAAATACCGAGATACAGGAACAGCCAAGAATGTGACAGAGCAAAATAAAACTGGTAGTAGAAATATGTGTCACTGATTCATGAAGGAATAAATTCATGTGTGCACCAGACGTGGTGAAATTTAATTCCCCGTTGGCGCTGTGCTAGAATTATCCCAATGGCTCACACACACGCACGTTATGCATGCAGCAGCCACGCAAACAACAAGCAAACAGAGAATGAGCTCAGTTGCTTTCACCCTCTCCGTCCGCTACCATCCTCTGACTTTCTCCACTTCTTTCTCTCGCTCTCACACACACATACAAAAATGAATCAAGGTTGTAAATAAATTAGGGAGATTGTGAAAAACATTCTCTAAGCGTTGGCGTAGGCTCAAATCAACAGAGCTGAGCGCCTAAACTGCAGATTTATGAAATAATGAGAGTCTTATGAGGGCAGTTAAATGCCCCGTCTCTGATGCAACAGCCAGCGCCGCTCCTAGTCAAGGCCAGCTAGAGGAAGAGCTACTAATCTACGGCCAGCGTTACTGTAACTCCTTCACCACATGCCGTCAAGACTCTGCCTTCCACCTCCAAACCACGGGCAGCATGGAGGAGTTATTTCCCATGTCCTATCACTGGGCTCTCTCTCCAACTTCACCGCCTCCCACTCGGTGCTTCTGTGACTTTTTCTGTCTGTTTGTTTGTCTGTTTTTCTCTGTCTCTATGTTGGCTCCTTTCTCTGCCCTCCCTCTTCCTCACACACAAACACTGTTTTCTTCTGTCTCTCACACACAAACACAAGCAAATGCACTCATGCGCTTACACAAATCCTTGTTCTCTCCAGCTCTCCTTCCTCCAACACTGATTAGTTGCTCTGATGATGCAGGCAGACTCATTCATGGGTTTGCTCGTAAACATGATTAATTCCTCCTCAGTTCAATTTTCGGCACAGGCCTGATGTCTGCATTAGCTGTCAGTGTGAGCAGGTTCTGTTAATTAATTGCAGCATGGTGAGGCCAAAACGTCTGAACCACAGCAATTAAGAGTAGCACTTTGGAAGCCTCCTGGCTGACGTCCTGACTACATAAATCTTGTTGTTTGTCTCCCCAAAATCTTAACTGCTAAACATTTTCTGATCAAGGGGTCAAGTTTATTGATGCTCACTAAGTTGTGAAAGAAAATGGTTTGACCATTGGACCAAAAGGTCAGAAGTCAACTGATAGATGTTTTAAACTCAACAAGTCGGCGGTTTACAGAGGAAGATCTATTCGCTAGGTTAGGTCTCTTCTTTGCTAATTCATCTAGAAACTTCAATGGAAGTTTCTTCAATGAAAACTACCTTAAACATGCTATCAGTGAAATATTACTCCTGCAACTTACAATTACTTTTTGCTTTTTTTGCATCCAAGAGAGAACTTTATTAATGGCCATGCTTTTGCAGGTTTTACCCCAACTAACCTAATATTACAATCCAATTACATCCTTTTAATGCAAGAGGCAACCAATGTGACAAACCTGTCCGTTTCAGGGTATCCATGTATTCTTTTTTGTCTTCTGAGTTGGGTCTTTCAAACAATACAGCTCTTGAAGGCAATACTTTTCAACAACTGACTTTCACATGTAGGCTACCACTGGTGCCATATGTATGCTATGGGTAAGTGAAACACTTAATAACATCAGGAACCTCTATTATACCACTTCTTTATACCTCATTTTCAGTTTTACACACTCACTTTCCTCCCTAACACCTCTTTTCCCCCTCAGCTGTCATTACATGTTTTTTCTTACTTTTCCTTCCCTAGTTTGGTCTGTATCTCCAGCTGAGCTTTCACTCCTCTGTGAAGGCTGTTGGCTGCCATTTAAAGGCCTCTGTGAGGATGGTGGAGTTTCGTGTGGGTGTGTGCATGTCTGTGAGTGTGCGATATCTCTCCGTATGATCAGATACTGTGGAAGTGGATTAAGAAGTGTTCAAGTGTACCAAGATGTCCCCAGTCAGTCAGACTGTTAGTCGGCTCTTCATCTGCTTTTCATTCACACAGAAAGAGAGTGAAACGGAGGAGGGAGAGACCGAGAGAAAGAACGATGGCCGGAGTTTACATGTTGTCTGTAATCAAACCAGGGCAGCACAGAAAGGTTATCTCATGTTATGTACCCATGTGCATATTTTTGTGAGTAGTTTGTCAGGTTTTGTAGGTAATTATATTAATTTACTAACTACTCAACAGCAGAAGTCATCAGTTACATTACTTCCGTTCCGTTACACAGCCCAACTCTGATAAAGTGCCTTCTACCAACTCTGCACGCAGCTCCTCTGAGAGGTTCACATATCCTCCAACTCTGAACAAAACCCAGCTGATTCGTGAACGTGGCCTTACCAGTGGCCGGCTAACCAGCATGTAAAAAAAGACAACAAAGGAGTTACAGGAAGGTACATTCCTCCTCTTTTGGCAGAGGCTGAGGAATATGTCCTGGACCGGTCTCTCCACTGAATGCACAAAATTAACAAAATTATACACACACACACAAGATTTTAAAATTACGATGGACAGCATGCAGCATAGCAGTGGGTTAATCTTCCTCTCATTACTGTAAGAAAAGATGCAGCCAATAAACATTTTCCACCACTAAAAATACTTTTTATATCTGTCAAACACATCAGACTCTCTCTGGTGGTCCCACAGTTGTTAAGTGCTGGCAAACCTCAGCAGTTGGGGAGGTTGAACACATTTGTGTGTGTTTGTGTGTCTCTGTCTTCGCTTCATCTAAGGCAGCTTATTCTCCCCGGGAAGACGATTTGGACTCTTATTTAACACTCCCTCACACACATATACTGCTTGTTCACAGTCTGTGTCTCGTTTGTGCCTGAAAGGTATACATTACAATCTTGCCCTGTCTCTCTCTGCTTTCCTGCAGGCTGAATACGCTCGCATGAAATTGAACATTTCTCCTGCTGATTTGCCGTGAAATGGTGCGCTTGTGTGGGATTACGCCGCCTTAGCTTCGGCATCGAGTCTAATAGAGCCGTGACTGAAGGGAGCGGAGGAGAGGAGAGGAAGTTTGGTCCACTTACTCCTCCTTCTGCTGCTCCAGTCTATTAGACAGTCAGAGCACTGTGCAATTTGGACAAACTCTGTAGTGAAGACAGACGCATGTGGAAACGCAAACACACAGTATCCACATGCATGCACGTATGCACACAAGCATTGAGTTACAAGTGCATGCTCATACAGAGAGCGCGAGTGTGTACGATGTGGAGCACAGGAAGGAGGAAGGACATGAAAGCTAAATAAACAGAGATCAGTGACAGTGGTGGAAGGAGAGCCGCCATCAAATGGAGGAGAGGAGAGAATGAAAGGGACGAGTGGGAGAGGGATGAAGGGCTGTTGCTGAACTGTATAATCTAGAGATTTGTCATTGAGAGTGCATAACCTGGGTGGGGAAAGGGAGGAAGGCCGGTGATTGAGGGTTTGAGAATTGACGGAAGAGACATGAGTTGTTTTTGAAGAGATGGGGACAGGACAGAGGATGGAGAGGCTTTGGGAGGATGAAGGGAGATGGTGGAGGACAAAACTGGCCAGCTGTACTCCAGACCTGTAAAACAGAAGAGGAGGAGGAGGAGGAGGTGAGGGGAAATAGGTCTGCTCCCTCCTCTCTCGCCTGATTAACTGTAAACAGCCGGCCTTTCTGTCTCTCTTTTTGGCGTATTTTTACATGACACCCCCCGCTGCATCTCCTCCACCTTTTCTCCTTCTCCTTCTTTTCTTCTCATGGTGTCTCTCACTTTATTCCATCTCTCTCACTTAATTTTTTCTCTCCCCCTCCTCCATTTACTGCCTACTCCTCTACTGAAACACACATGCACAACATGCAGATCTTAACTCAAACATAAAAACCTCTCAATCATATCTCTTTTTTATAGCTATGATCTGCTGCAATACACTCTATGCTACTAAAGTGTCCACTGCTCTGCAGGGGAAATCCAGTCCGCCTGTCAAAGAGTGCAAACAAGAGCAATTCAGTCTTGGATGCTTGCTGAGGTGCACACACGAACTCACGAACAAGCGCACAAACCTGAAGTGAACTAATGATTTATTTAAGGAAAAATCAGTTTGACAAAATCTGGCATTACATCACTTGAATATCATCAGAACGATGTGTGACCGCTGAAGGTTGCATGCGTGCTTGACTTGCACGCACACACTGAAACCTCTGCAAGGATTCCTCTCTTTAAAAGGAATGAATTCAGTCACCTGGACCAACTGTTTGGACACTTGCAGTTTCTCAATCTGGATCCGTTTTTTCCCTCCATTACACAATTTATGTTCATGCAGGAGATTATGTGCTGCTCTCGTGTTTCTGCCGGACCTCAGATGTGGACTTTGCAAAGGACAAATCATTCTTTGGGAATTATTCTGTCTAAAACCATTAGTCCAACTAAAGCAGACTCTGGGAGATAAGAGAGAGTGGTCGGGCCCTGGTTTGGGGCCGGGGAGACATGTTTTAAACATACACGGCTGTTTCTGCCTGCTCCTTTCTCATGCCGTGGAGAAGACCCAGCTCATCTGGTTTGGATAGCATCACACATCATAATGGGAGCCGGATAAATCCGATGGAATTCAATGAGAGTTTTTCCCTTGGAAAAAAAAAGCAGACTGAGAAATGTGTTAGGATTAGTGGAGGCCATGATGTTAGAAGTGGACTACGAGCTTTGATGGAGATAAGGTTAGAGTGACCTGATCTAGGGTACATTTTAGCAAGTCCTGTAATCTTATTTTCCTTAAAACAACTGAAGAAATCTGGTGGGTGAGATCATTTAATTTAATTCATGTGCAGTTTATTTACATCAGTGATCTTATAGTATAGTTTATTGAGATAAAGCAGATCACACCATTAAATACAATAAATGATGCTTGGCTTTTGAAGCCAACACAAGGTGTGTTTTTTCAGTTCTCAGTGATTTAAAGGAGATCATTTTATATACCCTAATATATAATACGTTATAATAGTTGCAATTATTATAGCATCTTTTTGAATCCCAATCTATTCACAAGAAGAGTCATGTTTAATTCAATTTAAAACTGATTTTGGCCACTTAGGGGCATTGCAACAGGCTGTAAACTTTATCTAAACGTTGACATATTGAATTAACAGTTCGTTTATGAGAAACAGAGCAACATTGGCATTGTTTAATATTCACTCTCCTTTTAGCTCTGTTTTGGTCTCTACCAACTCCTGAGGGATCTGTCTCTTTAGTTGCTAAATGCTCCACTATGTTCACCAACTAGATGCTTAAACACTCTGTAGAGCTGCAGATTTAGGTGATAGTTCTCTGTGGGTTTGTCAGCAGTGATACCATTCAGCATATACACAATCATTTGGTCTATTGTTAATATAAAAATATTGATTAGTGCAGCTTTAATTTACCTTTTTTTAATCAAGTGTTGTGTTTTTACATGTATTTACTTCTGACCACCTCTCCACCTGTCGCCTTTACCTACATTACTCCTGCTTAGCTGTGTTGTCCTCATATATTTACACATAGACTTATTCCTGTCCAACAGCTCTGGGCCCTTGATGTTAAAAGAAAAAACAAAAATTAGCACAATTTCCCTCCATAATTTTCCACCACTCTTTCGCACCCCACACCCTCTGCTTGGGGGCATTCACGGCGAGGGACCAGCTGTGCGCTTTTTCACTCCGGATCAAGTGATACTTTATTATTTTCTCTGTTTTCTGGGGAGGCAGGAAAGCTGGGATGACTGGCGCAGCGGCAGCGCTGCCAAGTCAAACAGCAGGGTTTATTTGTGGACAAGTGTAGGGGCGACACCCACCCCCCCCATTCTGCAGACTCTTATTAAGAGAAGAGAGAGGAGGCTCTGGGGACTGGAGGGGTGTATACAGTATGTGTGGGTGCCTATAGGTCTGGTTTTATTGGAGGAAAGGCGATAAACAAGTGGAGAAGAGGTGGAGGTGGAGATGGAAAGACCGAACTTCAGTCAGAAGAAAGGAAGGATAAGAAAAAGACGAGGAGGGGGAATTTTACTATTTCAAGCTAAGAGAGAGGGATATCTCCCATCATTAGACCCCCACCCCCTGCCTCAGAAAGGAAATAAGACAGGATGCAAGGAAGAAGGAGGGGGAAGAATAGGAGGCTTTCTGTGGAAGCTGGGAGCAGCAGGCCTCTGCCACTGGGATTGTCCCTCTGGTAATCCCTGGATTTCCTAGGCTGAGACAGGACGTAGACCAGGCCGGGTGAGAGACTTAGTGGGACAGAGAAAGAGAGAGAATGAGAGAAGAGAGAAAGGAAGTGGGAAGTGAAAGAGACACAGAGACAAAGGAGAAACAATATTCAAAATACTGCTGCTGTCTTATGTGGAAAAGATTTAAAATGTCTTCTCTTTCATTTTCTACAATATATGGATTGTATACAGGTATTGCTCAGAGAGGAATGTGCTGTGTATAATTATTAGCGTGTGTGCTTATGGGTGGTTGTATATGTGTTTGTGAGTGTGCATGCAAGTGTGTGTGTGTGTGTGTGTATCGTGGGTATTAACAGGGATAAAGATCTGGAAAAAAGCAAGGCTCTGGCTTGCTGTAGCTCAAGCCAGATGTGATGAATTGAAAGTGCTGCTCACCTTCAAATAAGCAAACGATACACGCAGAAAGGCGTCGAAGGGCTGTAAAACAATTTTGGCAATGGGCTGACGTTGGAGGTCGCGTTTGCGGCATTTTTATGCTTGAATGTTGCCTTCAAAGCCCCTGACAGGTAACTCGATTCCCTTGGAGGGGAAAAAAAGAAAGAACAAGTCTTGAGAACCTTGTTGATAAAACTGTAAGAGACAACAAGGAAGCTATCATGTGAGACTGTCCAGACAACTTTGATGTGGTCTTGTGTGACACCATCTTTCCACCCTAATGTATTCAAGGTGCTTCTCAGAGACTTAAAGATCAGACAGCAGCAGGCTTTTAAAATACCCCCGCCACTGCTACATGCACATTCGAGCATGAAGTCATACTGAGATAGTACAAGTTGAAAGAAAATGGACACAAGGGTGCTGTTTATGAACACTTTTATGGTCCTCTACTGTGGCCATGAAGGGGAACGTACACTCACACAAACTGGTGTCCACCCTTTTTTGGGGAACTGCTCTGTGGGGAACTGGGATGAGCTATCGCACTTCTCCTATTCTTGGGTTGCCCTGGATGTTATTTCAACTCCCTGCCTCCTTCCCTCCAGTCACCCCAGGGTGCTGTGAACCCAATCCCCTCTTGTCGTCTGTAGCCGGAGCCCAGGGGGGAAGCCGGCTCGGCCTGGAGGAACCCAGCAGTGTGTGTCCTGGGTCAGGGGTCTAGCTCTTCTCTTTCTCGGGCGATGAAACACAAGCGGCTCTCAGGGAGACGAGAGCGGTCGAGGGGAACGCACCACCCTGAAACTGTTTGTACTGTTTTCTTTATCAGGGGCCGATTAAATGACCAGAGATAAAGACACAGAAAGAGCTGAATTCTCATTCTGTTTGTATGGTCTGTATTCAAAGGTACAAAGCTTTTAAGAATCAACTGATTGCTGATTAATTAATGAATATGTCTTGTGGTAATTACCAAAAACTCAGCACTATGTTTTCAGTGATTGATAGCTTCTTTTTCATCTTTAGTGTTTTTTGAAAATTAAGACCACACTTCCTGTTAACCAGAGAAAAAAGGAAACGTGCTTTATGTCACAAAGATAATGTCAACATGCAGATGTTAGCATTTAGCTCAAAGCACCGCTGTGCATAAGTACAGCCTCACAGAGCTGCTAGCATGGCTGTATAGACTCCTGGTCTCGTTTACATTTGAGGGTTTCTAAAACTATTCAAATGGAACAGTCTGAGAACTGCTCACAAGTCACAGACATGTGACCAGGGGTTTCAAATAGACACTGCGTCATTGCATCAAAAGGTCACAAACCAAAAAGGCTGACAACCATTGCAGTAAAGCAATCCGTCTGATTTCCTCTAGTGGCAGCCAATGTGATTTATTACTGTAATGATGTTACGCACAACACCTGAGAGGACAAAAACAAGGAGAAGAAAGTAAATAAGTAAGAGAGTAAAGCTGGGAGAAAAGATGAAGATGTGTGAAGGAACACACCTTCTCAGATCTCCTGCCTGACGCTGGCAGGCCACGCCATGCTTTCATGCACCTGACTGCCTGGTTATACCCGGTACCCACGCCAGGCTTGTACCCATACACTGTGTATACCACCTAACCCAAACTCTCCACGGTGCAAACGGAGAGGAATCACCTCCATCTGCACAACACATGCTCCTCTCATAGAGAACAAGGCTTTATTTGTCTTGTACCGTTCTTTCACACTTTCAACTCTCTCCGGCTTTTGTTCTCTGCTCTATGTCTTCCTCGTGCTATTACTCCTCCCTCCCTTTGTTCTTCCTTTCTTTCTTTCTTTCTTTCTTTCTTTCTTTCTTTCTTCTGTCAGTCTGCCGGATTGTGGAGTAGTGTCTCATTATGTTACCACAGCTTTGAGAGAAGAAGTGAGTAATGGATACAGAAATTAAAAGGGTGGTTCGAGGAAAGTGGACACGAGGAAAGGGAGGGGAAAAGATTGAAGCAGACAGGATTGATACGTGACAGTGTTTTGTTTTTCTTGATCTGTGTATAAACTGTTATTGTTGATGATGTGTGCTTTTCGTGCACGATTAACAAAGCATGCATGCAGCTGTCAAGTAAAAAGTAATCCTGGGTATTACATTTTCGCCTCTTTGCCAGAGTTCAGTGTTTGGCCTCCACAGTTTGACACTTCCTTCTGTTGTATCGCAGCCCGAAGCCCTTTAGCTCTATTCATCACTCACATTCTCCGATTCAGATTTAAGGAGGTATAATAGGGGAGTGATGTAGTCGACAAGAGTGAGCTCTCTCAGTTCCAGCACCTTGTCATCGGCACCTACTCACGCTTCAGACCCGTAAAACCTTCAAACAAGCTAACACTGTTGCTAGCAAACAGCCAGGATTTAACGCACTTCAAGGTCAATTGCTGCAATGCACACACGTTGATAAATGACATTTTCTGAAACATAAAAGATCTCTCTGATTTCTTTCTTTTTTTAATGTTGCTCCCACTCCTGCCCTACCCCTTTCTTTCTGTTTTCTTTCCAACGCTCGCTAATGAATTTTTGGAGTGCTGCACTCAGATCGCCGGTTCCAAGACCATCCGTGTGCTCTGCTCCTTCCAGCTTTGTTCTTATAAAGCTTTTATTTAATTACAATGGGAGTTTCTCACGCATGTATTAGATGAGACGGGGGGAAAAAAAGAGAGAAGATGGACCTGCAGTAGTAAACTGTGTGGTGAACAGTGTCAATGTTAGTTTCTTTGAAAAGGCCTGGCTGTAAAAGAGCCAGTCTGTCAGAGTGAGTGGACCACTTCAGCATGAGAACACCCACTCGGTCAGTCAACACATGGCGTGCGTGCACACACACATATTCACACATATGCATATGCATGCGAGCACACACACACACATTGGGAATGTTTGCATTTTTCCTCTCTCCCCCTCTCTCCCCCGCTGCCTCTCCCGCAGTGATTGACGTGCTCTTTCATTCAGCCCAGCACAAACTGAGGCGCCATGGTTACAGCTGCAGAGATGTTCTTTCCCCGGGAGACGGACAATATTGAAATAACAACTCCCTTAACAACACAACCAGCCACACACACCCCTCCCTTCTTACCATGCATCCTCTGCGGCACTCACCCTCCTGTCTGTCGTGTCTGGCGCAGTGTTAAGGGAAACTACTGGAGCTGGCAGCGCTACAGATTGCCTGGCAGGTGTGTGTGCTCTGCCAGCTCCCGCCCCTAAATCTGCCCAGGGCCTGCTCTGGTGTTTCTCTTGGAAAAACCCTCGAGACGTGGCAGAGAGCCCTGTGGGTCAAGGACTAGGGTCAGTGGCAACTTACTGGCACAGAATCAACATCTGCAGAAGCAGAATTAGCTACTACAGCTAGTTAGCCACCAGGCAGGTATTAGCTTCTCTGGGCCTGGCATCACACCTCAGCATGACCTTAAGTTTAGAGCAATAAAAGAATCTCACGTGAGATGGAAATAGAAATAGAAACGAGGTATAGTGTCATTATTCAAACAGCAGGAGGGCTTCTGGGTTGGAAAGTCTGGTGCTGAGATATGAGCTGAGAAAAGCACAAAAGTCATATTTTCTTCAGGACTGAAATGGTTTGATCGAGACCCGTTCCTGGATTATGAACCTCTGGCAGGACGACAGCGTGGTGCTGAGCATAGCAGAAAGTGTGCTCAATGAAACATGTCGAAAAGAATAAATAAGATCAGACTAAGTTCTTGGTGCTGCAGTGGGAGTAAAAGGGCTCGGGATCCAGCGCTGACAGAGAGATGAGAAGAGGATGGACAAAGGGAGCAGGAGAAAAGCAAAGACATGAAAGGGGGATAATGAGAGAGTTATATATGCCGTTAGCTCATCAGATGTCTCTTTGCATTATGAAAAAAAGTGCACTAAAGCCAAAATGAGCCCACACGACTGGTTAGCAAACACAATGACCTCAGAGAGAGAGTCACAAGGTTGAGCTTAGAGCTTGGTTGTGATTATCCCGGCATAAAGGTTACCTGGAGTTGAAACATTCAATATGCACGATATGGGCATTTATGATTGCGAAAACATAACTTAATTGCGTGAATTACGACCCAGACTTCTGACATGGGGCTCAATCAGTTGTGCAGCTGTATCGGCCTTAAGCTGCTCCACAAATCATCTGGGCCTGGATACTGACGTTCTCCCCGCAGTATTTTCCGACGCTCTAGTCAGGTTTCTTGGTAATTAGGATCATAGGCGTGGATCAGCGTGGTGTGGTTTGAAGATATGATGAGCTGAGTCACTTGTTCTAATCAAGTCAACTGAAACTGTCTTGGGTGCAATGTAGAACTGTGTGAAATCTCCTGTACACAGAAAGAAAAACGACCACTTCTCCCATAGCACACCTCTGGTTCCTGTAAGAGAGCTTAACAGTGATTGACAACTCGGTCCCGATTGCCAGGCCAGTCAGAGGTGGCGTGGGATTGTAGAGGGCGGGAGCAGGGAGGTTGACCCCTGGTGTCTAGGACAGCTGTGGAGTCGTTGGACTGGCTGGCGGCTGCACGCTATAAATTCTCTCTAAAGAGGGTTTACTTTTGATTTTAATGGGTGCTGTAAATTTACGGCACCCTGGCCTGGTGAAAGAGAAAGAAGGGTTATTTTTAAAGGGTCTCCCTGTCTCTCTCTTTCTCTCTCTTCAGCTCTCCCTTTCTTCCCCTTTTCTCTCTCCTTCAGAAGAAAGTCGGTGGAGTTTTGCCATGTCTTTTTGTGGTCTGCTTTTACCTGAAGTCAGCCTGTATGGAAAGCGTATGAAAATATCCTGAAAGAAATGAAAACGCTGCAACTGAGTCGGGGCAACTTCCACCGACTCGCAGAAATAACGGCTTCATTGTATATTAAGGTCACATAATATTTTTAAAGAGGAACACTGGCCGTGCTTGCACAGTTTCTCCCCCTTTCATGGCAAATTCCTCTTTAGCGCAGAGCAGAGAAAACTGAGTTTGTGGATGCAGAAAGTAACAGCACCCTTCCTGCCTTTCTGTCTCTCTCTCCCTGCAGGTGCTGTTTGCTTTGAACCAGACGCTGCTGCAGCACGAGGGCGTCCGAGCAGGCAGCCTGCAGGGCTCCTACACCACTGAAGACCTCATTACCCACTACAACTGTGGTGATCTCAGCTCCATCATCTTCAACCATGACACCTCACAGGTTGGTCTCCTCCTTTAGATTTTAGAAGATGGTTCATCCCAAAATAAAAATATAATCACTCTCTGTTCACTTTTCCTTCAGTTAAGACAGTGTTAACTTTTGCAGCTTTGTGTCAACCTTCTGCGGAACAACTGAAGTCAATTAAAACAGCCGGTTTGAAAAAAGGGCAACAGAAAGACCATAAAATGAGTATGGACCATTTGCCCAGCATGATGCCATTATTGTGCTTGGCCAAAAAATCCTAAATGTTTCATATTTTCCCACTTACAAAATTCTACATGGTCCAACAACAATCTGCTTGAAAGGTCTTACAGCCTTTATGCTCTTAACAATGTGTTTCCCAGATTATGTAAAGTCGTAACCAAAAGATGTCACATGTCAGGTTACTTTTATGCCACAATCAGATTTGATACGATGACAGCCCAACAGATATGGGTTTTTTTTTGCAGGTGCTGGGTAACATGCCTTTTTTTGTCTGCAGTGTAAATGTTTTTGTTTTGTTTTGTTGAACAAAAGGATGGTCAAGTTTCTGATATAGTAAAATATTCACCACCAGCTTATTTGCAGCTTGGGTCCAAAAACATCTTTAACAGTATTCAAAAACCCAAATCTGTCAGACTCTTGATTTGAGTTGGCCACCCTCTCATACCCACTTCTCTGCCATTACGCTATCATCACCTCAAACTTTTAGGCTTTCCACAAAACTGCACATTGCCATCTTAATCCCTCTCAACCTCAAGTTACTTGATAGTCTGACACTTTAATAGCTCTGGACTCGGCCATAAATACACCATCTGACCTCCCCTAACTTTGTGTTTCCTAACATAGCCTCTGCTCCTTCAGTGACGGCCTCCTCGTCAGTCTTCACACCCAGCTCTGCTACAGTAGCTGTCAAAAGGCCATTCAGTATATAGAGCGCACACATACATAGGCGCCGCGCGCAGTAGCTCTCATGCTATCTCCACTCTTGAATGCAGATTTACTCGAAAGCCCTCCTCATAAGTCAATTACGCTGTGTCAACCTCCCTCACTGATCCTCAAGTCTCATTAAACCTAACACACCATGTAACCTCAACTCACCACTCAACTGCAGAGATTCCACATCATTTACACTAGAGTCACACAAAGTAAGAGAAAGTACGCACAACTCACTATTCATACACTTCAAATATCACCATGCCTCTGTTGTTAAGCCTTGACAAAAGACACACATCTCTCTCTTTTTTTCTCCCTTCGCCTCCCTCACTGTCGGCGTCGATCCATCTCTTCCTCTCTGGGGGCCATGAAGAGCTTGTTAGCCACAGTTTCACCAGCAGTCGTGGCTACAGTCGTCTCCTGCATGAACGCTTTAAATCATACCAGTGTGCCCTTGCTCCTCATGTCATAATAACATGTATTAACATTCCCCAGCACATGCTAGAGCAATCAGACGCCTGACTGTGGAGCCTGCTTCTGTAGCCTGGTGATCTATAGCAGGTTTGTGTGTGAACTTCAAGGGCAGTAAAAGAGCAGGTGTTTTTTTGATCGATAGGACCTTATCCAGAGGCCCTCCAAAACCCCCAGATACTCTCCCAGTTCAATCTTCATCATATTAGAAAGAGGTCGATGATGGGCCCCAGAGCAGAGCACGGCAGGATGGTGCAGGACAGGTTAATGCTTTTCAACAATCAACCGGTCCCAAATCCATCACGGACGTCAAAGATAGACAGAGACAGATAAGATAGAACAGGGATATAAGTTAGGAGGAGGTTTAGATTAAAAAGCCCCACAAAGACAAGTTGGAAAGAAGCAACTTCAAAGAATTTTGTCATATTTCCTGCTCACTTTAAAAATTGCTGTAGATGTAGAGCACAAAGATGAAAGTTGATATGATATAGTTGTCCATAACTGCTATCTGCATTGTTTTGTAAGGTGAAATTTAACCTAAATACTGGAACATTCTGATGGTTGCTTAGGAATTGATTATGTTCCCTCATTTATTTGTTTTGTGCCACAATATCACGTGGTGAATATTTGGTGCTTTTATGGTTTAATGCTGAGAGAAAAGAAAGGAAAGGACAGGATGGGAAAGGGGAAATGAAAGGAAAAGAAGGCAAGGGAAAGAAATGGGGAAAAAAAGTATGAGAGAAGAGAACAGAAGAGAAAAAATGAACTTCAAAGAGCCGAATCCTGAATTAAGAATAGAAGAGAGTAAATTGGTGGCAGACTGACTGAGCAAGTGAGTGCAGAGCGATACTAGTAGTGAGGAAGGGAGGAAATATCTCCCTGTCACTCCACATTTCCTGTGCAGGTTGGGATACGAAGCAGCTAATGGCCTTTGCTGTGATAAGTTATCTGCATTTACCACTACACTCCCACCTTGACCCCTCTCCGACCGAACACTCTTTTTCTCTCGTCATGAAACACTCACGCGATCCTCACTCATCAGAGCAATGATGAAGCACTCCGTCTCCACCTCCCTCTCTCTAACTTATTCCCCCATATCCATCCAGCTCTGCTTCCTTTAACCGTGAAGCATGAACCCCTGTCATTCTGGAGGAACCTGGGTCATTCACAGAGACAATACAAGGCTTCAGGCTACAAATATCTGTGTGAATTTCCTTCTTTCTGGCTTTCTGTCCCCATTGAGTAACTACATGTAGAGATAGGTAAGATAAGTGAGTAATGTGGTTTATGTCATACAAACAATTTGGATTTATGCTAGTAGCGGCTAATGGAGCCTCGAGCCGCTGGCCTCAAGCAGAGATGGGGAGCGAGCCACAGAGGTCTGGTGAGCTCACTTCTTTCTAACTCCACACCCCCAGATTGTTTTCATTTTCAAACTTGTAGTCGTTTACACCAACCGAAGTGACATCACTTTTTTCACATATGCAGCAGTACTCCCAAAGACCTGTAAACACTTTGACTTTGATGTGTAGAATCGGTGGAGTCACAAATGAAAGAAATAAAAATCTGATGTAGGTGTGAATTAGAACCTTTCAACCATTATGTGAAACAGACTGCAGGAAGAGCAGTCGAGGGAGTGAGAGAAGATGTGTCAGACAAAGACTTTGGATGGATGCTGGAGAGCAGCACCTTGTTCACATGTGGTACAATAAATCCCCCCATGTATTCAATGTTCAAACACACACACACACACACACACACACACACACACACACACACACACACAGATTTATGCATCATTTACAGCTGTTCTACTGTGGTGTCAACTTGTAACTCAGTTTTAGACAGTGTCTGTATGTTTGCATGTGTGTGTTCTTGTCATACTCAAATACAATTCCAGATTAAACACATCTGCATTATGTGAACTCAAACACACATGGAGACACAAAAACATACTGTGACATAAAAACCCAAATCTTTCTTTCTTTAGTCCCATCCATTGCTTCATTCTTTCCGACTTGGGAAGAAAGACTGAAGTCTGGGTAGCCTCAGTTGCACTCCTGGTTGCATAAGAGAGACCAGAGAAGGAAGGTGACAGAAACAGAGATCCCACTGAATTAACAGGGGAAGGAGGACTGATCAGGTCAGTTTGGATGATACAAAACACACAGAGAGAAAGGCAGTGAAGCCCATTGCACCCTCCTTGCAGTTGGTGAAAAATCCACTCTGAAATGGTTTGCGCATAATATTGAGCTTTTACAGATCCCAAACCTGTGTGTGCCATATGCTGAAAAAAAAATATATTGTATTAAACTTTAAGTACATTTATATTATAAAGACAAAGTGCAATCAAAGTGCAATGGGCCGAAGCGTAGATCTGATCTCAGTGCCAGATGAAAGATAAAAATCATTATGAACATCAAGGCCAAATTCCATGGAACGCTGGCCAGTGAATCTTTAGATATCATGGATCATCTAAAAGTCCAAAATAGGAATTATAACACATGGAAGAGAATTTCAGCACCATAATAGTACAAACAGTCTCAAGTTAAGAAAAGAGGTATTTATTACTGGCAGTAAACAGCATGCCAGGAAGAGGTAACAGACCAAATGTATTGGGATTTCACCCATCTCCAATATTTAACATTTTGTTGCATATACATCAAGAGAAAGAGCCAGAAAATGTCAAATACGGGTACAGGGATAGCCTGACAGGAAGTGAAAGAACTGCAGACAGAGAAAGTGAGACTGTGTGTTCAGGTGTGTCTGTGTGTTTCTGAGTTGGACAGCTGAGACCACGATGCCAAACCCCGGCAACCCTGCCGCCGACCCCCGCTCATCCTCACAGATTAACAGCCTGCTGAATCCACTGATGCAGCCAAGAGTGGAACAGGGCCAGTGTGGTCTGTCTCTGCCTGTCTGGCTCTTAATAAATCACACAGCAATTAAGCACACATTCACACGCTCACACTGGTGGAGATACTGTACTTGCCTGCGTGCAGTGCACCCACACACACACACACACACACACACACACACACACATATAAACACATTAGTGTACACAGTCACATACAAAAATGTGCCACAGCCTAAACACACACTTGTGGTGTTGACACTTTTCTCTCCTCCCTCTCGCCCTGTCATTCATTGATGCTGTCTCATCTAAAATATGTATAGCAATTCATCGCATTGGTCATTTTCTGTCAAGCCGTCATGCCACAAACACTCCTGGTTGCCAGGTCTCACACTCAAATGGGCACACACATTTGCCAGGTTGTCACCAACACCCCCATTCAGTCCTCCTCTTTCATCCATCTCATTTTTTCCTTTCTTTTTGTGTTTGATGTATGCTAATGTATCTAATTTTCTCTCTCTCTCTCAGCTGCCTCACTTCATCAACAGCTCCCTGCCAGCTCATGACCGCATGACGGCACAGCAGATTGACAGCTACTTCCGCCAGGAGCTCATCTACAAACGCAACGAGCGGATGGCTCGCCGCGTATCCGCCTTGCTGCAGAGAAATCCCAACCAGACATACTTTTTTGCTTTTGGTGCAGGTAAGGGAGTCTCAGCTACTGCATCTGGGATGTTTAGGGAGAGGTATAGGTTCAGTTTCTAGCCCTCAGCCCCTTCAAAAGGCCACCACAGCTGACCTTTGCCCCACTGGTTATGGGATGTCTCTCTAAACTGCAGGCCAAACAATTTGAGAATCCATCGTGGCAGCAACTCCAACCTGAATCTCCATTTTGCATTAAATGAGGTCTTTCCAAATACATTCTGATTGGAGCTGAGAGTGTGTGTTTGCATGTAATTGTGAAGTGAAAGAGAGATCAGGTTTGCTTTGGTCTGGAACAACGATTCTGTCAGCGTTAATGTGTGTTTATGGTGAACAATTTGCTCTCTTTTGTGTTTGAAAGCAAAACTGGATAAAAAGCAGGACAATAATAGTGTACAATGGTTCCCAGATCTCTGGCATGAAAAACTGTGTGTCTATACATGTGTATACACACACACACACACACACACACACACACACACACACACACACACAGAAGTCTCAATTACAGCCAGCTCCCACCTCAGAAATGAAGAAAACATGAGCTGTTTGTTTCAATTAGCATTCCTGGCTAATGCTGCTAATGTTTCCTGAATGGTGTAGTGTGTCCTGAGGGAAGTGTGTGTGTGTGTGTGTGTGTGTGTGTGTGTGTGTGTGTGTGCGCGTGTATAAGCATACGCATGCATGTAAGTGTGTTTGCCCACAAAAGCAGGTGGTGGGCGGGTGTCTGTGCATCTGTTTGCTGTATAACTGTGTGTCTGTGCTTGTGCATCTGAAAATGGGTGGTACCGCCTCTAGGGTACGTGTGTGTGTGTGTGTGTGTGTGTGTGTGTGTGTGTGTGCCACAGTGTATGATTAATGCTGAATGCCTGGGTCCTTCCTCTGAGTGTTTTTGCTCCCTCTGCTCTTTGTGCTGTTTGGACAAGGCTGCTGTTTCACCATCCAGCTGCTTTGTGCGTGTCCATGCACGTGTGTGTGTGTGTGTGTGTGTGTGTGTGTGTGTGTGTGTGTGTGCACGGACTGAACACTGGCAGTTAGCATATGTAGTATAACTGATGGAGGAATACATTTATGCTATAGTACTTAAATAAGTGGTGTTTCTCTGAAGTGCATGCAGATTAAGAAATAAGGGCCGATGACACGTCCCTCTCCTGTTTCACACTATTTATGAAACAATGAAAGTCGTATGAACCTCAGAGAGCCAACGAACCCGGTCCAACTCCTTAGGCTAAAAAAAGCACTGAGGAGTTGGAGTGGAGAGTTGCAAGGAAGTAAAAGAAAACAGCCATGTTTCCTATTACAAGTTGTTTAGCAATGTTGTATTGTTTAATACATGCTCAGGGATGGACAGGATATCACAACATTTCTTTCTAAAGCAATGAGACTGACAGCTGGGAGACAATTTTTTGGTCTTTGTCAAAAACATACTGAGTATTTCTTTGTGGATTTGGATTGGAAGTTACATGATTAAATGACTGAATCCCTTCGGATGAAAACAGTGAAAGAAAGTGAAAACTGTTTTCCCAAGTCTGAACCTACTACTACTACTACTACTACTACTACTACTACTACCACTAAGGCACTTCTAAATCCCCTTGCTTTGGTTTAGGTTGTTTTGCTGGGCAGTTCCTGGATGTGAACATGTGTAGAGGGGCATTGAGACAAATGATGGTGTTCAAGAAATCTTCTGTGGATTACATTAAGCAGACTACTGACAGCTCCTAGCAAGCATTTTAACTTAGAATAGATGGTATACTGCAATCTAGGTAAAACTGACATTTGTTGTCCCTCACAGCTCCTTGCGTTGTCTTGTGAATTTTTGTCATTTAAGAAATTGCTGTGAACCAACAGGGTCATATGTTTTGTCTAATAAGACAGGCGCATTTTAGCATTAAAATCTTTGCTAAAGCAGCCTCATGTTTTCCAGCCCATCAGTAAGGCAGCTATGTGTTTGCTTTCCAATGCGTCCAACCTGGCCTGGATCGACTGGAGGTGAACATGTGTGTTGGGTCACCTACAGGCTGCAGTGCTGTGTGTGAGAGAACTGACAGCTGGTGTGAAGTGATAAGAACCATTACAGTTGCTCGGTGCACACACACACATGCTCACACACATGCATATACTTAGATTCATACTTAAACATGCACACAGTACTTGTGTGCATGTATGGGCATACTTTATAACATGCACAAACAAGCACATTCACTCACACACACAGAGTAAACACAGACGTCTCAGTAAAGACCTCGGGAAGGCACAGCAGATAACAGTCAATGAAGGCCAGATTTACGTACATGAAAGAGCAGGGAGAATTCGTGCTGCACGTTCATTCAAGTTTGCACTCACAATCTGCATGTAATTAGTGTCTGATTTACTACAGCAGAATCTAATTACAGTTATTGTAATTAGTAATTAGAAGTTAATGGGGCTGCCTTCTAGGTTCATTCAAGGAGAACTTCGAAGCTCAAGAAAGAAAAACTAAAACAAAAGTGAGTAAAAAAACAAAAAGAAATGCACATCAATTGCAATATGTTAAGGGGTTAAGGGTATTTCAAAACATTTACTAAGACTGCAATTAAAATATTACTGAGAAAATTACTGATCAAATCATAGTGACTTTTAGAGAGGTTAGTAAAACTACGGCAGTGAAAGTCATTAAACATACTTATAAGTTAATAAAAATGTATTAATTGAAACTCGCTGTGATGTCTGTCTTTTGCCAATTCCATAGTGTAGTATCAGCAAAGTTCAAATTTTATGACCACATAGTTAAAACTTGTAACTAATTCATTGCAGATCTGTGTAGAATACAGGTTATTAAAATGAAATCTTTCTCACCACAACTTTTTCCTTAATATACCACCACAAATAGTCTTATAATGACAGTTAGTAAATCCAGCTGAACATCTGTCGACCACACTTATCATGTCTCCTACCAGTAGTTTACTTTGCTGATTAGACATAAGCTGTGTCTCAGATCACAAACTGGGCCTCCAGGGTGTTGTGTCTGCTGACACACGTCTCTAGATGCAGATTTACCCAAAACAAATGGCTTAATAAATCAGCCTTAATATAGTCTTTCCCATGCTCTGATCACAAAGCTTCCTTTCTCTCATCTATTATTTCTGTCTTTAGGACACTGACTCATGTCTTTACGGTCCTGTAACTGTCCCTGCTGGTCCCAGTTTCCCTTTGGCCGTAACCAGCCATGAAATTTTATCATCCAATGATGCCAGGATGTATTAAGTGACAGCCTGGACACCCAGAAATATGACTGTGCTCACACTGCTCT
Source organism: Enoplosus armatus (assembly GCF_043641665.1). Lineage (NCBI taxonomy): Eukaryota > Metazoa > Chordata > Actinopteri > Centrarchiformes > Enoplosidae > Enoplosus > Enoplosus armatus. Next base: position 12,515,159 of record NC_092186.1, read on the forward strand.
TCTAGATTTTAAATAAAAGTAGTTGTGGAAGTGGTCAGGCTTGCTTTGTGGAAGGAGTTGTGCTTATAGTCTGATTACAGTCTAACCGCAATGCATACTTTGAGTAATTAAGAGAAATAAAGAGGATAGGAGGTGTGAGGGTTAAGATTGTCCAGACATGTTTTAAAATAAATACAGCCTGGGGAGATGTATAACGGCCATTTTCAGGCCAAATGTGGGCGTACAATAATGTGATCACATAAAATCCAATCTTTATGGTTAGATATCAAAAATCACATAAACATGACGTGTGTAACTGCAGGCAGTGTAGTCATAACCTTGGACTTGTGATGGTCCTGGTGCTGTTTGTCTGACGGGCCAACGATCTCTCTGTTAATGTAATCCTCTGTTTGTGTCTATTTATGTCTGAGTCAAGTGGCTGTTTTTGTGTTTATCGGGTTGTATTTATGCCATACACGAGATAAATATTAATGGCCCCTCTAGCTGCCTTTCCCTTGGACTCCTCACTTCCAGTCTGAACCATGTCCAGAGCGCAGAAGGAAAACAGGACTGTCGGGAAAGAGCCGGGGCAGCGCTCAGGTCAAGACCCTCTAGAGTTACCGATGTCGTAGTCTGATCCAGGAGTTTTTTCACGGGGTAATTAAACTATACAGAGTGTGTATAAAGTGGTTCAGGCAGGAAATCCATCTCTGCTCAGCTCAGCACCTTACTTCCCAGCCTCCCCCTTTCCTCTCGCTGTACACCTACACCTTCCTGTAGAACAACTAAATTTATGTGCAAAATGTATGCTATTGTACTTGGTAAAGCAGTTTCTTTCTCCTTTTCTCTGCTCTTTTGCCTCCACCCTGCGCACATCTGCGTTCACACACATGTTGTAACAGACATTCTTTATTTTCTTCACTTTCACCAACAGGTTATTAATACAAATTACAGAGGTAAAAGAGCTCCAGCAGGCTTAATTGAATTACCCCAGGCAGTATAAAAGAGACTGACTGAGCAGTATTACTCTCTCACTGGAGCACGCTGTTGGGCCAAGATTTTATGATTTCGATGGTCCACAAAAGCAACAGTTTCTCTGTTTCAGTCAGTAATTCAGAATATATTTTGAATAGCTGGATTCTTATGCAGTGAGTTTACATTACTGTAAGCCTACAATACATCAGAAAAACTCCTCCCAACAGTCATGAACCTTTTCACTTAACTCTGCAGCTCTAGGCAGCTATTAACCCTCATTTACAGTAGCTCGTTAATTTGATTTATAGTTTTAAGTCCCAAAAATTGTATTATATGGTTCAGTTTCACTGCTCTCATCCCTTTCTCAAGCAGCAAGCAGCAGTTGTTTCAGTGAAAATAATGATAAACAACTGTACGCTACTAGCCTAGCAACAAATAAAAGGCTGACAAAGTTAGCGATTAGCTAGTGAAGAAAGTTAGCAGAAAGTTCGAATTTGCTCGTGGAAGCCAAACCAGAGCTAAAAGGAGACTGAATACTGGACTTTCATTGACATTTGTACCAGACACATGGCATCAAATGAAAGTTTCTCTGTGTTTGCTGGGTGTGTAAGGCATCAATTTGCTAACATGTTAGCAAAAACAACTTTATAAGGTGATAATATGTTAGGGCTGTGTGTCTGTCAGCTTGTTTTGACATTTTTCAGCTAATTCGCTTTCTTGCTGCGAGTTAGATGATAAGATTGACACCCCTCTCATAGCTGCCTGTTAAATATGAAGCTACAGCTAGCAGCCAGTAAGCTAACAGCCAGTGAACTAGCAGCCAGTAAGGTAGCTTAGCGTAAAGACTGGAAATGGGGGGAAAATGTCAAACTCTGTCTTTTTGGCTGAAGTGAGTCACTGAATGAATATTTATCTAAAATTTATATTCAGCTTCACCATCTTCTTTCCCTCTGTCTCCTCACAGTCTCTCATCCTGTTCCTTTACACCACTGTGGTCACTGGTGTTCACTATTACTACCAGTGTTATGTAATGGGGACTAATCATAGGCACCCACTGTAGCATGACGTTAGCGTTCTTTGTGCGGCCAAGTGAACGCATCACTGTTTCCCCCTTGGACAGAATGACACAGCAACACCAGATGATAGCAGTAAAAGGAAAGCACGCTCGCAGACACGCCGTACGTACACACCGGACACTTGTTCTGTTGCTATTGCAAACAGATACAATAGCTCACTCCGCAAAATATGCAATCTCGGTCGCACTCTCACTGCCACACTGTCATTTTTATACACAAGCACACACAGAGTTATCATTTGTGCGGAGGAGTGAAGCAGTGTGTTGTTGGACGTCTGTGGTGTGCTTCAGCAGGTTTTCATTTGCCAGTTCTCTGGCTGCCGCTGCCCGGCCTTATTGAAAACATCCCATGGAATTTCCTGACGCTGCCACGGCCCAGACACCACTTCACACACACACACACACACACACACACTTGTACGTGTGTCTGTGTATGCTTGCAACCCAAAGTCATATGATCTGCGGAGATATTGATCTCCAAAAAGAGTCGTTGCTGTCAAAAATACACATGTAGTATTGTTTGTTTTGAAGTCGGAGCCACTTCGGATCTGTTGGCAGAACGTTGATTTTTGTGTGCATGTTCTGCTGCACAGGCTTATAATAGCCCATTGTGCAGGCAGAGCGGGCCCATGTGTTTTGCAGTCACTTGTGGTGTTGTGGTGTTGAAGTGATGACTGAGGGAGGGAGTCTGCGTGGCGTGCATGTCACTTTGTCTCCGTGGCTCTTCCTCTCTTAGTGCATATCTGCTTTTCTCAGCCCTTTTTCTCATCTGTCTGTCTGTCTTTTGCTGCCCCTCTTATTCCATCTTTCTACCTGTCTCTCTGTCTTGCCTGCCAGTTCATCTGTCTTAAGCTGCTCTCTTTCTGGTCTGTCCTATCTGTCCTTTTCATCTTGTGCTTTCTCGACTTTATTAAACTGACGCCATCCCTCGCTGCTGTCCAGCGCTGTCTCTTCTGCTTCATGCTGTCTTCCCCTCTGCATAGTGCAGGAGCATTTTATGAAGTGACGGAGATACCATGTGTGTGCGCCATGTGTTGTCTTCTGCTCAGCGGAGAAGACAGATCGAGAGAGAGACATAGAGAGATATTATTAGTGCTTTCCTATTGACAGTTTGGGGTTCAGCACACATTAAAAAAAATAATAATAATTTTAACAGGAGTGCGGTTTGGCCTAGAAGCCAGCGTTGTTTGCTGCAGGGTGATAGTGTATGTGTGTCACTGCATAGTGTGTAGTGCTTTGGCTCAATACAGGGCTACCTCTGTCCTGCCTCAACATCCTCTATGGTGAAAACGTTGCTCCCAGCAGTACTACTCCCTTCTCACCTCGCTCACTCTCACTCACAAACACACACATGCTTGTCTTAGTAACTGTTTTGTAAGTACCACTTATCTTTAAAAACTGAAACTTTTCAGGAATTTACATTAATTTATGGACTGTCTGTTTCATACACAAAAGAGACTGTTAAATTTCATCCAAGTAACAGAAGTGAAAATTTACAAATATGTCATGCACTTTTCGTCTAAAAACTTCATCACTGTGTCTGCTTCTATAGAATGTTCACAGTATACTTTTTTTATATTTACTAGCAGGTCCACTATCTTGGAATGACAAGACAAGTATTTGAAATTGAATTGGGGAATAAAGGCGAGGCCCAACATTATAGTTTCATTAAATGTTGTGCAAAGAAACATATTCACTTTGTTATATCTCTTTTGAATGCCTAATGCAAATACAGTACAGTATATACATCCAATCTGAATCACTAGGCTTATAATGTAGTGCATCACCTGAAACATACACATTGTGCTATTTCAACGTGAACATTTAAAAATGAATAAAGCATCAGACCAGAAAAATACTGAAAGGGGGATTTTTTTCAAAATAATTTGTTACTAATCAAAGTGTCATTTAGTAGTGTTTTGAAACAAATAATTTACCCTATTAAATTGTGCTTTTTCTGGGTACATGACATTTTTTCCTCCAAGATAACTATGTCCTTTTAATTTTTTTTATATATTCTCACTAATAAGAGTGATTCACTTATAAGCCTAATTTGTTTCTTCACCATATGAGCAGAGTTGACCTGAGACGTTAGCACACATACCTTTTAACCACTGTAGCAACAGAATTGGCTCTATTGCGGTACCCATGTAAGGTTATGTCGTCTTGTAAATGTTCAGGAATGTACTGTAACTCTGCGTTTGCGTGAAGACGTCTTATGGTAACTCTTAACTACTCTGCTTGGATTCCTAGCTCTAATTAAATCAGTACAGCTCATTAGCTTGTTCAAAGATTACACACTTCATTAGCAACTGAAAGAACATCTCATAGCCTTTTTAAAGCCAGTAAGCTTAATGCTACATTTCATAAACACATGGATGCTTCAGTCTTTCTTGCTTTGATCTTTTGAGCATTAACATTGTTCTACAAGCACACGTTAAAGACTGTGCAGACCAAAGTATATAAGAACACAAAGGTTCACTTCTTGGGACCTGTAGTACTGCTGCTTTTCCTGCTTGCTAGTTAATTGCATTCACCTGGTGTCCCAGGTGTAAATCAGATCCTGATTAAATGGTAAGAATGAAAACCAGCCGGCCGCTGGTCCTGAGAAACAACTGATGTGAAACATTGGTTTCTGCCAGCACAAATGCACACTCACTTTTACACACAAGCATGTAGGCTACATATATAATCACATACCTACACACTTACTTTTATCTCTGAGCTCATGCCTGCTGGGCAGCATGTCTGCGTAATGTATGCCAGCAACACACACACACACACACACACACACACACACACACACACACACACACCACTTTGACACATGCACACAAATATGCACACATAAACAAGATGACATGCACATAAGCATTTGTATTTTGGGATGAAAGGAAATATGTGATTATTTTTCTACCTGCTCACATGAAAACTCAACATGCTTCCTTCTTAACTGCAACTTTAACTGAAGGGTGGATGGGAGGAAATGAACCGACGGTGCAAGAATGAGATGAGAATGATAAAGACCGCCATGAGCCAGAGCTCCGTGAGGATGCCAAGGCTTCTTCCATCACATGTGTGTACGTGTGTGTGTGTGTGTGTGTGTGTGTGTGTGTGTGTGTGTGTCCATAAGAAAGGAGTCCTTCTCCACTATTGACCAGCTGCTCCCTATACTCCTCTTGTCCCAGCAGGGAGAGATGGTAAAGACCACAGCTGACAGGAACCAAAACAAACAATGAGGGTGATTTTCACAAAATTTTGTTAGCTCCTCTGTAGGCTCAGCTCACCTCCCTTCCTCTCTCTATTTCTTTGTGCCTTTGTATTCCTCCTCCAAGACTACTTTCCCTTCCTGCACCCATCTGTTTTTCCCTCACCTCACCCACTTTCTTCACTTTCTCTCTGCCCACCATTAGAGCTGTTGCAGACTGCAGCAGAAAGCTCACACAGTCTAAATATTTAAACGTGGGGAATCACTTTAAAGCTTCTGACACTGAACCGCTGAGCTCGCCCTGCAGCCTTTCTGACATGGGCCGGTGTCAGGCCCGCTGCATGCAGCATTCAGCCTCTGGATCTGATCCCCTCGACTCTCTCGATCTATGTATTTGACCAGAACGTCAACCAGAACTCGGACGTGAACGGCTCCGTCAGCAGCTGTCACTCGTAACACCTCAGTGTGGTGCAGGGAGACAGACAGAGACAGAGATGAGGAACGAGCGAGAGATGTGGGAGGGTGAGGGGAAAGGCTTCAGATTATTCCCCTTCTACAAACCCAGAGCCGGCCTGAGAGGTGGAATTTACCATCCTGCGTTTCTAGATTTACGCATCAAATGAAAGCAGTGCTCTGTTTTCAAGGCAAAGGTTCAACTATTTCTGAAGTGCCGTGGGTAGTTGCTTCTCCGGCTCCGCTCTGTTAATCCAAAGGCTGCTGTGTGATTTATAGAGGGATCCCGGTTCTGTAAAACTGTAAATGGAAATGCACAGCAAGGCGCAGGGATGCTGGGCTTATTAAAGTCTTTGTTGCATTACTCATATGTTGTTCAAGGAAAGAGTGCCTTGCAGGATAGGTCAGAGAGAGACTTTCCCCACATACAGTTACACAAATACATTAGTTCACCTACTGTTACAACACACACTGATTAGCACATGACACACTAAAAGAAAAAACCTGAATAAATAATAAATAATAATATTGGTGCCCTAACCAATGTAGATGTAGAAAAGGATGTAGCTTTTGCACCAGATCTCAGATTTACCACTCAGAATTTATAAGCTAATGCTAACGTTAAAGCTGGTTGAAAACGCAATATCCAGCTGATGGAGGTGATTCGTTTTAAAACCAGAACCATGTAAAAGGGTTTTAAATATGCACATGATATAATGTTAAAGGTTGATGCTGAAGCTGTATGCCTGTGTGACGCAAATTGATGAAGTTCGGCTGGAGTTGTTGGAGTATAAACTTCTCCAAACCAAATAAAGGGAAGGACAGAGCCATAATCAAACTAAACTCTGATACAGTAGCATTTTGGTTCCTACAGGATGGATATTTCAGTCCTGAACAGGTATTTCTTTAACGTAACCTGTAACCCCACAAAACAATGTAGTTAGTTAATGACATGCCCCTTGCCATGGGAAATAACACTAGGTTAAAGCTGCTATTATTAATCTCAGCTAATATTACAGCTATTTCTACTGCTAGTGCTGCCATACATCTTTGCCTACCTGTCTGTCTGTCTATCTGTGTCTCTACGTCTATCTCTCTGTCTCTGTCTCTGTCTCTCTCTCTCTCCCTCTCTCTCTCTCTCTCTCTCCCTCTCTCTCTCTCTCTCTCTCTCTCCCTCTCTCTCTCTCTCTCTCTCTCCCTCTCTCTCTCTCTCTCTCTCTCTCCCTCTCTCTCTCTCTCTCTCTCTCTCCCTCTCTCTCTCTCTCTTTCTCTCTCTCTCTCTCTCAAACCCAACCGGTCAAAGCAGATGACCGCCCACCTAGAGTCTGGTTCTGCTCGAGGTTTCTGCCTCTTAAAAGGAAGTTTTTCCTTGCCACTGTCGCCAAAGTGCTTGCTCATGGTGGGAACTGTTGGGTCTCTGTAATAACATTATAAAGAGTCGGTCTAGACCTGCTCTATTTTGTAAAGTGTCATGAGATGACTTTGTTGTGATTTGGCGCTATATAAATAAAATTGAATTGAATTGAATTGAATTGAATAGGTTACTATAGTATGTAGTAAGCTAGTTAGCTGGGCATGCTATCGATTGCAGCTTGCGTTAGACCACACAACACACAGTTGAATCTATTCTAACCCTAACCCTTCCTTACACGTTTGCTCTTGTGTTTTTAGTTTTGGAGAGGCAATACAAACAACACCATCCTCCAAATCTAGTATCGCTCTCATTAGAGCCCCATGCATACTGTTTCGGCACGTGGAGAATTCCAAAGCAGGCCTGCTATAATGAGATACGGTTGCTACTCTATGATTGGAAGATCTTTGTTTGGGGAAAGAACGGTTCATCCCTCCAGTAGAGTTCAGAAAGGGGGGGGGGGGCGGCATTGAAGCTGTTCTCATAATGGTCCAACACCTTACATGTTAGTTTTTCCTTTAATTTGTCACCCATTTGACACCTACGCACAAACACATTGACAGATGACAGGAATTTTCCCCATCATCTCAGCCTGCGTACACAGGAACACATTTCAAACAAACCTAAAGAGGAACACACCCTTTTCAACTATAAAGTGGTGGGGTAGATTTTATTTTTCCTCTCTGTTCACCGAGGTTCTCTCGTCACTGTATTCTCTGTTTCCCCTCATCTTCTCATCTCTCTTTCATCTGTTGTTCAAAAGGCCTGGAGGCAACAGCTTGTGTTTGTTTGGATCATAATGTAGCAACAGTACCCAGCATGCATTCTGGCTGGGTGGAGGGTGTACATCAACGCCACTCGCCCTCTGATCACGCACTCCATCTATGCTCCTCCACCTCCATTCACTCCCTCAATTCATTCTCCATATCCGTCTATCCTCTCTGCGTCCTTCCTCTTTTTATTCACTCAATCCACCACTAAATTGCCTGTTTCTACTCTCCTACCTCATATTTCCTCTCTTCATTTTCTTACTGTTTGTGCTCTGATTGCAGTTTTCATATGAGGTGGTCCGCTTGCAAGCCATGTGGGATTTTTTAAACCACTTGTGTGCATCAGTTGATCCATTGTTTACACTGTGTAATTGCAAACACATTTGTTTGCGCAAAACTGAAAAATAACATAATACTCTTCCTGTGAGTTTACTTCATTTTTGGATCAATCTCTCATGCCTAACTGGCGCTAAGTTTCCATTCTCCTTCTGCTCTACTACCAGCTGGTCTTTGCACTTTGGATGTTGTCCAGAAGTCTGTAGAAGGGAAAGGATGAGTAGACGAGGGAGACATAAAGGCAGACATGGTGAGACGGAGCCTGGGATGGAGAGAGGGAAAAGGGGGCTAGAGAGACAGGAGGAGTGCAGGCCCAGGCTGGGTGCTGACATGACTGGAGCCGAGCCTGGGTGGCAACCAGAGAGACATGCTGCAACACCTCCTTTTGCAACACACACTAATGCCTTCATACACAAACCTGCATGCAGAGAAGAGAAACAAATAAACAAATAGAGGGATGGAAGACAGAGCCACAGCAACAACCAGACCAAGCACAGATGCTTTAAAAAAAAGACATGATTAAGTCTGGAAAGCGAGACAGATAAAGAGATAGGCCTGAGACAAGAGGTGGCTACAGTAAACACAGACAGGGAGGGAGGAGAGGTGGAGTACGTTAAGTCGCTACTGTAAGTGGAAATCAGGATGGAGAGGTTATTAACAAGAGGAGTAGCTGAGTCATTAACTCTGCTCTCAGGAGCCACAGGAGGGGAAACACCCTGTAAGGTAATGTGCACACTGCAAAAAGTCACGGCTGCTGTACTTAAAACTGATTTTTTTTTTAAGGCATATCTGCCTTATTAGAGTAGTGACAGCAAAGTGGCAAGACAGACCGGAGGCCTGGGTGATATGTGAAAGCGGTTGTAAGTGGTTTGAAGCCACATTACCACAAGTTACGCTGCTTCTGTCTCAGCCTAAGCCACAGATCACTTGGCAGCTTAAACGCTGTGATGTAAACGATGATAAAGACTGAAGCTGTGTCCCAACTCCATACTACATAGTAATTGTAAGCAAAGTTTGAGTGCGCTATTGATGTATTGTCCCACTGAACTACTGTCCCATCTACCCAGAAATTACATTTATATACTGCATTTGTTTTATTGAGGAAAACGTAATCGCGGCCTGCACTGGATTATGTTTAGTGGCAAGTGGCATGTTTTTTTTTTGAGAGAAGGAAGTGTTGAAGATATAAAGAGGTTGTATTGGGGTGAATGGTGGGCACACAGATTGCAGTCCAGTGTGTGGTTACGTTTAGGCAACACATTCTCTTTGATGAAGGTTACAGAAAGGTTTGTGGTTTCGATTAAATGTTCAACTAAAAAGTAAACACATCCTGTCTCATGCTTCAAGTCACTTTTGACTTTCTCAATATTGAACCAAGACCGCGATCTTTCCCTAACCTCCACCAAGTCCTGTGAGTGAGTGCCTAAACACAACCATAAAAACATTAATCACGGAAATAGAGGAGCCGCTCACAGCTGCAACACATCAACACAATGTGCTAATGGTGGTGATACAGCACAAGGGAAAAAATAAGTAAAAAATCTTTGGAATAACATTTTGCTTTCTCATTGTTAAGTTTAATTGGCGGTGGCCCTCCAAAGTCATGCGGTCCATTTTCCAATCAAGTCTGTTAGTAGACAACAGAAAAATATAGCACATAGGACATACATAGTTAAACTATTGTTGCTGTTTTTCTTTCAAATTAAAATACTCATCACTTGCTGTGCCAGTGGATTTTGAAACAAAAATGTCATAGATCACTGCTGTAAGTAACTTTCATTTAACGTTCATACGCAGCAGCAGCAGCAGCAGCAGCATGTTTTGCAGTGTACTACCAGTGCAGTCAGTCTACGAGCGCAACATGCAGCAGGGGAGCGTTTAGGAGTCAGCTGACCTCTCATTACCTCTTGGCTAATGGAGCCGTTTGTTGGGCCTGCTCGCTGCTTCAGAAGCACCACACTGTTTACTGTCTAGATACTCCACAAACAAACACACTGGCCCAGCCTCCCACACACACACACACAAACACAGTCATCTGTACGGAAATAGCTATTATCTCTGTACCCAGTCACTCACCCACACACAGGGATGAACCACAAAAAAACAGAAACAAACAATACACATGCCACCGTTGTCATATGAAAAGCTTGTGAATAAACTTTTCCGAAGGTCCACATTTTGCGAACAAATTGTGCCAACTCATGGGGAACCGTGCGATGCCTCAATTTAAGTTCATGGAAGTTACCAAAATTTGAGAAATGGTGGTTTTCACAATGAGTTTGTTTGTGTGTGTGTGAGGGAGCATGTGTTCATACGTGTATGTTTGTAGCTGTTTATTCATGTCTTCTTTTAGCCCTGCCTTGCAGACAAATGTGTTTGTTTTGCTGGCCTGTTAGTTTGTGTGTACAGTAGGTTGTTTAAGGAGTGGGTGCATGTTTACAGGATCCAGGAAACAACAATTGGGGTATACTGAAAGGAATACTCTGCAGATTAAATGTTTAAAGAATGTCAGATTTACAGCAGGTGTGTCTCTGAAATGAAAAACATGTGGTCGTCTGCCGGCTGTAAAGGAAAACTACAATTTCATCATAAAAAACAAACAAACATGCATACACACACTGCTCTGTCTGTGTGTTATGTATGACAGCAGAGCAGAGGAAATCAAGTCAGCACATCAAACAGTCAGCTTGACCTCACACCCGGCAGAACACACAGGAGGTGTTCTTCTCTGCCCCCGGCCTGCAGAAATTAATGAAATAGCTGCTTGACACAGATATGAGGGTGGCTGAATCTGTCAGCATGCAGTCACTGAATGAGCTGACTTTGGCCCCAGTGTCTTGTTAGGAGAAAGGGATGAAAGAAAAGAGAGAACAATGTAAGAGAGGAGAGGAGAAGAATTATTAATCTTGGTAGTAATTTAACTGGTATTTGTGTAGTGGGACTTCTTTGAGTGTATACATTTTAGCAGTTATTTTCTCATATAATTGTGTTTTAACCTTAATATTTAAGCTACTACTTACTGTATATGTTATGTTGTAACATAAATCAGCCATAGAGTACATGTTTTTTGTTTATAAGCACTAAACACAAAGTACAGCTGAGGCTGATGGGAATGTAGTTAGTTTTGAAGGTATTTCATAAACTAAATGGACCAATTGAAATTTTGACCTGATTCAAAAAAGGTATCACAGTTATTACAATTGAATGTCTGAACAAAATTCCATGGCAATCCATCCAATAGTTGTGGAAAAGTCAGGGAATCACCAAAGTCATTAAGATAAATCCCCTGGGAACCACGAATGTCTGTACAAATGTGGTGCCAATCTATCTATGTTGAAATATTTCACTTGATAAGTGAAAACTTTGTGTGCTTGTGGCGCTGGATGAAAAGTCAGGGGATCACTAAAGTCATTAGCATTCATCCTCTGCGTATCACGTCTATCCGTACAAAGGTTCATGGCCATCCATCCAGTAGTTGTTGAGATATTTCAGTCCGAATCAAAGTGGTGGACCAACTGACAGACCAGCATTGCCATCAATAGAGCCACGCTGCCAGTGTCCCTAAAAAAGAATAATCTGATTTCTGTATGTACATTTTATTGCATTGACAAGATCACTTGTAACTGTTGTCCTTTTACTGTCTTACATTGCCTTAACTCGCCTTAAAAGTTCTTAAAGAAACAAGTATAAGAAATACATCCTCACTTCTGCCATTGTGAGGATATTTAGTCTGTATATAGCAAAACAAGAACACACACCTACACACAATGCATACACCCACCTTCACCCACACAAAAACTCACACTCTCCCCTCTGTGTAATCCCATCTGATCTCACCGACACTCTGTTGTTAGAAGCCTCCTTTCACTCCGCAGCCTATCCCAGCGCTGCCTTTGAACTCAGCTGCCAAGAAAGTGTAACACCGTGTGCCTCTTTCTTTGACTTTCAGGAATGATCAGGAACATTATAATGATAAAATTGGCAGGGGGTGAGGAGCTGAGTGGGAGCAGAAGGCCCTGACAAAAAGCGAGTAAGAGGCACGAATATTGTCAACGTGTTGTTAATAAGCTGCAGCAGAGAGCTGAGGTGTGTGAATTCCTGCGTGTGTGCAAATGTTTGCATGTGCAGGTTTGTGTATATGTGTGAGCACAAATATGAGTTCTTCTGTTTGGGTGTGTGTGTGTAGCGGGGGTGATGTCAGTCTACATTACAGCTTATTGCAGGGTTGAGTGACATGCAGGATTATCGGCTGATGGGAGAAATAAAAAAAAGCTTTTATCAGCGTGGAGCTGGGGCCTGCATGTTTGATGTTAGTCTGAAGGAATCGTATACAAGGAGAAGGAAAGAGGGAGAGGGGCGGAGAGCAGGCAAGAGGTTGAGTGCCGACAATATGGGGTCATTACAGAGCAACAAGTGGGCCCAGTAGATGAAGAGCGAACTTGCATTTGAACAGTCCCTGTTATCTCACAGATCCTCCACAATCCTGTTTCCTGCTTCTATCTACAGCAGGACTGCCACACTATATGAGTATCCCTGCACCTTGTGTGGAAAAATATCGTCTTTGGTGGGGGAAGTCAACTGAATGTCGGGCGCATCCAGTGTTGGTCCTGGTCCAATGTTTAAAGATGCACTTTGAGTGTATCTGAGATTCCATAATGTCACTTTCTAAGAATATGTATCAAGTCGTAAGCATGAAAGTCTTAAGAGACGTGTGTGGTAGCATTGTGGAGTTTTTTTGTGTGAAGATGATGCAAACAGAAAGGTCAGTATGATAAGCCACAAGTTATCATAATCACTGGTCAAAACACTGGTAAATATAAGTCCATCTTTAAATCATTCTCACATGCCCATAGGTACATTGAAAGAGTTATTGGTCACTGTCATCGTTCCTCCTGTCAATACCTTCAGTGAAGAGATCCCTTCCTAAAGCGACGTAAATGTAAGTGACGGGGGACAAAATCCACATTACTCGTTCAGTTGAAGTTAATATGAGGCTTCATTCATCTGAGAGAGACAAATGAGTAATGCTGTTTTTATTATCCTTTAAGTCGCTGTTATTAGCATCAAAACATTTTTTACAAAACACAATCCAAGTGCTATTTAGTCGTACAGACAAAATGTATGCTCAGAAAAACACCGGTTTGAACTCTGTCTTGCTTCTCTTAGATCTGTCGTGACTTTTGTTATTTCGCCTACTCTTAGGTCACTTCCTGGGGAATCACAGTGTGTTGGACATCCTGAGGCAGGAGGGCTACGAGATCGTTCACGTGCCCTCTGATCACCAAGAGCCAGCCACAGAGTGAGTAAGCAGAGGAGAGTATAACACACGACAGCGCATATAATGTGATTAAAGTGTTGTAGTTACAAAGAAACAAACAAAAAAAAGCTGAAAAAGTAGATGATTGCTAATTGTATATATCTGATGACTCAATTACCATGATTGTGTGACATCACTGAATCTGACAAGGTTAGATGATAATAAAACATATAAAACCTTGAGATCCTGTTAACCTGACAAGATAATGACTGGAAAAATACAAAGAGGGTGTGATTTAGTGCCAGCATCACAACGATAATGTTATGGTAATATGGCCTGTTTTGGCAGGCGTGCAGATACATGTGGACATGCGTCGTGTCCATATCTGTCTTATTCTCTCTAGAGTCAAGCTTTTTAACCTCAGTAGATTTATTGAAGTGCAATGCAGATATGGTCCAAATTGTGCTCTGTAACAAATAAAGCTCAGCTATGCAGAAATCCTTTGAAACCTCATCAACTCCCTCACCTTCCTCCCTTGCTCCCTCTCCCTTCCTTCCTCTCTCCCCCTCTCCCCTGGCTGCCAAAGGCGAGCTGCCAGTGGTGGTTCTGCCTGTTCTCAGCAGCCACTGGTACCACAATCAGCACAAACCCACACGTATGCATGTGTACGCAGGGTGAGAGTGATGCACAGTGCCAAGGAGCGAGGTTGTACACACACTCAAACTCACACAGAGGCTTGGCGTCCTGCAGCATTTCTTCACAAAAACCTTCCACAATCCCCCTTAATATCTCAGTGTGTGTGCTACCCCTTTCCTTGGCACAGAACTGCTCCCCTCTCACCTCGGGGGTTGATCCAAGGGCCCATAAAATAGTAACAAAAGCCACTTAAATCAGGGTGAAAATGGAAAAACAAGGCAAAACAAGGGGCATCTCTTTAAAAGTAGTAACTACATCCCCATCCATCCCTCCAGCCGGGGCTTTTACAAACATCTCCCTGCAAACTACAGCTGTAAACATAGCCTTTCTATCTCCCTCCGCCCCGTTAGCAGAGTTGTGGGCTTTAGCCAGTGGTTCTGGTTTAAAAGCTGACAAGTGGACTGACTGACTGTGGTCACAAAACACTCGTGTACGCTGCACACACGTACAACCGCGCGACCACACACTTGCACGTGTGCATGCACGCTGACACTTTCAGCTCCGTGATACAAGGTGACATGACAGGCAAGGAAAAACACCACAAGATGGCTGAATGAGAGGTGTTTATGAAGGCTGTGAGCCTCAGACCAGAACCGATTGGCAAAAGCAGTGATTATATGACTGACAGGCAGAGCTGGGTTTGGCTCCACAGTAGCTTGACCGCGGGCCTGGAGCTATCGTCGCCCTGACCAATGGGGGTTTCAAGCCTGTAAAAGTGCAGACCATCAAATTTATGATGACCAGAGAGACAAAACTAATCGAGTGAGCAGTGGAAATCATGACTATGATTCATCACATCATGTTTAGTAATATTATTCATTAATATCAATGTTTGACATCCTGCTACTATATTTTTTACTTTCTACTGCTTGTTTCAGTGCAACGCCATTAGATGATGTGCACAGTAGGTTCATTTTGATGTTCTACCTTGAAGTCACATGCGAGCCATGTTGACAGGAAAAGAACAAGAGAGGAGAAAGTATGAGTAATGAGTGGAAGAAAGAGGAGCATGGCAAATGTTTTCGAGGAGAGGCCGGTGATTCTGGGTGGTCTGCTTTGGGCAGATGTCAGTTTTGACGCAACAGTACGGCCACAGGAGTTACAACTTCCTCTAATGTTGCCTGCTGGGTATTTCTGCCACTCAGCACAGCGTTTATAGGGCAAGCCGTCCTATGTGGTGTCCTTGATTGAAGTCAAGAGTTGTAAGTGGAAAGCAATAGAGTGGTCAGAAACCACAAACAATAACATTCACTGGCAGCCACTTTGAAATCTTAGAATATATATATTTTCAATTATGATCGCCTCGGAGACATAAGAAATGGGTATTTTCCATCTATAAGTCAAAGTGATACCTTTGAATACACCAAGGACATGGCCAACAAAAATAAAAAGAGTATAAGGCGACTCCATGTCCTCTCTATCTGGTTTTTCCTGCTCCAGAAGTAAACCAGCTGAAGAGCCTGAGGAGAGCACTGACACCAGCTGGCTGACCAGTCCACCAGAGATGGAGCTGGAGCTGGAGGACCCAGAGAACATGCCCAGCCTCGGAGATGAGGAGCTGCCTCACATGCTGCTCCCCGACAGCCTGAGCCAGCTGGAGGAATTCGGACGACACAAACGGCCTCGCAAAGCTCACCGTGGCCATGGCAGACCCCGCCTCTTCAGTGACCTGTGGGTTCGCATTGGGGACAGGTGAGATATCTGTCATGATCCGTTTGCTATAGGGATTTTCAGCTCTATAACAACTTATGGCATTGTTAAGTTTTTTGGAAGTAGCTGCTGGAGTGATGTTCGTGTCAACGAAGACTTGAATATAGAATTTGGTTCACAGGCAAGTACGAGCTGTCTACTTCAATGAAGAAGCGAAAGACCATTATTGGGTTGGTTGCTTCAAAATGTGTTAGATATGTTGTATAAAAAGTGACAAACAGATATCTGGCAACTCTTTTTGGTGTATGATTCAGATCATAAGGTCATTAAAGCTCATCATGGGTCATTACACTGTGGGTTTTGCATTAAACCACAGTAAATTTAAGTTTCAGTGCAAAAGACCACCTTTATAGTCACACAGACGATTTCCTTGACAGATGTCAGAAAATGCTTGAGATCTCAAATTGCTAGTTTTGTCCAACCAACAGAGCAAAACCCAAGACATTCAGTTAACTATTACATAAGATAAAGACAAAGATGATCGGCAAATATTCACATTTGAGAAGCTGGAACCAGAGAATCTTTGTCATTTCTGTTTAAAAATTAACATTTATCAAAATGACTGCCATTCATTTTTCGTTGAGCTAAACTCTGATTTCTTGTGTCTTCTTTACTCCAGCACTACTCCACCACCTAACGTGAGGATAATCAATGGCTATGTGACGGTGGAGCCTCCGCTGACCCATCAAGAGCAGCACAGGCAGATGGAGATCCATGCCACAGAGCGACATCCCAGTGCAGCTTCCTCCACTCCACCTGACTCCAGCTCAGCCCAGCCAGCCTTAGTCCACAGCACACTCACACTGTCTTGTATTTTAACCTGGCTGTTATCACACATGCTGTTCATCTCCTGACCACAACACAGCCTTATCTCACAGACAAACACTCAAGACACTACTGCGTCCATACCAGAGCAGTGGAGTGTACCTGATAAACAAGGAATGACCCATCAGCACGTGCAGAAAAGAGATGGAGGGGCCTCCTGAGGCTGGACAAATCCTGCTGTCGGCCTCCACCTACAGGGAGGGATCAGCTCCAGCCTGCCGAAATGTCAAGTCTCAAAATGTGTGGAATAAGCTCTCAGCCATGACACAAGCAACAAATGGACTGTGCTGGACTCTAGAGGGCGGAGTCTTCAAACCTCATGAAAGTATTATGGTAGAATAACAAAACACATAGCACAATGAAAAACCTGTACTTTTGAAGGGTTTGTGTGGTGGAATCTTCTACCTAATAAAAACTGTAATACTGTATAGAAAAATAAGACATTAATAATGAGAATAGAACATACTAATAACAGTTATAACTCTGTGATACAGTCAGACAGTACTGTGTAGGAGGTGGAGCACTCAGTTGCCACTTTTGTAAATTGTGCATTTTGTTCATAAAGAAATATTGTATATTTATTGTTTCTGGAAGAAAAGAGTATATTTTCTTGCTTTTTGAAGATAAATGGAAAAAATAAACTTTGGAAACTGTTGAAGTGTTTCGAGATTTCTTTCTTTCTGGTGGACCGATCGTTTGGACCCAGATATTCATGGAGACAAAACAGAATCAAATAGAATAAACTGACAGCTGCCTCCTAAAAACAAACAGCTATGACGAAAGAGAGATTCCCCCTGTGTTTGCTTTCTATGTACATTCTTATTGTTTGTGAAATTAAAGAAATCTTACATATTGATATATTTCAGTAAACTCTCCTTATTTATGAAGTATTTGACAGGCACAATGCACATTCATGAACCCAAGGGTAAATGTGCCGGTGTTAACAAGTAGTGACGTGTGTGCATTACAAATTGGCAGATTATATCTTATTATTATATTATAAATTATAAAGATTAAAATATGTTACAAAAAAGAAACATGAAGGGGGAAACATGTGCAACAGGTAATCTCAATCTGCCACCTGCTGGCTGAAACTGAGAAAACACCACTCATGGACAGTAGCAGCTGATTGTGTTGCTGTACTTTAGAATATGTTATGGTCAAAATACCAGTGACAGGTTCATCGGGCTTCTTGGCTGTGATCTTGTTCAGTGGGTCAATGCAGAGGCATTAACAGATTATTATGTTGATGCAGCATTTTCAGTCTGAAAACCACTAAGTGAGGTTAGCTTGGAGGACTTGCCTTCTGATAATGAAGAAAGCAATGCGATTTATAAAGAAGTTTATACATCCTTCACGTCTCATTGTGAAGTTGAAAGTTGATAACTAGAAAAAGTGTTATTTAACCTTCCAGATTTCAGTTTATTAAAAAGAAAAGAAAAAAAATCGATTTCAGATCAGTTGAACTGAATAGTAAAGTAGCTTAAGACTAGTTGAATTTCTCATCGTCTGATGCTTTACGTTACATCAACAAGACAGCACTCTTAAAGTAAAAGAGATTATATATTTTCTGTAAAAAGTGGATGATGAAATGTGTCAAAAAACAAACATCCACATCGACTGTACAGCCTACAGGTTGGAGAAGCAGTCACAGTTTAAGAGAAAATGCAGTATGGACGCAGAAAGCGAAAGACGAATGCTTAGAAGTATCATCAAGCTGCCCTTGTGCAAGACACTTGACTCCAAGGAGCTCCAGTTGATCCGCTTACAGGCCAAAAGCAGAATATTCTGGTTGTACAGAAAGAATCCACGTGTTGAACATAGTGTCGCTCACCACTCAGACAATTTAAATATAAAAGTTGCAAGGCTATTTAACAAACACAAAATAACTGCACTGCTGCAGTTATAACTTTTCCCACTAAATGGCGCTAGAGTCACAAAATAACTTCAGCAGCAGCTCAAACGGCACAAAGTGCTGTCTGAGAAACATATTCAAAGGCCTCTTAAGCAGAGCCTGAGCCTGAAGACGTGCAGACACAGAGGTAGGCATTGCTTTTTGCATAATGTATTTGAATAGAGAATGTTTTTATAGACACAATTTAACCAAAAATTATACAATAAAATGTCACTTCATTTATCCAATGAATAATATTCCATTATACACTTTAGATAAGCCAATGAAAGCTGAACCTACTGATAAAACTGATTCAAACTTGGTAGTCCACATAGTTCAGTTATATTATATTTTGAAATCAATATAAAAAATGTACACATTTGTATACTCACAGATATTCTATGATTTCTAAATGCATGTATAAAAGTTATAGATTTATTTTAAGTGAACCACGCAGTTTTAGCAATCACATTATCCTGATCATGGTCGCAAAATATCAAAGAAACAAAAACTCAATTTAATAGTGTTTTAGGTTGTGCTTGTGCAAGAACATTTAAATTATGTAAAACTTTTATAACATATGCTGTATTTTATGCCAATTCAGTTCACATTTCTGAACACTTTCAGACCAAGAAATGTTGTTTTATTGTTTTTGATTGTGTAATAACTCATAATAAAACAGAAGGAACATTATGGCTTGTTTTACTCACTTTTATGTTTCAATCATTTCTGTTTGCCTAAGTCATTTTAATTTATCAATTAAATACCGTTTAGCATTTTAATTAAGATAAATCTTACTCCCTACAATGTGTGGCTATGATACATATTAAGCAAACAGTTTCACAAAACAATAAAAAATTAAAAAGATCCATTTCAATATTTCAGCACAGCAAATACATTTGGTCTACCCCATAAATAAAACACATTTCACAGACTGAATGAACTTGATTAGACAATTGTTGACAAAATTAATTTGTGCAAATAAAGTGATATAAGCCAAATATGTAATAACTATGTGTAAAGTACAATAAGTTTAATTTTGATATAAACTGGTAATAGTAAAATGCTACCAAAACCTTGTAAGATGTTTGAATTAAATGCTTCTAACAAATATTAATTGAACAGTATTAATAATTAAACTAATAATTACAGAGACAATTTTGTTTCAATTTTACACTTATCTTTCAAGAGAGCCTTCCCCTCTTAAACAGTCTCCTCTTAAACGGTGAGTGAAGAGCAAGTTTTTTAGAACAAACTGCTTTTTCGCCCCTTAAGCCAAGACAGGACAATATTTGCCTTAGCTAGAATACCATTTTCCCTGGACTTTGGGGTGTTGTTTGAAGGAGTGGGGGCCTTGACAGGGCGCTCTGAGGGCTGACCCTCACTCTGCTGGGGCCACGCCGCCAGCCGCATATAAATAAAAGATTACAGTGGAAAATCAATTTCTGAGCAAACTCATTAAAAATGCCCCTCACCTTAAATGATTCCCATTTCCTTCCATTCAACCTGTTAACGCCTAGCTGTCCCTGAGACACACCACCCCACCCCCACCACCACTGCCTCATCCCATCCCTCCCACCTCCCTTCCCTCCATCCTTCCTTTGCCCTGTTGCTCTCCCCCGGTGGTAATTACTTGCACAAGTCGTTTTTTGCCCTTTGATTTGCACCGTTTCACAAATGAAGGTTAAGTTTGTTTAACCGTGGTGGATTTGCCAGTCATGTTAAAGCATATAATGTGGCAGGTCCTTGGTTCCTCCACACACCTCGGGCACCCCCTGGCCTGCCTCCCCTCCCTCCCCCATCTCCTTCCCTATTGGCCTGGGCCTCTTGGGGGGGGCTCCAAGGTTAAGGCTTACTGGGCCTGAGGAAGCCTGCAGTGGATCAGGCTTCAGAACCATTGACTTGACTGAAAGGGGACCAGGAAGTTGTTAAAAATCTCTCTGGTAAAAGGATTAAGAATCAAACTGCTGTGTTTGCCTTGAGAGGATATTAAGGTGCTCTCAGCAAGTCACTGAAATGATGGGGAGGAAGAAATAAGAGCAAGATAAGGGATCATTTGTTAACTTCTCTCCAAGGTCTTGGACCTAAGCTACTTCTATTGACACATATATACCCCTTTACAATGTATGTGACTCATGTGGCGTAGTAAATTGCTGGAGAAAAAAAAAGAAGAAATGCACAATAGTGAAAGAAACTCAAGTGTTTTCACATTTCAGTGTCGTAGCCTCATCTTTGATCAATACCTCACAGAGAGTGAAAGTCACCGGAGCCAAGGTGAACATCGATCTCAGGCAGCTGGGGCTGTTAAGAGCATTTCAAGTGTGTGCTGCTTTGATTGTGGAGCTGCAGCTCGCACGCCGATCGCAGCAATAACACACAGAGGAGTTTCTTATCACACGGCCAAACACAACAGATTGACTTTCACATTCACAGCAACGCATTGTTGTTTCTCAGTTGATCTGTTTACAAAATGCCAATGTAATGTCATTGTGACTTACAGGGAACGTCCATCTACCCTCACCATGCCCTGTGTGGTTAACGTTACCACACATTTCACTGAGAGCTTTGATTCTCTGTCTAGCCGAGGGAAGCCATAAAGCTTTGGGAAAACAAAAGTGTGTTTAGCCCCGGGCAGATAGCTCGCCTCCCTTTAGATAATCCTGCTGATAGAGACAGGCAAAGCGGTGCTGTTTGGTGAGCTCCGCTAACTCGCGATTCATCTGTGTTTGTGCTGGTTGAGACATTATTCCCTCCCATTGTCCCAGTCCCCTTGAAGATGTGTGGCTTTGAGCCGTAGGATAGAGCCCAGTGGCCTTGTAGTGCCTTAACACAGGTCAGGTGCAAGTCTCCAAGCAAGACAGCGTCTGGTGAAGGTATAACAAAGCCCTGTTCATAATAAAGATGTCATACTATACTGTGTAGTTTTGATTTTGCTTCGGCACATTCACTGTAAATTAGAAATTAATTAACTTCATTAAAAATGACACAAGGGACAATAATTAAAGGATAAAAGGTGTTATTTTTCAAGTTATTTGCAAGTTTGCCTGTAAAGCTGCAGGCTGATATAGCTCCAATACTATCCACAAACAATTAAAACACATAAAAGGGCCATACTGATGCATTGGATGACTTATTTCATGGCCAATGTTGTTTATTCTGAAACAACTCACTTACGACATTGGCAATCTCACTGAGCATGCTCATGGACGCAGCTCCATGTTTATACTGCCTTGGTTTGACGAGCTGGGAGAAATAAACTATGTAGTTTATTGTCTTTGTACTAAAGGAGTCACCCAGTACAACAGTATGGCTCTTTTATGTGTTTGGTCAACAGCAGGGTTCTTTAAGCTATATAGACTTCTATATAGCTTAAAGGCTGAGGATATATTACTTTTTACCAGAATACATTTGGTCTTTTCTTAATGGGATTTGTTTATAATAATAAAAAGATATAGATTGTTAATGAGTATATTCAATGTATGCACTGTAGCAAATACAAAATTGTATGCTTACTGTGTTGGAAACACATTTGTAATTAAAGTACGAGCACAGTAAAGACAGACATGTTGCACTATCGGTTCTATATTTCAACATACAGGAGGCCAAAATAGTTTGTTTTGAGTGCAGAGGTAGAGGAAGTGAATGTGTACCAAGGAGAGTAAAGTAGGTACAAAGGAGAGAGGAATACCATGTGTGGTTGTGTGCCCATGTGTATATGTGCGAGTGTGTCCTTGTGTGCGCATTGAAGGATGGTGGTGAGAGTGTTGTGTTTCACAGTTTTTTGCCATGATGCACTGCTTTATTATTCTGCACAAGGGGCACTTCACATGCGGAATGGGTTCTCTTTGATATCGACAGCAGCTTGAGGGAGAGAGTGCACTCAAAAACAGGCGCGGGCGAATTTATTCTGGGAAAAAAACAGATAGTTGTGTACTTCCCTGGCAGTGGTTGCCGCACATGCGAAGAGCCAACCGCTTTGATGCTCCAGCGGTGACACTCCACACGCTAATGAAATATGGTAATTACCGCCACATGAAAGCCCTCCTAGATAGAGTCGGAGAAAGGGTATAAAAAACAACAAATATGACTTTATCCAAAGATACCCACTGTGATTAATTCTCCTTTTCATAAACATATATTTTATGCCGTTCACTTGCTACAAAGCAGTGTGGGCCATCAGTTGACCCAGGAACTGGCGAGGGGGAAAGGTCCACTGATTAAGAACCCTATTGTTCCCTTTCAATAGAGGGTCCTGTCTTCTGGAGAACACAGGATGGAGGAGTGTGAAAAAAGACCTCCAAAGAGAGCACTCTATGTACTGCTGCTCTAACTTAGGCCCTTTTCTTCTTCTTCGCAGCAGCAGATATTTTCTTACTGATTTGAAATTCACCCAATCTGGACTGCAAAACTAACTGCACAGCACAAACACTTGGCTCTATCGAAAGCCCTCAGAAGTCCCATTGGTGGAAAAACTGGTAACTTGATTGTGGGAGGTAAGAGATTTAAAAGGAAAGTATTATGTCTAAAGTTTACACAATGGAAATTTGAGCAATACGCCTGCATTTTCCAGTCGAGCTCCAAGCAAGCCAGATATTACGCAGAAAAACAAATCAAGTTCACAAGGGGAGGACCGCAACGTGACGTATTGTCAGTTACTTTTTTTTGGAAAACGGAAATGGTTGTATGATTGTGCTGGAAGCAGGCGAGTGGGGCAGATTTGGATTGGATGGTAAATTTGGCAGCAGGTTTGTTGGAGTTCCAGCAGTCTCTGCAGATAAAGACATCTCATGAGAGCAACAGGGAGAAGAATCAGAGATGGCACAGAGGACGGACGTGAAAAGCACAGCATGACTGGGAGCAGATCCTGTCAGTATA
The DNA here is from genome assembly GCF_043641665.1 of Enoplosus armatus. Lineage (NCBI taxonomy): Eukaryota > Metazoa > Chordata > Actinopteri > Centrarchiformes > Enoplosidae > Enoplosus > Enoplosus armatus. The sequence goes on from NC_092186.1 coordinate 12,538,623, forward strand.
AACTATACGTTACTGGAGGCTGGGAGGAGTTAGCATAGCCCAAGTAAGTCTGCTCATTCCTCCAAAATTTCAGTTGTTATCATAACATGTCATTTTTGGCAACCATGAATAATGGATAATAAAGCTAGAATATTATAAAACACTCTTTGTTGCCAAGTTTTGTTTCAGCCAGTATGAAATCTAATTTCATATTTGTCAGCATTCAGCTGCTAAAATGGGAAAATAATGTTTTCCTGGCAGAAGCTTTGAAATTGATTTTACAGTACAATAAAGACTTGCAGGCGTACAATGTCAATGTCAGTACTTTTAATATTCAGTATCTTTGAGGTTTTATCAGAACTGATTCTGGGGTATTTTTGAACTGTATCCCAAGTCCACTTAAACTATATTTCACTTAAAATGAAAAAAAGATTTGGATGTATACTTGACACATAAAAAAACAGGTGGAGTGACACAATGCACTGCTGGTCGCTGAGGAAGGTGACGGAGAGAGGGAGGGGGAATACATGGGGTGGAGGAGGCCGTGTGTTTGACCATCAGTGTTTGCTCACAGTCAGACAGCAGAGCAGCCCCCCATCCTGTCACACACACTTTCGCCTTGCTGAGCCGCTCTCTCGAGGGATGGAGACCTCCACCTTCTAGAGGTCAGGGAGAAGGTGGAGGTCAAATGGGCTCTGATAAGTCCTGCTAATAGGACAGTGTGTGTGTGTGTGTGTGTGTGCGTGTCTGAATAAGGGTTGTGGGGGTCTGACCGGCTAACTGAGGGTAAAAGCTAAGTGAACAAACACACAGCGATGCACTGTGCTGATCCACAAGAGCACACACACACACACACACACACACACACACACACACACACACACACACACACACACACACACACACACACACACACACACACACACACACACAAACCCATGCACGCTGTATGCATGCATGCACACTCTTTAAGGTCAGAGCACAGGGTGAGAATGTTAAATGGCCAAGCTGGGGACATCAAATATTTTCCTACCCATCACTATCAGCAAACCACCTGCCTGAAATCTTCAACTGTGTGTGCATGTGTGTGTGTGTGTGTGTGTGTGTGCGTGGGGGAGAGTGTGGCTGACCAACATAATAAGGCTTAGCTGATGAAACTGCTGGGACAACTTGCCTTTATTGGAGCACACACTGAGTCAGACAGACGTGCAGACAGACAGATAGGCAGGGTGTGTGTGTGGGCGCCAGCAGTCGTGGCGCAGCAGACAGACAGATGGAGTTTTGGGGGCAGACTGTGGTGGCTCAGATAGGAGCTCATCCCCACCCTGTGCTTCTTATGCCCCTGGCTCTTTTTATCGCTCTCCTCCAGGTGTATCCAGGTAACTCCAAGGCCATGCTGCTCTTAAAACCACGACAGTCAAGGTAACGGGTAATTGCGGAATGGTAGTCGTAAAACAGCCTGTTTGCCTTTGGCTGAACTCCGCCCCGCTTCATGTCACATGAGACAGGCAGGAAGCGACAGCTCATAGGCCGAGGTGACATGGCGTGGTGTTGCGCTATGTCTTTGCTTGTTCTCTTTTTTATCCCACCTCCTTTTTTCCTGCTTTCATACCAGTCCTTTTCTTCTGTCTGCTTCCCCTCCTTGTTTTCACTTTTCAGCCTTTGATATGAGTTATTCTAGTTTTTTAATCCTCCTCTCTGCCTCTCGCTGTCTTTATCTCTCCCTCTCCCCCGTCAGTGCCCATATTTCTTTGACTTTATGAGTAACTCTGGCTCCCTCCCTCTTTTAATGTTTGATTCCAGGTGATAAGAGAAGACTAGGAGATGAGTCTGACTGCGCCGGTTAATGTGGTCAAAGGGCAGAAGGCTGTGCTGGGGAGTGAGGGGCCGGCTGCAGTCAGCAGACTGGACAGCGCTCAGCGTTTGGACCATGAATTGTGGATGGTGGCCCTTAGCCAAGCTGTCTGCGCACAGGCCAGGAAAACACACATATTGAAGCAATTGTCCATATCTGCCTGAAGAGTCATTATCTAACAATCTATCAAGATATTGATCAAGAGTTTGTATATATCTACTGTCACATGTACTTACCCTCTGAACAGCGATAAGATTACTACTTCTCTTTGTACACCGGCCAATAAACACACCCACACACGCACAAATGCATGCACGTGAACAGCTGCATGGAGGTTCTACTGTATGCATATTTGTATATACTCAAATAAAAACGTTGTATGCAGGCAAGCATGTGCAATACACGAGTGGATGTAACCTCACACACACACGTATACTGCACAGTTTACTGTCAAACACAGTCACAGTCCATCTCCTCACTTTCCACAATCACTTGTTTGTTTCAGGCCACAAACAAACAACACACTCCCTCACATAGTGGTCATTGACACAGACCGCAACTGAACTCTGCTCTGGCTCCTCTCTCTTACGTTCCATCTCTTGCTCTCTTGTCCTCCCCAACCCCTCTCCCTCTTTGTTCCCCCCTCTCTCTCTCTCTCTCTCTCTCCCTCTCAGTTTTCATCTGATTTCATTCCTCGCCCTGCTGCCGGCCATTATAAATTCATTGTATGCTGTCGTGGCTGATTGAAGTGATGGGCTGATTCCTCAGAGCTTCCTGCCTGATGGAGGGTGCTATAGCAAATAGCCCAATGGGTCTGTTTAGATAACACTGACCTCTCGCAAACCACCGCCACGTCTGCTGCGAGGGAGCTTTGTAGGACTCGCTGTCATCCCTGAGTGGAAGGATGAAGAGAAATTTAAAAATGAGAAAAATTGATTCTTCACAAATGCAGAGATTGAGTTAAATAGAGAATATGCTGGAAAGATTAAAAGAAAGAAGAAAGAAAGAATGATAGGGATTGGGGGGAGTAAGAGAGGGAGAGTAAAGGGGAGATCTCGGGTGGGCAATGATTTGAAGCGTATTGTAACTCCCACCTGCCCTCTCCATGAACAAAAGTGTTAGTCATCATCAGGGTGAATTGTGAGGGGAGACAAGGGGCCGCTTCGTTGGTCCCCCTGATCTGCATTCTGCCCATGGGGTTACCAGGGTAACGAGTACAGTACACCGAGGGGCGGGGAGGGTGAGGGGGGCATGGAGAGGGCACTCACCCTTTTCCTTGGAAATGGATATTCATGCCTTTGTTCTGCAGGGGTTACGATCAGTGTTGATTAGGAAAAAAAAAATCTTGTTTAAATGGCCCGCCCTCTCGGCTGGCCTCACATATCATGTGGCCGACGGGGCTTCACCTGGCCAACAGATCAGCAATCAAACACCAGTGTTCTTTGAAAACAGGAAGATAATGGAAAGCAAATTAATAACCAGTGGATGCAAAGCCTGCATTTGTCCTGATCAAATATTTCTGGTGATCAGGGGTGGCTCAATTTCTTCCTCCCTTCTTTCAGCCCATTGACCCTCTCTGTTTGTGAACTTATGTCTGTCCAGAAGCTACAGTATCCTCTGTTGCTCAAGGATGCCCCAAACATTTGTTTAGTCTGGATAATGTCTCTCTTTTCTATCAATTTATTGGTTTCTGTGCATATGTGTGTGCTGGACATCCTGTAATTGTGTTCAGGCCTATGTGTACAGCATGTATCTATGTCCGTATCTGTGGCCTTGTGTTTAAGTACCAACTTTATGATACATGCCAGAACACACATACTCCATCTTGAAGTGTGCATTTGAAAATAATGGTTCTTGGCGTTATGCAACACTCTGCACACGCTGAGCCTGTTTTTAAAACTTACCGAGGGCAATATTATGGCTCATCTTTGAAAGCTGGGGGCTGTAAAACATCATTGTAACTCCCTCATGTGACAAGATGTTTTACAGTCGCACCATTAAAATCTATTGAGAGAGCATGGGCCATATAAGCTAGAGGAAGGTAAGCAGCAAGCCAGTGTAGGCGGCATGCTCTCTTCCTCTCCTGACACAGCACTGAAAACAGGGCATTCTTCACTGCGAGGAGTGCAGCTGCCCTAAGATAATGTTGTTCTTTAATTAAACTATCTCTGCTGTGCAGTGTACAGGAGCGGGGGAGGAGGTACCTACCATACGTAGGTATGGTAACATTGGGCAAACGACTGAAAACAATGCATTATGAATTGTGAGGAGTATTGTAGGCCCTTTGTGTGGTAGCGGTGGTGTGTGTGTGTGTGTACACTTTCCAGACTGGTTGCCAATTAAAACAACCCTCCGTTCAGTCAAAACATGAAACCGACTCCTGCAATCACAGTTATGAATCAACCATCAGAGCTCATTACAGGAACCAGCTGATCAGCCTCTGAAGCAGCTTCAACAAGATTAAAACCTGGATCAGAATATTGTCCGGATTAAACACTGTGCATAACTCAGCACCGACATCTTACCACGTTGTGAAATAACATACACATGCTGTATATGCATTGTTATGTTGAGCCTGTGTGTGTGTGCTATAGAGGCTTAAACAAATACACGTGATTTTTCAAAATAATAATTTTTCTGTGGGTCTACTGTTTGTTTTACTGTATGTAAATGTAGATATTTGAGCACTGAACCCACAAAAAGTCTGAATAATAATTGATCTTATAATAAGATACTTTTATTTTCGTTGATAGAGCTGATAAAGTTGCCTTTAGCCCATATATTCATTGCTTATAATTAGTAATAATATTATTGTTGATAAAACCTACATGTAGGCTAATCTGTCACTCTTGCAGAAATGAATTTATGGATCTGGTTTATGTTATTCCAGCGGTGTATAGCAGTGTTAGCAAAGCCTTCCGACACATGACATACTGAAAATTAGCGTGGGTTCATGTTGTGGCGGAGTTCATGACGACTTTCAGTGCGAGTTTGTGTCAGGATGGGCGCTTGGTGCAGTAGCACAGTAACGTGATGCGGCTGCTTCTGCCGTCAGCTCGAGTGTAGCGGTAGGTCAGACAGACTACTGCTGAGCTTTGAGAGGAATAATTCCGCTATCTCCGTGTTGATCCGTGTCCTGCGGTTTGGTCCACCCGGCCTCAGGCATCTGCTGCCTGACAGAAAGTTGGCGCACAGACCTCAGTCCGATTTAACCAGAGGGACACAGAGACGAAAAAAAGAAGAAAGAAACTAAAGTGAGGCTTTCTGCCATTGGTCAAAGAACTTCCTGTCAAGTGGCATATAGTCCGGAGTCGTCTGGTGAAGGCAGAATATGGACTCGTCGCTGAGAATAATCCTGCTGCAGGGTGGACCTGCTGTTACTGCTGATGGGCTCTAATCCAGGACGCTGCTGCTGTCCCTGCACTTCACCCTGCAGTCACTAGGAGGAGGTATGAATGAAGACAGACTGCTCTTCTCTGCAGAGAGGACTGAGAACTGCAAACTCAGCTTCAGTGAAATCATTGAGGGGTGTGCTACGAACCAAAGGTGAAAAATGTGCCCATCAATAAGAAGATAAATTCAAAAAACAAAACAAAAAAAGTCACAAGTAGGGGTGAGGGAAAATGGTAAGTAGGACAAGTATATAGTATATGCTATATTTGTTATCAATTAGATATATGTATAATTGAATCTCACCTTTGGCCTCTTCAGACTTAAACCAGTGAGAAACTGTGTGCAGAAAATAATCATAATATGGAGAGTGGATTTTAGAAAAAGGGGCCAAGTGAAAATGCCATTTAGGATTGAAGATTTTCCATTTGGCCGCCTGAAAGAGACTTAACGCCGATTGTCCTGCTGGTCATCTCACTCGATAGAATGCAAATGCGGGGGTCTATAGGGCCTGGTGCGGGAAAGCCATTGATTTGAGATGAATACAGTGGCTACTCTCAGGCCCTTCACAGTTATTAGGACTAATAGAGAAACATAAAATAGTGAGAGAGAGAAGCACAGATCCGCACAAATGCTCTAAATAGCTGGCTACTCCACAGGCCTCTCGGAGAGTTTGGCTGGCAATTTGCATTCCTTTGTGTGACAACTTGTAATCCTCCCCTCAGCATGCCAAGAAACACACAACAGATTTATTGTCCCAGTCAACAAATCGTTTAAGTCATCCCAAACCTATTACTGCCTAATGCAGTGGGAGCCCCCCCAGCCCCATGCACCGCCTCGCCTCAACCACCGGAGGCTTGCAAACACAGACCCTGCACGGCCGGGGCCCCGCAGCTCCACCGCTTTGTTGGCCCCCTGTTCTATTCAGCCTCGAGCTTTATATGCCCTCTCTGAGCAGCTTGGGGGGGTTGAGAGGGGACAGAAACCATGGCCGAGGCTCAGGCAGTCTGGTGTCGGGACAGCAGAGCTAAATGGACATGAGGTTTTCAGGCCACACAAGCTGCACTTTTTTTAACGTTTGTTAAAAAACGCATGTTTATTGCTTTAGAATAGCTTAACTTCAAATCACATCGAGAGTGGAGTTGATTTTTCCCTGAAACTACTAAAACATACATTCACATTTTTAATCTAGGCTATAAAAACATAAAAAGGCCAGGTAGTCATTTTCTGTGATATCAAATATTGTCTAAAACTGCTGTTAGTGGTATCTTTTTTCTAAATCTTTGTCATTGTTGTTGTTTATTTTATGATTCTTGCTACAATATCCATTATGAAACATGGGCAGCATGTTAAGCAAATCATCACGCGTCATATTGTTTTTGGACAACATGACCTAAACATGACAGTTGTTTGGTCCTGTTATTATATTGGAGCGCAACCACATCCTCACGTGTCTGCAGGAAAACCATAACAACACTGTATTTTTGCTTGTCTGGGACAGGCGTGGACTGACTGACTGACTGCTGTTTGTTTGTTTGTTTGTTTGTTTGTTTGTTTGTTTGTTTGTTGTGGGAGGGAGACAGACAGGGAGAAGGTTTTAAGCACTTTTATTCTGTATAGATGGATGTTTTCTTTTTCTTCACTTTTATAAAATTCACACGATCATTTGAGGCAGCAAATACGCATCTGCGGAGAACTGAATTGAGTTATTGAGTTGAATTAAACTGAACCGAATACATAGGAATTGAACTGGGAGTAAAAGGCAGATAATGAAAGAGTGAGAGGAGCGACAGAAAGAGAGGCTGCAGCCCATCTGTGTGTCTCAGCCTCGCACCGCAGGACTCAAACACGGGGTCAGCCCCGAGAGAAAGAGAGAAGGGGGAAGATCTCTCCCCCACCAGTCATCTTCCCACAAACACAACGGCCCTTTGATTCGTTTGTTTGGACACACACATTCATGTCTAATTGTTGTTTTTCTTTTTTAGTGTGCCCCACAAGGCGCGCATGCATCATGCAGGACAGGCAGCAGCATATGGCATCGGTACTCCTCTGAAACCACACGAAACAGCTCTGCACAGGGCCAGCGTCTCCCATTGCATGCAGAGCAGCAGGGCTCGGGCTTGTGGCCCGACAAGCGTCATCCTCTCTCTATGGAGATCAACGCAGCCATAATTATAACAATGTCTGTTTTAGCATCAATGAAGAAGAACCCTGAAAATATATATACTGCATCCTAACAAGCCACTTAGTCACGCATTCATTCTTAAAATTGTAATTTTGTAAAAAAAAAAAAAAATAAATAAAAAAAGAAGGAAAGAAATGATGGCAAAAGTAGCAGATTTGGTTTTTATCGAATGTAAATAGACTTCTTTAGATTTGTTTGGAGCACTTAGGGCATGAGCTGATCTGCCAAATCCTACCTTTATTTTAATAACGATACTTGTTGGTGGGAGTCTCACCACACTTAAATCAAGACAAGACGTTGAGGGCCAAATATGGAGCCACGTGATTGACACCTGCAGCCTCCCCTGTCTGAGCCAGTCAGCACAATGATACGGCCATTACTCTGGCACACAATGACACGCGAGGAACAGTAAGGTAAATCAGGCCGCCTTTAATTGTCTGCTTGCTGCCAGACTGCACAGACCTGCGGCCCCCCTCATTTGTCATAACTCCACTTCCGCATTCAGCGTTTCTCCTGCCAACAAAGGCTGATCTGACTATTTAACACCCGTTTTCAAGGTCCAGCCGGATTTCTTTTTTTTTTTTTATTCTGCCCTAATCCGTCTTTATCCTTGTTTAAACTTCACTCATTGTAATGCAGAGAAATGACATTATGCAGGTGAATGAAGGGGTTAAGAAAACAATTCTCCATCATTGTACAAAGTTGCATGAGGGCATGAAACCTGCATCATGCAGTCAAAGCTGAAACACATGTTCTCCATTTCCATACAGTCACTGACGCTGCTGTGTACGGTGATTCATAGAGAACTCCAACAAATAACATCATCCATTACATCATTCTTAAAGAAATTCTCAACTTTATTAGCATCATTTGCTTGAGATATTTAATTTGAATAATAAAATTCAGATCCAATTAATTAAGAAGACATGAGCAGATAATTTCTAAATAAATCGAAATACATTTATCATTTAATTACATAAATTATAAGGTTAAAAAAACATTTAAAATGGTGCTAATAACCCACTACAATATACTAGCTTGTAGGGTTAAAATATAATAATAATCAAAATAATAACAATACATTTTGGTCATTAATTTAATTATTATTGTTTTTATTGTTATTAATCATTGCTGTAGTAAAAAAATCAGCAACCCAGTACCAAAGAGGTAAAAAGTGCTTTATGACCAACACATTTAACAAATGTTTTACATCTATCAGAATGAGCTACATGACAGTGCAGCTGAGGCCTGTTGAAGTGGTGCGCTGGCATTCATTTATTTTGTCAAATTTAATTTTCCTCTCAGAGTGCGTCAAGGCCAATGAAGCCTGGATTTGGAGGGATGTTTGCAGTTGTGCTTGGCAGAGAAAGCCGGCTTATTTCAAGATTGCATGACCTCGTGTTTCAAAGACTACTTTTATGAGTTTATTTCATTTTTAAATGTAATTTTTCAGCTCCTGAGCTTGGCAGAAATTCACAGTGTGGCAAACGTTGCTATAAATACCCCAGTCTGTAGAGGCCAATATCTATTACAATGAAATATTCAAATTCACACCATTGTTGAAAAGTGTCTCCTTTGATTTCTGGGACATTTTATTAGTCAAAAAAATATATACCTTTTATGTTGTTATTTTTATGTGAAACATTTTGGAGAAATAAAGTAAAAGTATTTTGAAATAATCTTAAACATAAATCGCACCCTTACACTCCTCAACTCAATATGATCAGGAAGCACAGAAAAGTAAAATTAAGTAGTCAGAGGTCATAACAAAAGCGTCTTATTTGGAAGAAGTGAGGGCCTAAATTAAATATGTCTCCCTCAAGGCAAACGTGAAGCCAGAATGACCTAAGCGACATGAATTTCGTCTGAATACATTTGTCTGGCCACACGGCTCCTTGCACACATGCCCTTGGTTAGGTCGTCTCCTTTTGCGAGACTTCCCACAGATTCTTTGCGTAACTCAATCTGTCGACAATCAATACGCTGCCCAGAGCCTATTGAATAAATACATGATTCAATTATTTGGAAAACGCTGCTGCATGCTCCCCTTTTTTCATCTCATCAGAGGAGGAGATCTAATGCAGAAACTGAGACAGATTTCTCTCTTCTCACTGGTGCTCCAAATGTTACACAAGGAAATTAATTCAGAAAGAAAATTCACTTTTAATACACATTTGGCACCATTTGCAACTCTAACTTCCATAAACGTTCCGATATTTCAGTACTGACAGGAGTATATGGCAGTAGAGAAGCAAGTGTTTTTTCTTGGTTGTTGGAGAGTCCTACCATGGGCTTAAAGATACCGTCATCCCAGGTCCCCCATTCTGCCTCCCTGCTTCACCTCTTCTCTCTTCTGGATGGCCTGTTGCTCTCCCCTCCCTCCCTCTCTCCTCTTCTTCTTGGGCCTTTGATCAAAGCTGGCCTCTCTGCCACAGCTGCCCATCAGGGGGCTCCTCACCCTCACCTACAACAACACTGCCTGCTGGGCGTCCCTCTCTGATGCACACACATGGGTGCAAACACACAGGGGCAAACGCAGGAACCCACACACAGATTCACACACAGATCAAGCCCCCCCACAAGCCCCCAGAAACTATCATTCATTTCTAAGGAAACAGCAAGCAGGACGGGACCTGAGGTAAGATGTAAAGATGTGAATCATTTTTGCATACGTGTGAGTGAACTACAGAAGAGAAACAACAAGCATGTGTGAGAAAGAATGAGGTGTGCATGTGTCTCTCTGTTTGTGTGGGTATGTCAGTGTTCTGAGGTTTGCACATGGCTTCACAAATTCACACAGGTTCATATGTGTTTTTGCCAAGTGAAAGAGACAGGGAATGTTATCCAGAGTACATGATATGCTTCGACTGAGCAAACACATTATGTGCTGGGAGCTGCATTTTCCGCATACAAACAGACACCCGAACAAACAAGCACCACAGCTTGCTTACATGTGTAGGACTGTGCTTAGTTCCACCTGTAAGCTTTTATCTGAAGGCCTGGTGCCCAAGTTACTTCCTCTTCTGTACTTGACCTCAAAACTCCTCTCATTTGGCATGTGTACCCCCAATTATAGACATAAGGCTCATTTTGGTCTGCCTTCCAGAGGCACTGGGAGCATTCCAGAACAGAATTTTTATAAACTCTCATGTTTTAATCTTCGTGGCTACAAATGTTTGTTGAATTCTTTTCTTCGTCTTTCTTGATGGAGCGTCGCTGGTTCCTCTTTGAAAAATCCACTGTTCTTCTCCAGAACTGGAAGTAATCCTGTCGAAACATCTGGTGATGACTCAGGCTGCATATCAGATACACATCACATGTGATTCATTATCCTGAGGTTGGCCTGTCCCGGGCAAATTGGACTTTGTATATTTTCAGACAGTCCCATACATATACATGGGACCCGGCTGTGATGACACATCGGCCCGATGAAAGTGTTTCCAGTGTTTGTGTCCCAGTTCAAAGGGGTTGATGGGTACCTCCGCTGGTGATGTGACACAGGAAGTACCTTGGGCCAATCCTCTCCACCCTCACCTGCGCCCCCAAGCCCCCCGTCACCCTGTTACCTCCCCACTCCCAACAGCACTGGGGTCAATTAACTAATTAAGTGCCAATTAAAGCTGCTTCCCGGAGGTTGTGAGGTAGCACTGGGGTGGGACGTGGAGCAAGTGGCCACGGGGGTGAACCAGAACAAGTTCAAAAGGGTTTTATTTCCTAAAACATGATGACAAAGAAGAAGGTTGGCCACCGCGGGGAGAGTGGATGACTTCAGTATGTTTAACAGCCGTCATTGCATGCTAAAAGATCTTTTCCAACCATTAAATTGTGGTTGACAAATTGTTAAGCTATTTACGATTTAACAATTACATGCTCAATCTATAAATAAATTAATTAGGTATTATTGCAATTTTGCTCCAAAGTTGTATTATAACACATATAAAGTCATATTGTGTAATGAATTAAGAAGTGTTGAAACCAGGATTTTTCTATTCACCTGCCACAGATGGATAAAAAGAAACACTGCTCTGCGTTCATATATCTGTCTACGTGGATATATGGTTTAATCTTGCAGGTGCTGGGTGGGTGGAGGTTACCGCATCAGACAGTGCCAACACGTTTAGACAAATACAGGGAAGTCTCTGAAAGTCAAGTAAGTATACTTATCTTTCTGATACCATCTGAGTTATTCTGACTGGGTAAACACGGCCCACCTGACACCTCATGCAGGTTAAAATACGCAATATAAGAATTATTGCTGAATATTTCACCCAAGTCTGGCTCACAAAGACACAACTACTGCTAACACCTCTAGCTCTGAATACAGTGTTCTCTCTGTGTGTGAATTTTTTTTCTCCTTTGAACCCCCCGCTGCTTGCCTGGACTGTGCTTAAACCTTCAACGGTCAAAGTTGAAGGGGGAACAGAGAGTCAATGAGGTAAAAAGCATGAAGGGCGACATCCATACCTCTTCAGAGGGGTGAATGTACAGGACGAAGGGCGGATACATAAGTAGCAGTGCATATCCATGTAAAGCTCAAATGTTTCCCTTGTAGAGTTGAGGTCAATTTGCTCTCAGTTTACTCAGTTTAACGTGTAATTTAAAACTGCAATTCATTAAATGATAACATACACTTAATCCCAAATCACATCCTTACAGGTTATTGCAGCAATTTTATGGCTATTTTCATCTTTTATTTTCAAGAAAATCTACTTGGTAGGTTGCCTTAGAAGTGAATTAAACGTTTCTGCCTTGCAAAGGGGATACTGCCCTCCTGCAAAATGATTTCCTGTTTGCAAGACCCAGGTCCAAATCCCGTCTGTTACCTATACGTCCCTCAGAGCAGCTGAGATCCAACTTCACTGCTATGCCTGCTCCCAGCGAGCCTGTGTTAAGGTTAGCCTTGGCCCCGCTCGGTCCCCACAGGCCCAGTTATTGGACATTTTTCCTCCACATTTAGGACCAACAGGCTGCGTCCCCAGCTCCCCCTCACACTGTGTTTACCCAGGCCGGACGCCACCTCCCTTTCAGCAGCTTCACATGGAGTCGCCGAGTGATGCCTTTGTCAAGAAATCACATCATCATGACACGGCAGAGAGGGTAGCAAGGAGCAGCATCACCGCTATGGTAAATAGCCAGGCAGCTAAATGCAGACCGCTCTTAACTTTCCATTCAGTGGGCGAACAGGCAGCTTCGTAGGAGACGGATGGGAGTTAAGCAGGGAAGGAGGGCAGCCAGCGAGAGACAGATGAAACGGATCAGAGTAAAAATATTGTATGAGATTGTGGTGACTAAATGATGTAATTCTTGCTGAGTGAGTAGGTTAAGATTTAATGTAATCTATCTCACCTTTTAGGCATTTTAGTAAGACGGGGGGATAATTAATGTGAGGCAAAAGTTTTCCTAAGCTCCGTGGCTTCCAAGGCATCCATACAAATGTTATGTGAGACAGGAGGAGAGGGAAAGAGACACCATGGGAGTGAAGGCTGCGAGGAGGAGTGACACAGAAAGGAGGACAAGGAGTCGGGTGGAATGTCCAAGAAAACACGAGACAACAACGCCAACACAAGTGACTGCAACTGTTAGGCATTATCATCCTTTTGCATGGGCAGAAATCCCTGTAATGCGCAGAAGCATGCACAGGCACATACATGCACAGATATACACACAAATGGACAATCCAAGGAATGCTGACAGCAACTGCTCCTTATGCGCCTTCAGTGTTGAGAGGGAATCTAAGGAATGGTACCGTGAGGAATTTCAGATATCTAAAGCAATCTTTCACTTTCCTCCTTGTGAAGGAATTTAAGCTCTTGCTGTTTTGTGAAAGCCCTGAACATCTGAGACTCATTCATCAACTAATGCTGCTTGTCTGCTATCCTGAATCAACGCTCAGACTAAACTAAAAACAAGGACAAATGCTTCTGTTCTATATGCAGGAATACAGCAGATTGCAGGTTAACACGTGAACCAGCAGCCTTTTATGAAATATCACCCTCCTACCTCCAGCTCCATTCTCTCTCTTTGGTCTTTCATTCTCTATCTCTCCTTCGCTGAATGTTTCTTCTGGCACTCAGCTCCCCTGTCTGTGTGCATCAACAAACACAAGAGGAGGAACCAGCAACTGTATTAACAGATGGCCAGAGTCAATAAAACACACACAAATCAAGTGTTGGACACATCTGTTGGACGCAGAGTCTGACTAATCTTTCTGTGTGGTTCGACAGGAGTGATGGAATCACAGCAGCTCGGCCAGATTAGAGGGGACAGGGCAGATCACCCAGGGGACAGCAGGCAGCTTTGTAATGGATCGTAGAGTGGAGATAAAGCCTGATAGAGGCCAAGGGGGGACATGTTTTAGTCAGATAAAGTCAGTAGCATGGATAAGAGCCAGAAATAAATGTCACATCATGTGTCCATTAGCTTACTGTTGAGAAACTTTTAGTCACATTGCATTTTTTACAAGACAGCAGCAACTCTGAATGTTACAGACATTCTTGACCACATAATACGAAAAAGACTAGGGTTGGCGATATGCATAAAATCTTCTATCACAGTATAAGCCTATGTAATTTTATATTGCAGTATCAACATATATTGTGAAACCGTTGAAAGATAAACCCAGAGGTTAATGTCTGTTGTTGGTTAATCCAATGAACTGCTTGGCTAAATTAAGCTATTTCATCACTCTGATGCAACAGTCATGTTAAGCCAATATTGCCATAAAGCAGTCCTGCTAATAGATGCTCTACTACATGGGAAAATGTCTGACAGTTGAAAGACGGTATATATCTTCATATCACCCAACCCTACACAAAACCATAAATACATGAAAATATGTTACCAGTTTGGTGCTAACTTCACTGAGGATTAGAGATTTCTAGTGTAGCAATACTATGCTTAAAAACCCTGATAAAGTGGCTGAGCAATTAGGCTATAACAGTCCTAATGGCTATGTCAAGTTTGTTGAACCATTCGGGACAACCAACTCACTAACTGTGTGACAGAGTGTGAAGTATTCTAGCTGCTGGTTGCAGATAATAAAATATACAAGAGAGACAGTGATTAAGAGAGAGGGAATGGAAGAATGGAAATGGGGAGGACGGAGAAATACATGAACACAATCCTGATGAAAGTATTAACAGAGACTAATAGATCCTTCCTTAGACATGACAAGTAACAAGTAACTGTTGCATTTTACTTAGATGTTATTAACACCATCAGGTTCTGAATTATTATTTGAGAAAGGCTGAGGATTTAATCAGTTGATGTGTCCTCTTAATTCAATGCACAACCATGGCAGCAATGGTTGCTGACATGTCCACTCCAGCAAGCTCTTGCGTCACTGGAAAGTCAAACATTACCAGTGAGATTTAATTGGGTATAAGCCATTATGGAAAGGCCAACGCTGCTGTGACTGGAGAGATGTGACAGTGCATGGAGGGCCTGCTGCTGCTGCTGGTGATTAGAGGTAAGGTTAATGCTGTGCAATGTTAATCCTTCATTTGTCTGAAAACATATCAAACAAAAATGTACAGCAAAAACTGAATACCGGTGAGCCGGCTGAAAAATAATGACTGCTTGAAAAAAAAGCCCCAAACATCAAACAGATGTAATCAGATGAGGTCGATAAGCATTCAGGCTCGGTTAATTCCCAACAAATTATCTAATCCAGATGTTGCACTCTTAGTGTAAACACAGTGCCCTGCAGAATCATAAAACAAATAAGCATGAAAAAGGTTTAAAGTTTCAAACAGAGCCTAACCCCGGACCGAGACCTTTCCACCGAAGAAAAAAAAAGAAAAGAAAAATCCACACCACACACTCCCCCCTTTGCTGCCTTCTTGAAACGAGAAAATGTAAATATGGTAATATTTAGCACGTGTTTTAAAACAGATCGGTTTTCTCAAGCAGGGAGAAGCACACAGAGAGAGAGGAGAGAGAGAGAGGCAGACAGGGAGGAAAAGAAATGAAAAAACCGGCCCACACACGATAGAAGGCCTCCCTAGATTTGTGTGTGTGTTCCCGTCTGTGCGATGTGGACAGGCTGCGGCTTCCTCTGTTTGCACACAGTTCCACCAAGAGCTCTGGCCCAGTGCTGATGGCCTTGACACACTCCAAAACACCAAACTGGATCTGTCCCACTGTGAGTCTAGAGAGTCAACAACAACTTAACAATAGGAAAACACCACTCCAACGGGTCATATCATCCATCTGTACGCCGCAGCTATTTTTCATGGAGGGAAAACAGGAGGTGGAAGATAAAGAAGGGGGGAGAGAGAGAGAGAGAGAGAGAGAGAGAGAGAGAGAGAGAGAGCAGAGGGAGGAGCAGAAATGGAAACATATGGATGTGTTTAAGGACCACCAGGGAAGGGAAACTTGTGCATTTTCGCATAAACCCTGATAAACTCCAAATATGTAATTACACGGGGTTTAGGGCTTGTCTGTTGCCGATTCATTCAGGAATTTCTG